>NC_138882.1:52850639-53411866 GCF_965194825.1 Balaenoptera physalus | reverse complement strand
ATGACACATTTCATCAGAATACTCCATGACCCCTCTCATCACAATGCTCCGTGGCACTTTTCATCACAATGCTCCATGGCCTCTGTCATCACAATGCCCCATGACCCTCCTCATCACAATGCTCAATGGCACTTTTTATCACAATGCTCCATGATCCCTATCATCACAATGCTCCATTACACCCCTTTCATCACAATTGTCCATGCCTTCAGTCATCACAATGTTCCACAACACGTGATATCACAATGCCTCATGACACCTATCATCACAATGCACCAGGGCCCTTGTCATCACAATGCTCCATGACCCTTGTCATCACAATGCTCCATGATACCTTTCATCATAACAATCCATGACTCCTTCCATCACAGTGCTACAGTATGCCTTACAGCAAAATGTTCAATGACCATTGTCATCACAATGCTCCATGGCACTTGCCATCACAATGCTCCATGATCCCTTTCATCACAATGCTCCATGAGCACTGTCATCACAATGCTGCATGAACGCTTTCAACACAATGCTCCATGATCGCTATCATCACAATAATCCATGAATCATTTCATCACAATGCTCCAGTACACCTTCCATCAAAATGCTCCATAATCCCAGTCATCACAATGCTCCATGACCCCTATCATCACAATGCTCCATGACAAATTTCATCACAATCCTCCGTGACACATTTCATCAGAATACTCCATGACCCCTCTCATCACAATGCTCCGTGGCACTTCTCATCACAATGCTCCATGGCCCCTGTCATCACAATGCCCCATGACCCCTCTCATCACAATGCTCGACGGCACTGGTTATCACAATGCTCCATGATCCCTATCATCACAATGCTCCATTACCCCCCTTTCATCACAATTGTCCATGCCTTCAGTCATCACAATGTTCCATAACACGTGATATCACAATGCCTCATGACACCTATCATCAAAATGCACCATGGCCCTTGTCATCACAATGCTCCATGACCCTGGTCATCACAACGCTCCATGATACCTTTCATCGTAATAATCCATGACTCCTTCCATCACAATGCTACAGTGTGCCTTTCATCACAATGTTCAATGACCCTTGTCATCACAATGCTCCATGGCCCATGTCATCACAATGCTCCATGGCCGTTGTCATCACAATGATCTATGACGCCTTTCATCACAATGCACCAATACCCCTTTCATCACAATTCTCCAGGCCCTCTGTCACCACAATGCTCCATAACCCCTGACATCACAATGGCCAACGACACCTGTCATCACAATTCACCATGGATCTTGTCATCAAAATACTCCATGCTCGTATCATCACAATGCTCCAAGAACCGTGTCATCACAATGTTCCATGGCCTGTCTCATCACAATGCTCCATTACCCTGTCATCAAAATTCTCCATGAACTTTCATCACAGTGCTCCATGAACACATTCATCACAATGCTCCATGATACCTTTCATCACAATGCTCTAGGACAACCATCATCACAATGCTCCATGATCGCTATCATCACAATAATCCATGACCCTTTCATAACGATGCTCCAGTACCCCCTTTCATCACAATGCTCCATGGTTCCTGGAATCACTATGAGCCGGGACCCATGTCATCACAATGCTCTACGACACTTGTCATGACAATATTCCATGGCCCTTGTCATCACAATGCTCCATGCCCACTGCCATCACAATGCTCCATGACCACGTTCATCACATTGCTACATGACTCCTGTCATCACAATACCCCCTGATCCTTTTCATCACAATGCTTCATGACGCCTTTCATCACAATGCACCAGTACCCCTTTCATCACAAGTCTCCAGGCCCTCTGTCACGACAATGTTCCATAACCCCTGACATCACAATGGCCAACGACACCTGTCATCACAATTCACCATGGATCTTGTCATCTAAATGATCCATGCTCGTGGCATCACAATGCTCCAAGACCCGTGTCATCACAATGCTCTATGGCCGGTCTCACCACAATGCTCCATGCCCCCGACATCACAATGCCCCATGAACCCTGTCATCACAAGGATCCATGGGCTTTGACATCACAGTGCTCCATGACCCCTGTCATCACAATGCTCCTTGACCCATGTCAACACAATGGTCCAGGACCCCTTTCATCACAATGCTCCTTGGCACGTGTCATCACAATGCTCCATGAACTGTATCATCACAATGCACCATGACCCCTGTCATAACAATGCACCATGACCTCTGTCATCACAATGCTCCATGATCCCTTTCATCACAATGCTCCATGAGCACTGTCATCACAATGCTCCATGACCACTTTCAACACAATGCTCCCTGATCGCTATCATCACAATGATCCATGAACCATTTCATCACAATGCTCCAGTACCCCTTCCATCAAAATGCTCCATGGCCCTTGTCATCACAATGCTCCGAGACCCCTGTCATCATAATGCTCCGTAACCCCAGTCACCACAAAGCTCCACGACCCCTAACATCACAATGCTCCATGCCAAATTTCATCACAATCCTCCGTGACACATTTCATCAGAATACTCCATGACCCCACTCATCACAATGCTCCGTGGCACTTGTCATCACAATGCTCCATGGCCCCTGTCATCACAATGCCCCATGACCCTTCTCATCACAATGCTCAACGGCACTTGTTATAACAATGCTCCATGATCCCTATCATCACAATGCTCCATTACCCCCCTTTCATCACAATTGTCCATGCCTTCAGTCATCACAATGTTCCATAACACGTGATATCACAATGCCTCATGTCACCTATCATCACAATGCACCATGGCCCTTGTCATCACAATGCTCCATGACCCTGGTCATCACAACGCTCCATGATACCTTTCATCATAATAATCCATGACTCCTTCCATCACAATGCTACAGTATGCCTATCAACACAATGTTCAATGACCCTTGTCATCAAAATGCTCCATGGCCCTTGTCATCACAATGCTCCATGGCCCTTGTCATCACAATGCTCTGTGACGCCTTTCATCACAATGCACCAGTACCCCTTTCATCACAATTCTCCAGGCCCTCTGTCACCACAATGCTCCATAACCCCTGACATCACAATGGCCAACGACACCTGTCATCACAATTCACCATGGATCTTGTCATCAAAATGCTCCATGCTCGTGTCATCTCAATGCTCCAAGACTCGTGTCATCACACTGCTCCATGGCCGGTCTCATCACAATGCTCCATGACCCCTGTCATCAAAATTCTCCATGACCCCTGTCATCAAAATTCTCGATGAACTTTCATCACAGTGCTCCATGAACACATTCATCACAATGCTCCATGATCCCTTTCATCACAATGCTCTAGGAACACCATCATCACAATGCTCCATGATCGCTATCATCACAATGATCCATGACCCCTTTCATAACGATGCTCCAGTACCCCCTTTCATCACAATGCTCCATGTTTCCTGTCATCACAATGCACCAGGACCCATGTCACCACAATGCTCTATGACACTTGTCATAACAATCTTCCATGGCTCTTGTCATCACAATGCTCCATGCCCACTGCCATCACAATGCTCCATAACCACATTCATCACAATGCTGCGTGACCCGTTTCACCACAATGCTAAGTGGCCCTTGTCATCACAATGCTCCATGGTGCTTGTCATCACAATGCTCCATGCCCCCGTCATCACAATGCCCCATGACACTTGTCATCACAAGGATGAATGGTCTTTGAAATCACAGTGCTCCATGACACCTGTCATCACAATGCTCGATGATTCGTTTCATCACAATGCTCCCTGAACCCTGTCATCACAGTGCTCCATGACCCCTTGCATCACAACGCTTCATGACCAATTTCATCACAATATTCCACGACTCCTGTCATCACAATGCTCTATGGCCATTGTCATCACAATGCTCAATGCCCACTGTCATCACAATGCTCCATGAGCACATTCATCACAATACTCCATGACCCGTTCCATCAATATGCTAAATGGCCCTTGTCATCACAATGTTCTACGGTGCTTTTCATCACAATGCTGCATTACCCCTGTCATCACAATGCTCCATGGCCCTTGCCATCACAATGCTCCATGAACGCTGTCATCACAATGCCCTATGACCAGTATCTTCACAGGGCTCCTTGGCTGTTGTCATGAAAATGCTCCATAACCCCTGTCATCACAGTGAACCATGGCCCTTGTCATCACAATGCTCCCTGACCCATTTCATCACAATGCTCCATGACCACTTTCATTACAGAACTCCATGATCGCTATCATCACAATGATCCATCACCCGTTTCATCACAGTGTTCCACTACCATTTTCATCACAATGATCCACGACCCCTATCACCACAATGCTCCATGACAATTATTTTCACTATGATCTATGGCCCTTGTCATCACAATGCTCCATGGCCACTGTCATCACAATGCTCCATGACCACATTCATCACAATGCTCCATGACCCGTTTCAACAAAATGCTAAATTTCCCTTGTCATCACAATGCTCCATGGCGCTTGTCATCACAATGCTACATGACTCCTGTCATCACACTGCCCTATGACCCCTGTCATCACAAGGCTCCATGGCCCTTGTCATCACAATGTTCCCTAACACCTGTCATCACAATCCTCTATGCACTTGTCATGACAATGCTCCATGACCCTGTCATCACAAGGCTCCATGGCCCTTGACATCACAATTCCCCATGACACCTGACAACACAATGCTCCAGTACGCCTTTCATCACAATGCTCCAGGCCCCCTGTCTTCACAATGCACCATGATCCCTTTCATGTCAATAATCCATGACCCCTTTCATCACAATGCTCCAGTTTGCCTTTCAGCACAATGTTCAATGACCCTTGTCATCAAAATGCTCCATGGCCTTTGACATCACAATGCTCCATGGCCCTTGTCATCACAATGCTCTATGACGCTTTTCATCACAATGCACCAGTACCCCTTTCATCACAATTCTCCAGGCCCTCTGTCACCACAGTTCTCCATAACCCCTGACATCACAATGGCCAACGACACCTGTCATCACAATTCACCATGGATCTTGTCATCAAAATGCTCCATGCTCATGTCATCACAATGCTCCAAGACCCGTGTAACCACAATGCTGCATGGCTAGTATCATCACAATGCTCCATGACACCTGTCATCAAAATTCTCCATGAACTTTCATCACAGTGCTCCATGAACACATTCATCACAATGCTCCATGATCCCTTTCATCACAATGCTCTAGGACCACCATCATCACAATGCTCCATGATCGCTATCATCACAGTGATCCATGACCCCTTTCATAACGATGCTCCAGTACCCCCTTTCATCACAATGCTCCATGGTTCCTGTCATCACAATGCGCCAGGACCCATGTCATCACAATGCTCTATGACCCTTGTCATCACAATATTCCATGGCCCTTGTCATCACAATGCTCCATGCCCACTGCCATCACAATGCTTCATTACCACATTCATCACAGTGCTCCATGACACGTTTCATCACAATATTAAATGGCCCTTGTCATCACAATGCCCCATGCCAACCATCATCACATTGCCTCAGGACCACATTCATCACAATGCTCCAGGACCCGTTTCATCGCAATGCTAAATGACCCCTGTCATCACAATTCTCCATGGCGCTTGTCATCACTATGCTCCTTGTCCCTTGTCATCACAATGATCCATGACCCCTTTCATCACAATGTTCCACTACACGTTTCATCACAATGCTCCATGGCACCTATCATCACAATCATAAATGACCCCTGTCATCAAAATGCTCAATGACCCTTGTCAACACAAGGCTTCATGCCCGTGTCATCAAAATGCTCCATGGTCCGTGTCATCCCAATGCTCCATGACTCCTGTCATCAGAATTCTCCATGAACTCTTTCATCACAATGCTCCATGACCACTTTCATCAAAACGATCCATGACCAGTTTCATCACAATGCTCCATGATCGCTATCATCACAATGATCCATGACACATTTCATCACAATGCCCCAGTACCCCTTTCATCACAGCGCTCCATGTCGCCTGTCATCACAATGACCCATGGCCCCTGTCAACACAATGCCCCATGACCCCTGACATCACAAGCCTCCATAGCACTTCTCACCCCATTGCTCCATGCCCTTGACAACATATTGCTCCATGACCCTTTTATCACAATGCTTCATGAACCCAGTCATCACAATGCTCCATGACACCTGATATCACAATGATACATGACGAATTTCATCTCAATTCTCCATGATCCATTTCATCGCAATGCTCCATGAGCACTGTCATCCCAATGCTCCATGA
Source organism: Balaenoptera physalus (assembly GCF_965194825.1). Taxonomy (NCBI): domain Eukaryota; kingdom Metazoa; phylum Chordata; class Mammalia; order Artiodactyla; family Balaenopteridae; genus Balaenoptera; species Balaenoptera physalus. Next base: position 53,405,522 of record NC_138882.1, on the reverse strand, counting down.
CCGCTTTCAACACAATGCTCCATGATCGCTATCATCACAATGATCCATGAACCATTTCATCACAATGCTCCAGTAACCCTTCCATCAAAATGCTCCATGGCCCTTGTCATCACAATGCTCCGTGACCCCTGTCATCATAATGCTCCATAACCCCAGTCATCACAATGCTCCATGACCCCTATCATCACAATGCTCCATGACAAATTTCATCACAATCCTCCATGACACATTTCATCAGAATACTCCATGACCCCTCTCATCACAATGCTCCATGACCACTTTCATCACAATGCTCCTTGGCCCGTTTCATCGCAATGCTCCATGACTCCTTTCATCACAATGCTCCATGGCCTCTGACATCACAATGCTCAATGACCCCTGTCAAAACAATGCTCCATAACCCCTGTCATCACAATGCTCCTTGACCCATGTCAACACAATGGTCCAGGACCCCTTTCATCACAATGCTCCTTGGCATGTGTCATCACAATGCTCCATGAACTGTATCATCACAATGCACCATGACCCCTGTCATAACAATGCATCATGACCTCTGTCATCACAATGCTCCATGATCCCTTTCATCACAATGCTCCATGAGCACTGTCATCACAATGCTCCATGACCGCTTTCAACACAATGCTCCATGATCGCTATCATCACAATGATCCATGAACCATTTCATCACAATGCTCCAGTACCCCTTCCATCAAAATGCTCCATGGCCCTTGTCATCACAATGCTCCGTGACCCCTGTCATCATAATGCTCCATAACCCAAGTCATCACAATGCTCCATGACCCCTATCATCACAATGCTCCATGACAAATGTCATCACAATCCTCCATGACACATTTCCTCAGAATACTCCATGACCCCTCTCATCACAATGCTCCATGACAAATTTCATCACAATGCTCCATGACCCCTGTCATCACAATGCTCCATGACTCTTGTCATCTCAATTCTCCATCGCCCTTGTCATCAAAATGCTACATCCACCCTGTTATTACAACGATTCATTATCAACTGCATCACAATGATTCATGATCCCTTTCGTCACCATGCTCCTTTGCCCGTGTCATCACAGTGCTCCATGAACCTTGTCATCACAATGTTCTGTGGCCCTTGTGATCACAAAGCTCCATGTCTCCTTTCATCACAATGCTCTTTAGCTCGTGTCATCACAATACTCCATGAAGCTTGTCAACACAATACTCCATGGCCCGTGTCATCACAATGCTCCATGACTCCTGTCATCACAATGCTCCAGGAACCCTGTCATTACAATGCTCCATGACTCCTATCATCACAATAAGCCATGACCAATTTCATCACAATGCTCGGTGATCGCGATCATCCAAATGATCCATGACCCCTTTCATCACAATGCTCCCTGACCCATTTCATCACAATGCTCCATGACCACTTTCATTACAGAGCTCCATGATCGCTATCATCACAAGGTTCCATCACCCCTTTCATCACAGAGTTCCAGTACCATTTTCATCACAATGCTCCACGACACCTATCATCACAATGCTCCATGACCCTTATCATCACAATGCTCTATGGCCCTTGTCATCGCAATGATCCATGGCCACTGTCATCACAATGTTCCATGACCACATTCATCACAATGCTCCATGACCCGTTTCATCACAATGATAAATCTCCCTTATCATCACAATGTTCCATGGCGCTTGTCTTCAGAATGCTGCATGACTCCTGTCATCACACTGCCCTACGACACTGTCATCACAAGGCTCCATGGCCCTTGTCATCACAATGCTCCATAACACCTGTCATCACAATCCTCCATGCCCTTGTCATGACAATGCTCCATGACCCCTGTCATCACAAGGCTCCTTGGCCCTTGACGTCACAATTCTCCATGACACATGACAACACAATGCTCCAGTACGCCTTTCATCACAATGCTCCAGGCTCCCTGTCATCACAATGCACCATGATCCCTTTCATGACAATAATCCATGACCCCTTTCATCACAATGCTCCAGTATCCCTTTCATCACAATACTCGATGCCCCCTGTCATCACAATGCCCCATAACCCCTGTCAGCAATATAGTCCATGCCCCCTGTAGTCATAATGCTCCAGAACCGATGTCCTCACAAAGCTCCATGACCCTTGTCATCACAATGCTCCATGGCGTTTTTCTTCACAATGCTCCATGCCCCCTGTTATTGCAATTCTTCAAGACAACTTTCATCACAATGCTCCATGACCACTTTCATCACAATGCTCCTGGTCCCGTATCATCGCAATGCTCCATGACACCTTTCATCACAATGCTCCATGGCTTCTGACATCACAATGTTCCATAACCCCTGTCATCACAATGCTCCATGACCCCTGTCTAAACAATGCTCCATAACCCCTTTCATCACAATGCTCCTTGACCCATGTCAACACAGTGGTCCAGGAACCCTTTTATCACAATGCTCCTTGGCACGTGTCATCACAATGCTCCATGAACTGTATCATCACAATGCACCATGACCCCTGTCATAACAATGCACCATGACCTCTCTCATCACAATGCTCCATGATCCCTTTCATCACAATGCTCCATGAGCACTGTCATCACAATGCTCCATGACCGTTTTCAACACAAAGCTCCATGATCGCTATCATCACAATGATCCATGAACCATTTCATCACAATCCTCCAGTACACCTTCCATCAAAATGCTCCATGGCCCTTGTCATCACAATGCTCCGTGACCCCTGTCATCATAATGCTCCATAACCCCAGTCATCACAATGCTCCATGACCCCGATCATCACAATGCTCCATGACAAATTTCATCACAATCCTCCATGACACATTTCATCAGAATACTCCATGACCCCTCTCATCACAATGCTCCGTGGCACTTTTCATCACAATGCTCCATGGCCTCTGTCATCACAATGCCCCATGACCCTCCTCATCACAATGCTCAATGGCACTTTTTATCACAATGCTCCATGATCCCTATCATCACAATGCTCCATTACACCCCTTTCATCACAATTGTCCATGCCTTCAGTCATCACAATGTTCCACAACACGTGATATCACAATGCCTCATGACACCTATCATCACAATGCACCAGGGCCCTTGTCATCACAATGCTCCATGACCCTTGTCATCACAATGCTCCATGATACCTTTCATCATAACAATCCATGACTCCTTCCATCACAGTGCTACAGTATGCCTTACAGCAAAATGTTCAATGACCATTGTCATCACAATGCTCCATGGCACTTGCCATCACAATGCTCCATGATCCCTTTCATCACAATGCTCCATGAGCACTGTCATCACAATGCTGCATGAACGCTTTCAACACAATGCTCCATGATCGCTATCATCACAATAATCCATGAATCATTTCATCACAATGCTCCAGTACACCTTCCATCAAAATGCTCCATAATCCCAGTCATCACAATGCTCCATGACCCCTATCATCACAATGCTCCATGACAAATTTCATCACAATCCTCCGTGACACATTTCATCAGAATACTCCATGACCCCTCTCATCACAATGCTCCGTGGCACTTCTCATCACAATGCTCCATGGCCCCTGTCATCACAATGCCCCATGACCCCTCTCATCACAATGCTCGACGGCACTGGTTATCACAATGCTCCATGATCCCTATCATCACAATGCTCCATTACCCCCCTTTCATCACAATTGTCCATGCCTTCAGTCATCACAATGTTCCATAACACGTGATATCACAATGCCTCATGACACCTATCATCAAAATGCACCATGGCCCTTGTCATCACAATGCTCCATGACCCTGGTCATCACAACGCTCCATGATACCTTTCATCGTAATAATCCATGACTCCTTCCATCACAATGCTACAGTGTGCCTTTCATCACAATGTTCAATGACCCTTGTCATCACAATGCTCCATGGCCCATGTCATCACAATGCTCCATGGCCGTTGTCATCACAATGATCTATGACGCCTTTCATCACAATGCACCAATACCCCTTTCATCACAATTCTCCAGGCCCTCTGTCACCACAATGCTCCATAACCCCTGACATCACAATGGCCAACGACACCTGTCATCACAATTCACCATGGATCTTGTCATCAAAATACTCCATGCTCGTATCATCACAATGCTCCAAGAACCGTGTCATCACAATGTTCCATGGCCTGTCTCATCACAATGCTCCATTACCCTGTCATCAAAATTCTCCATGAACTTTCATCACAGTGCTCCATGAACACATTCATCACAATGCTCCATGATACCTTTCATCACAATGCTCTAGGACAACCATCATCACAATGCTCCATGATCGCTATCATCACAATAATCCATGACCCTTTCATAACGATGCTCCAGTACCCCCTTTCATCACAATGCTCCATGGTTCCTGGAATCACTATGAGCCGGGACCCATGTCATCACAATGCTCTACGACACTTGTCATCACAATATTCCATGGCCCTTGTCATCACAATGCTCCATGCCCACTGCCATCACAATGCTCCATGACCACGTTCATCACATTGCTACATGACTCCTGTCATCACAATACCCCCTGATCCTTTTCATCACAATGCTTCATGACGCCTTTCATCACAATGCACCAGTACCCCTTTCATCACAAGTCTCCAGGCCCTCTGTCACGACAATGTTCCATAACCCCTGACATCACAATGGCCAACGACACCTGTCATCACAATTCACCATGGATCTTGTCATCTAAATGATCCATGCTCGTGGCATCACAATGCTCCAAGACCCGTGTCATCACAATGCTCTATGGCCGGTCTCACCACAATGCTCCATGCCCCCGACATCACAATGCCCCATGAACCCTGTCATCACAAGGATCCATGGGCTTTGACATCACAGTGCTCCATGACCCCTGTCATCACAATGCTCCTTGACCCATGTCAACACAATGGTCCAGGACCCCTTTCATCACAATGCTCCTTGGCACGTGTCATCACAATGCTCCATGAACTGTATCATCACAATGCACCATGACCCCTGTCATAACAATGCACCATGACCTCTGTCATCACAATGCTCCATGATCCCTTTCATCACAATGCTCCATGAGCACTGTCATCACAATGCTCCATGACCACTTTCAACACAATGCTCCCTGATCGCTATCATCACAATGATCCATGAACCATTTCATCACAATGCTCCAGTACCCCTTCCATCAAAATGCTCCATGGCCCTTGTCATCACAATGCTCCGAGACCCCTGTCATCATAATGCTCCGTAACCCCAGTCACCACAAAGCTCCACGACCCCTAACATCACAATGCTCCATGCCAAATTTCATCACAATCCTCCGTGACACATTTCATCAGAATACTCCATGACCCCACTCATCACAATGCTCCGTGGCACTTGTCATCACAATGCTCCATGGCCCCTGTCATCACAATGCCCCATGACCCTTCTCATCACAATGCTCAACGGCACTTGTTATAACAATGCTCCATGATCCCTATCATCACAATGCTCCATTACCCCCCTTTCATCACAATTGTCCATGCCTTCAGTCATCACAATGTTCCATAACACGTGATATCACAATGCCTCATGTCACCTATCATCACAATGCACCATGGCCCTTGTCATCACAATGCTCCATGACCCTGGTCATCACAACGCTCCATGATACCTTTCATCATAATAATCCATGACTCCTTCCATCACAATGCTACAGTATGCCTATCAACACAATGTTCAATGACCCTTGTCATCAAAATGCTCCATGGCCCTTGTCATCACAATGCTCCATGGCCCTTGTCATCACAATGCTCTGTGACGCCTTTCATCACAATGCACCAGTACCCCTTTCATCACAATTCTCCAGGCCCTCTGTCACCACAATGCTCCATAACCCCTGACATCACAATGGCCAACGACACCTGTCATCACAATTCACCATGGATCTTGTCATCAAAATGCTCCATGCTCGTGTCATCTCAATGCTCCAAGACTCGTGTCATCACACTGCTCCATGGCCGGTCTCATCACAATGCTCCATGACCCCTGTCATCAAAATTCTCCATGACCCCTGTCATCAAAATTCTCGATGAACTTTCATCACAGTGCTCCATGAACACATTCATCACAATGCTCCATGATCCCTTTCATCACAATGCTCTAGGAACACCATCATCACAATGCTCCATGATCGCTATCATCACAATGATCCATGACCCCTTTCATAACGATGCTCCAGTACCCCCTTTCATCACAATGCTCCATGTTTCCTGTCATCACAATGCACCAGGACCCATGTCACCACAATGCTCTATGACACTTGTCATAACAATCTTCCATGGCTCTTGTCATCACAATGCTCCATGCCCACTGCCATCACAATGCTCCATAACCACATTCATCACAATGCTGCGTGACCCGTTTCACCACAATGCTAAGTGGCCCTTGTCATCACAATGCTCCATGGTGCTTGTCATCACAATGCTCCATGCCCCCGTCATCACAATGCCCCATGACACTTGTCATCACAAGGATGAATGGTCTTTGAAATCACAGTGCTCCATGACACCTGTCATCACAATGCTCGATGATTCGTTTCATCACAATGCTCCCTGAACCCTGTCATCACAGTGCTCCATGACCCCTTGCATCACAACGCTTCATGACCAATTTCATCACAATATTCCACGACTCCTGTCATCACAATGCTCTATGGCCATTGTCATCACAATGCTCAATGCCCACTGTCATCACAATGCTCCATGAGCACATTCATCACAATACTCCATGACCCGTTCCATCAATATGCTAAATGGCCCTTGTCATCACAATGTTCTACGGTGCTTTTCATCACAATGCTGCATTACCCCTGTCATCACAATGCTCCATGGCCCTTGCCATCACAATGCTCCATGAACGCTGTCATCACAATGCCCTATGACCAGTATCTTCACAGGGCTCCTTGGCTGTTGTCATGAAAATGCTCCATAACCCCTGTCATCACAGTGAACCATGGCCCTTGTCATCACAATGCTCCCTGACCCATTTCATCACAATGCTCCATGACCACTTTCATTACAGAACTCCATGATCGCTATCATCACAATGATCCATCACCCGTTTCATCACAGTGTTCCACTACCATTTTCATCACAATGATCCACGACCCCTATCACCACAATGCTCCATGACAATTATTTTCACTATGATCTATGGCCCTTGTCATCACAATGCTCCATGGCCACTGTCATCACAATGCTCCATGACCACATTCATCACAATGCTCCATGACCCGTTTCAACAAAATGCTAAATTTCCCTTGTCATCACAATGCTCCATGGCGCTTGTCATCACAATGCTACATGACTCCTGTCATCACACTGCCCTATGACCCCTGTCATCACAAGGCTCCATGGCCCTTGTCATCACAATGTTCCCTAACACCTGTCATCACAATCCTCTATGCACTTGTCATGACAATGCTCCATGACCCTGTCATCACAAGGCTCCATGGCCCTTGACATCACAATTCCCCATGACACCTGACAACACAATGCTCCAGTACGCCTTTCATCACAATGCTCCAGGCCCCCTGTCTTCACAATGCACCATGATCCCTTTCATGTCAATAATCCATGACCCCTTTCATCACAATGCTCCAGTTTGCCTTTCAGCACAATGTTCAATGACCCTTGTCATCAAAATGCTCCATGGCCTTTGACATCACAATGCTCCATGGCCCTTGTCATCACAATGCTCTATGACGCTTTTCATCACAATGCACCAGTACCCCTTTCATCACAATTCTCCAGGCCCTCTGTCACCACAGTTCTCCATAACCCCTGACATCACAATGGCCAACGACACCTGTCATCACAATTCACCATGGATCTTGTCATCAAAATGCTCCATGCTCATGTCATCACAATGCTCCAAGACCCGTGTAACCACAATGCTGCATGGCTAGTATCATCACAATGCTCCATGACACCTGTCATCAAAATTCTCCATGAACTTTCATCACAGTGCTCCATGAACACATTCATCACAATGCTCCATGATCCCTTTCATCACAATGCTCTAGGACCACCATCATCACAATGCTCCATGATCGCTATCATCACAGTGATCCATGACCCCTTTCATAACGATGCTCCAGTACCCCCTTTCATCACAATGCTCCATGGTTCCTGTCATCACAATGCGCCAGGACCCATGTCATCACAATGCTCTATGACCCTTGTCATCACAATATTCCATGGCCCTTGTCATCACAATGCTCCATGCCCACTGCCATCACAATGCTTCATTACCACATTCATCACAGTGCTCCATGACACGTTTCATCACAATATTAAATGGCCCTTGTCATCACAATGCCCCATGCCAACCATCATCACATTGCCTCAGGACCACATTCATCACAATGCTCCAGGACCCGTTTCATCGCAATGCTAAATGACCCCTGTCATCACAATTCTCCATGGCGCTTGTCATCACTATGCTCCTTGTCCCTTGTCATCACAATGATCCATGACCCCTTTCATCACAATGTTCCACTACACGTTTCATCACAATGCTCCATGGCACCTATCATCACAATCATAAATGACCCCTGTCATCAAAATGCTCAATGACCCTTGTCAACACAAGGCTTCATGCCCGTGTCATCAAAATGCTCCATGGTCCGTGTCATCCCAATGCTCCATGACTCCTGTCATCAGAATTCTCCATGAACTCTTTCATCACAATGCTCCATGACCACTTTCATCAAAACGATCCATGACCAGTTTCATCACAATGCTCCATGATCGCTATCATCACAATGATCCATGACACATTTCATCACAATGCCCCAGTACCCCTTTCATCACAGCGCTCCATGTCGCCTGTCATCACAATGACCCATGGCCCCTGTCAACACAATGCCCCATGACCCCTGACATCACAAGCCTCCATAGCACTTCTCACCCCATTGCTCCATGCCCTTGACAACATATTGCTCCATGACCCTTTTATCACAATGCTTCATGAACCCAGTCATCACAATGCTCCATGACACCTGATATCACAATGATACATGACGAATTTCATCTCAATTCTCCATGATCCATTTCATCGCAATGCTCCATGAGCACTGTCATCCCAATGCTCCATGACCGCTTTCAACACAATGCTCCATGATCGCTATCATCACAATGATCCATGAACCATTTCATCACAATGCTCCAGTAACCCTTCCATCAAAATGCTCCATGGCCCTTGTCATCACAATGCTCCGTGACCCCTGTCATCATAATGCTCCATAACCCCAGTCATCACAATGCTCCATGACCCCTATCATCACAATGCTCCATGACAAATTTCATCACAATCCTCCATGACACATTTCATCAGAATACTCCATGACCCCTCTCATCACAATGCTCCATGACCACTTTCATCACAATGCTCCTTGGCCCGTTTCATCGCAATGCTCCATGACTCCTTTCATCACAATGCTCCATGGCCTCTGACATCACAATGCTCAATGACCCCTGTCAAAACAATGCTCCATAACCCCTGTCATCACAATGCTCCTTGACCCATGTCAACACAATGGTCCAGGACCCCTTTCATCACAATGCTCCTTGGCATGTGTCATCACAATGCTCCATGAACTGTATCATCACAATGCACCATGACCCCTGTCATAACAATGCATCATGACCTCTGTCATCACAATGCTCCATGATCCCTTTCATCACAATGCTCCATGAGCACTGTCATCACAATGCTCCATGACCGCTTTCAACACAATGCTCCATGATCGCTATCATCACAATGATCCATGAACCATTTCATCACAATGCTCCAGTACCCCTTCCATCAAAATGCTCCATGGCCCTTGTCATCACAATGCTCCGTGACCCCTGTCATCATAATGCTCCATAACCCAAGTCATCACAATGCTCCATGACCCCTATCATCACAATGCTCCATGACAAATGTCATCACAATCCTCCATGACACATTTCCTCAGAATACTCCATGACCCCTCTCATCACAATGCTCCATGACAAATTTCATCACAATGCTCCATGACCCCTGTCATCACAATGCTCCATGACTCTTGTCATCTCAATTCTCCATCGCCCTTGTCATCAAAATGCTACATCCACCCTGTTATTACAACGATTCATTATCAACTGCATCACAATGATTCATGATCCCTTTCGTCACCATGCTCCTTTGCCCGTGTCATCACAGTGCTCCATGAACCTTGTCATCACAATGTTCTGTGGCCCTTGTGATCACAAAGCTCCATGTCTCCTTTCATCACAATGCTCTTTAGCTCGTGTCATCACAATACTCCATGAAGCTTGTCAACACAATACTCCATGGCCCGTGTCATCACAATGCTCCATGACTCCTGTCATCACAATGCTCCAGGAACCCTGTCATTACAATGCTCCATGACTCCTATCATCACAATAAGCCATGACCAATTTCATCACAATGCTCGGTGATCGCGATCATCCAAATGATCCATGACCCCTTTCATCACAATGCTCCCTGACCCATTTCATCACAATGCTCCATGACCACTTTCATTACAGAGCTCCATGATCGCTATCATCACAAGGTTCCATCACCCCTTTCATCACAGAGTTCCAGTACCATTTTCATCACAATGCTCCACGACACCTATCATCACAATGCTCCATGACCCTTATCATCACAATGCTCTATGGCCCTTGTCATCGCAATGATCCATGGCCACTGTCATCACAATGTTCCATGACCACATTCATCACAATGCTCCATGACCCGTTTCATCACAATGATAAATCTCCCTTATCATCACAATGTTCCATGGCGCTTGTCTTCAGAATGCTGCATGACTCCTGTCATCACACTGCCCTACGACACTGTCATCACAAGGCTCCATGGCCCTTGTCATCACAATGCTCCATAACACCTGTCATCACAATCCTCCATGCCCTTGTCATGACAATGCTCCATGACCCCTGTCATCACAAGGCTCCTTGGCCCTTGACGTCACAATTCTCCATGACACATGACAACACAATGCTCCAGTACGCCTTTCATCACAATGCTCCAGGCTCCCTGTCATCACAATGCACCATGATCCCTTTCATGACAATAATCCATGACCCCTTTCATCACAATGCTCCAGTATCCCTTTCATCACAATACTCGATGCCCCCTGTCATCACAATGCCCCATAACCCCTGTCAGCAATATAGTCCATGCCCCCTGTAGTCATAATGCTCCAGAACCGATGTCCTCACAAAGCTCCATGACCCTTGTCATCACAATGCTCCATGGCGTTTTTCTTCACAATGCTCCATGCCCCCTGTTATTGCAATTCTTCAAGACAACTTTCATCACAATGCTCCATGACCACTTTCATCACAATGCTCCTGGTCCCGTATCATCGCAATGCTCCATGACACCTTTCATCACAATGCTCCATGGCTTCTGACATCACAATGTTCCATAACCCCTGTCATCACAATGCTCCATGACCCCTGTCTAAACAATGCTCCATAACCCCTTTCATCACAATGCTCCTTGACCCATGTCAACACAGTGGTCCAGGAACCCTTTTATCACAATGCTCCTTGGCACGTGTCATCACAATGCTCCATGAACTGTATCATCACAATGCACCATGACCCCTGTCATAACAATGCACCATGACCTCTCTCATCACAATGCTCCATGATCCCTTTCATCACAATGCTCCATGAGCACTGTCATCACAATGCTCCATGACCGTTTTCAACACAAAGCTCCATGATCGCTATCATCACAATGATCCATGAACCATTTCATCACAATCCTCCAGTACACCTTCCATCAAAATGCTCCATGGCCCTTGTCATCACAATGCTCCGTGACCCCTGTCATCATAATGCTCCATAACCCCAGTCATCACAATGCTCCATGACCCCGATCATCACAATGCTCCATGACAAATTTCATCACAATCCTCCATGACACATTTCATCAGAATACTCCATGACCCCTCTCATCACAATGCTCCGTGGCACTTTTCATCACAATGCTCCATGGCCTCTGTCATCACAATGCCCCATGACCCTCCTCATCACAATGCTCAATGGCACTTTTTATCACAATGCTCCATGATCCCTATCATCACAATGCTCCATTACACCCCTTTCATCACAATTGTCCATGCCTTCAGTCATCACAATGTTCCACAACACGTGATATCACAATGCCTCATGACACCTATCATCACAATGCACCAGGGCCCTTGTCATCACAATGCTCCATGACCCTTGTCATCACAATGCTCCATGATACCTTTCATCATAACAATCCATGACTCCTTCCATCACAGTGCTACAGTATGCCTTACAGCAAAATGTTCAATGACCATTGTCATCACAATGCTCCATGGCACTTGCCATCACAATGCTCCATGATCCCTTTCATCACAATGCTCCATGAGCACTGTCATCACAATGCTGCATGAACGCTTTCAACACAATGCTCCATGATCGCTATCATCACAATAATCCATGAATCATTTCATCACAATGCTCCAGTACACCTTCCATCAAAATGCTCCATAATCCCAGTCATCACAATGCTCCATGACCCCTATCATCACAATGCTCCATGACAAATTTCATCACAATCCTCCGTGACACATTTCATCAGAATACTCCATGACCCCTCTCATCACAATGCTCCGTGGCACTTCTCATCACAATGCTCCATGGCCCCTGTCATCACAATGCCCCATGACCCCTCTCATCACAATGCTCGACGGCACTGGTTATCACAATGCTCCATGATCCCTATCATCACAATGCTCCATTACCCCCCTTTCATCACAATTGTCCATGCCTTCAGTCATCACAATGTTCCATAACACGTGATATCACAATGCCTCATGACACCTATCATCAAAATGCACCATGGCCCTTGTCATCACAATGCTCCATGACCCTGGTCATCACAACGCTCCATGATACCTTTCATCGTAATAATCCATGACTCCTTCCATCACAATGCTACAGTGTGCCTTTCATCACAATGTTCAATGACCCTTGTCATCACAATGCTCCATGGCCCATGTCATCACAATGCTCCATGGCCGTTGTCATCACAATGATCTATGACGCCTTTCATCACAATGCACCAATACCCCTTTCATCACAATTCTCCAGGCCCTCTGTTACCACAATGCTCCATAACCCCTGACATCACAATGGCCAACGACACCTGTCATCACAATTCACCATGGATCTTGTCATCAAAATACTCCATGCTCGTATCATCACAATGCTCCAAGAACCGTGTCATCACAATGTTCCATGGCCTGTCTTATCACAATGCTCCATTACCCTGTCATCAAAATTCTCCATGAACTTTCATCACAGTGCTCCATGAACACATTCATCACAATGCTCCATGATACCTTTCATCACAATGCTCTAGGACAACCATCATCACAATGCTCCATGATCGCTATCATCACAATAATCCATGACCCCTTTCATAACGATGCTCCAGTACCCCCTTTCATCACAATGCTCCATGGTTCCTGGAATCACAATGAGCCGGGACCCATGTCATCACAATGCTCTACGACACTTGTCATCACAATATTCCATGGCCCTTGTCATCACAATGCTCCATGCCCACTGCCATCACAATGCTCCATGACCACGTTCATCACATTGCTACATGACTCCTGTCATCACAATACCCCCTGATCCTTTTCATCACAATGCTTCATGACGCCTTTCATCACAATGCACCAGTACCCCTTTCATCACAAGTCTCCAGGCCCTCTGTCACGACAATGTTCCATAACCCCTGACATCACAATGGCCAACGACACCTGTCATCACAATTCACCGTGAATCTTGTCATCTAAATGATCCATGCTCGTGGCATCACAATGCTCCAAGACCCGTGTCATCACAATGCTCTATGGCCGGTCTCACCACAATGCTCCATGCCCCCGTCATCACAATGCCCCATGAACCCTGTCATCACAAGGATCCATGGGCTTTGACATCACAGTGCTCCATGACCCCTGTCATCACAATGCTCCTTGACCCATGTCAACACAATGGTCCAGGACCCCTTTCATCACAATGCTCCTTGGCACGTGTCATCACAATGCTCCATGAACTGTATCATCACAATGCACCATGACCCCTGTCATAACAATGCACCATGACCTCTGTCATCACAATGCTCCATGATCCCTTTCATCACAATGCTCCATGAGCACTGTCATCACAATGCTCCATGACCGCTTTCAACACAATGCTCCATGATCGCTATCATCACAATGATCCATGAACCATTTCATCACAATGCTCCAGTACCCCTTCCATCAAAATGCTCCATGGCCCTTGTCATCACTATGCTCCGAGACCCCTGTCATCATAATGCTCCGTAACCCCAGTCACCACAAAGCTCCACGACCCCTAACATCACAATGCTCCATGCCAAATTTCATCACAATCCTCCGTGACACATTTCATCAGAATACTCCATGACCCCTCTCATCACAATGCTCCGTGGCACTTGTCATCACAATGCTCCATGGCCCCTGTCATCACAATGCCCCATGACCCTTCTCATCACAATGCTCAACGGCACTTGTTATAACAATGCTCCATGATCCCTATCATCACAATGCTCCATTACCCCCCTTTCATCACAATTGTCCATGCCTTCAGTCATCACAATGTTCCATAACACGTGATATCACAATGCCTCATGTCACCTATCATCACAATGCACCATGGCCCTTGTCATCACAATGCTCCATGACCCTGGTCATCACAACGCTCCATGATACCTTTCATCATAATAATCCATGACTCCTTCCATCACAATGCTACAGTATGCCTATCAACACAATGTTCAATGACCCTTGTCATCAAAATGCTCCATGGCCCTTGTCATCACAATGCTCCATGGCCCTTGTCATCACAATGCTCTGTGACGCCTTTCATCACAATGCACCAGTACCCCTTTCATCACAATTCTCCAGGCCCTCTGTCACCACAATGCTCCATAAACCCTGACATCACAATGGCCAACGACACCTGTCATCACAATTCACCATGGATCTTGTCATCAAAATGCTCCATGCTCGTGTCATCTCAATGCTCCAAGACTCGTGTCATCACACTGCTACATGGCCGGTCTCATCACAATGCTCCATGACCCCTGTCATCAAAATTCTCCATGACCCCTGTCATCAAAATTCTCGATGAACTTTCATCACAGTGCTCCATGAACACATTCATCACAATGCTCCATGATCCCTTTCATCACAATGCTCTAGGAACACCATCATCACAATGCTCCATGATCGCTATCATCACAATGATCCATGACCCCTTTCATAACGATGCTCCAGTACCCCCTTTCATCACAATGCTCCATGTTTCCTGTCATCACAATGCACCAGGACCCATGTCACCACAATGCTCTATGACACTTGTCATAACAATCTTCCATGGCTCTTGTCATCACAATGCTCCATGCCCACTGCCATCACAATGCTCCATAACCACATTCATCACAATGCTGCGTGACCCGTTTCACCACAATGCTAAGTGGCCCTTGTCATCACAATGCTCCATGGTGCTTGTCATCACAATGCTCCATGCCCCCGTCATCACAATGCCCCATGACACTTGTCATCACAAGGATGAATGGTCTTTGAAATCACAGTGCTCCATGACACCTGTCATCACAATGCTCGATGATTCGTTTCATCACAATGCTCCCTGACCCCTGTCATCACAGTGCTCCATGACCCCTTGCATCACAACGCTTCATGACCAATTTCATCACAATATTCCACGACTCCTATCATCACAATGCTCTATGGCCATTGTCATCACAATGCTCAATGCCCACTGTCATCACAATGCTCCATGAGCACATTCATCACAATACACCATGACCCGTTCCATCAATATGCTAAATGGCCCTTGTCATCACAATGTTCTACGGTGCTTTTCATCACAATGCTGCATTACCCCTGTCATCACAATGCTCCATGGCCCTTGCCATCACAATGCTCCATGAACGCTGTCATCACAATGCCCTATGACCAGTATCTTCACAGGGCTCCTTGGCTGTTGTCATGAAAATGCTCCATAACCCCTGTCATCACAGTGAACCATGGCCCTTGTCATCACAATGCTCCCTGACCCATTTCATCACAATGCTCCATGACCACTTTCATTACAGAACTCCATGATCGCTATCATCACAATGATCCATCACCCGTTTCATCACAGTGTTCCAGTACCATTTTCATCACAATGATCCATGACCCCTATCACCACAATGCTCCATGACAATTATTTTCACTATGATCTATGGCCCTTGTCATCACAATGCTCCATGGCCACTGTCATCACAATGCTCCATGACCACATTCATCACAATGCTCCATGACCCGTTTCAACAAAATGCTAAATTTCCCTTGTCATCACAATGCTCCATGGCGCTTGTCATCACAATGCTACATGACTCCTGTCATCACACTGCCCTATGACCCCTGTCATCACAAGGCTCCATGGCCCTTGTCATCACAATGTTCCCTAACACCTGTCATCACAATCCTCTATGCACTTGGCATGACAATGCTCCATGACCCTGTCATCACAAGGCTCCATGGCCCTTGACATCACAATTCCCCATGACACCTGACAACACAATGCTCCAGTACGCCTTTCATCACAATGCTCCAGGCCCCCTGTCTTCACAATGCACCATGATCCCTTTCATGTCAATAATCCATGACCCCTTTCATCACAATGCTCCAGTTTGCCTTTCAGCACAATGTTCAATGACCCTTGTCATCAAAATGCTCCATGGCCTTTGACATCACAATGCTCCATGGCCCTTGTCATCACAATGCTCTATGACGCCTTTCATCACAATGCACCAGTACCCCTTTCATCACAATTCTCCAGGCCCTCTGTCACCACAGTTCTCCATAACCCCTGACATCACAATGGCCAACGACACCTGTCATCACAATTCACCATGGATCTTGTCATCAAAATGCTCCATGCTCATGTCATCACAATGCTCCAAGACCCGTGTAACCACAATGCTGCATGGCTGGTATCATCACAATGCTCCATGACACCTGTCATCAAAATTCTCCATGAACTTTCATCACAGTGCTCCATGAACACATTCATCACAATGCTCCATGATCCCTTTCATCACAATGCTCTAGGACCACCATCATCACAATGCTCCATGATCGCTATCATCACAGTGATCCATGACCCCTTTCATAACGATGCTCCAGTACCCCCTTTCATCACAATGCTCCATGGTTCCTGTCATCACAATGCGCCAGGACCCATGTCATCACAATGCTCTATGACCCTTGTCATCACAATGTTCCATGGCCCTTGTCATCACAATGCTCCATGCCCACTGCCATCACAATGCTTCATTACCACATTCATCACAGTGCTCCATGACACGTTTCATCACAATATTAAATGGCCCTTGTCATCACAATGCCCCATGCCAACCGTCATCACATTGCCTCAGGACCACATTCATCACAATGCTCCAGGACACGTTTCATCACAATGCTAAATGACCCCTGTCATCACAATTCTCCATGGCGCTTGTCATCACTATGCTCCTTGTCCCTTGTCATCACAATGATCCATGACCCCTTTCATCACAATGTTCCACTACACGTTTCATCACAATGCTCCATGGCACCTATCATCACAATCATAAATGACCCCTGTCATCAAAATGCTCAATGACCCTTGTCAACACAAGGCTTCATGCCCGTGTCATTAAAATGCTCCATGGTCCGTGTCATCCCAATGCTCCATGACTCCTGTCATCAGAATTCTCCATGAACTCTTTCATCACAATGCTCCATGACCACTTTCATCAAAACGATCCATGACCAGTTTCATCACAATGCTCCATGATCGCTATCATCACAATGATCCATGACACATTTCATCACAATGCCCCAGTACCCCTTTCATCACAGCGCTCCATGGCGCCTGTCATCACAATGACCCATGGCCCTTTTCATCACAATGCTCCATGACCCCTGTCAACACAATGCCCCATGACCCCTGACATCACAAGCCTCCATAGCACTTCTCACCCCATTGCTCCATGCCCTTGACAACACATTGCTCCATGACCCCTTTATCACAATGCTTCATGAACCCAGTCATCACAATGCTCCATGACACCTGATATCACAATGATACATGACGAATTTCATCACAATTCTCCATGATCCATTTCATCGCAATGCTCCATGAGCACTGTCATCCCAATGCTCCATGACCGCTTTCAACACAATGCTCCATGATCGCTATCATCACAATGATCCATGAACCATTTCATCACAATGCTCCAGTACCCCTTCCATCAAAATGCTCCATGGCCCTTGTCATCACAATGCTCCGTGACCCCTGTCATCATAATGCTCCATAACCCAAGTCATCACAATGCTCCATGACCCCTATCATCACAATGCTCCATGACAAATGTCATCACAATCCTCCATGACACATTTCCTCAGAATACTCCATGACCCCTCTCATCACAATGCTCCATGACAAATTTCATCACAATGCTCCATGACCCCTGTCATCACAATGCTCCATGACTCTTGTCATCTCAATTCTCCATCGCCCTTGTCATCAAAATGCTACATCCACCCTGTTATTACAACGATTCATTATCAACTGCATCACAATGATTCATGATCCCTTTCGTCACCATGCTCCTTTGCCCGTGTCATCACAGTGCTCCATGAACCTTGTCATCACAATGTTCTGTGGCCCTTGTGATCACAAAGCTCCATGTCTCCTTTCATCACAATGCTCTTTAGCTCGTGTCATCACAATACTCCATGAAGCTTGTCAACACAATACTCCATGGCCCGTGTCATCACAATGCTCCATGACTCCTGTCATCACAATGCTCCAGGAACCCTGTCATTACAATGCTCCATGACTCCTATCATCACAATAAGCCTTGACCAATTTCATCACAATGCTCGGTGATCGCGATCATCCAAATGATCCATGACCCCTTTCATCACAATGCTCCCTGACCCATTTCATCACAATGCTCCATGACCACTTTCATTACAGAGCTCCATGATCGCTATCATCACAAGGTTCCATCACCCCTTTCATCACAGAGTTCCAGTACCATTTTCATCACAATGCTCCACGACACCTATCATCACAATGCTCCATGACCCTTATCATCACAATGCTCTATGGCCCTTGTCATCGCAATGATCCATGGCCACTGTCATCACAATGTTCCATGACCACATTCATCACAATGCTCCATGACCCGTTTCATCACAATGATAAATCTCCCTTGTCATCACAATGTTCCATGGCGCTTGTCATCAGAATGCTGCATGACTCCTGTCATCACACTGCCCTACGACACTGTCATCACAAGGCTCCATGGCCCTTGTCATCACAATGCTCCATAACACCTGTCATCACAATCCTCCATGCCCTTGTCATGACAATGCTCCATGACCCCTGTCATCACAAGGCTCCTTGGCCCTTGACGTCACAATTCTCCATGACACATGACAACACAATGCTCCAGTACGCCTTTCATCACAATGCTCCAGGCTCCCTGTCATCACAATGCACCATGATCCCTTTCATGACAATAATCCATGACCCCTTTCATCACAATGCTCCAGTATCCCTTTCATCACAATACTCGATGCCCCCTGTCATCACAATGCCCCATAACCCCTGTCAGCAATATAGTCCATGCCCCCTGTAGTCATAATGCTCCAGAACCGATGTCCTCACAAAGCTCCATGACCCTTGTCATCACAATGCTCCATGGCGTTTTTCTTCACAATGCTCCATGCCCCCTGTTATTGCAATTCTTCAAGACAACTTTCATCACAATGCTCCATGACCACTTTCATCACAATGCTCCTTGTCCCGTATCATCGCAATGCTCCATGACACATTTCATAACAATGCTCCATGGCCTCTGACATCACAATGTTCCATAACCCATGTCATCACAATGCTCCATGACCCCTGTCTAAACAATGCTCCATAACCCCTTTCATCACAATGCTCCTTGACCCATGTCAACACAATGGTCCAGGACCCCTTTTATCACAATGCTCCTTGGCACGTGTCATCACAATGCTCCATGAACTGTATCATCACAATGCACCATGACCCCTGTCATAACAATGCACCATGACCTCTCTCATCACAATGCTCCATGATCCCTTTCATCACAATGCTCCATGAGCACTGTCATCACAATGCTCCATGACCGTTTTCAACACAAAGCTCCATGATCGCTATCATCACAATGATCCATGAACCATTTCATCACAATCCTCCAGTACACCTTCCATCAAAATGCTCCATGGCCCTTGTCATCACAATGCTCCGTGACCCCTGTCATCATAATGCTCCATAACCCCAGTCATCACAATGCTCCATGACCCCGATCATCACAATGCTCCATGACAAATTTCATCACAATCCTCCATGACACATTTCATCAGAATACTCCATGACCCCTCTCATCACAATGCTCCGTGGCACTTTTCATCACAATGCCCCATGACCCTCCTCATCACAATGCTCAATGGCACTTTTTATCACAATGCTCCATGATCCCTATCATCACAATGCTCCATTACACCCCTTTCATCACAATTGTCCATGCCTTCAGTCATCACAATGTTCCACAACACGTGATATCACAATGCCTCATGACACCTATCATCACAATGCACCAGGGCCCTTGTCATCACAATGCTCCATGACCCTTGTCATCACAATGCTCCATGATACCTTTCATCATAACAATCCATGACTCCTTCCATCACAGTGCTACAGTATGCCTTACAGCAAAATGTTCAATGACCATTGTCATCACAATGCTCCATGGCACTTGCCATCACAATGCTCCATGATCCCTTTCATCACAATGCTCCATGAGCACTGTCATCACAATGCTGCATGAACGCTTTCAACACAATGCTCCATGATCGCTATCATCACAATAATCCATGAATCATTTCATCACAATGCTCCAGTACACCTTCCATCAAAATGCTCCATAATCCCAGTCATCACAATGCTCCATGACCCCTATCATCACAATGCTCCATGACAAATTTCATCACAATCCTCCGTGACACATTTCATCAGAATACTCCATGACCCCTCTCATCACAATGCTCCGTGGCACTTCTCATCACAATGCTCCATGGCCCCTGTCATCACAATGCCCCATGACCCCTCTCATCACAATGCTCGACGGCACTGGTTATCACAATGCTCCATGATCCCTATCATCACAATGCTCCATTACCCCCCTTTCATCACAATTGTCCATGCCTTCAGTCATCACAATGTTCCATAACACGTGATATCACAATGCCTCATGACACCTATCATCAAAATGCACCATGGCCCTTGTCATCACAATGCTCCATGACCCTGGTCATCACAACGCTCCATGATACCTTTCATCGTAATAATCCATGACTCCTTCCATCACAATGCTACAGTGTGCCTTTCATCACAATGTTCAATGACCCTTGTCATCACAATGCTCCATGGCCCATGTCATCACAATGCTCCATGGCCGTTGTCATCACAATGATCTATGACGCCTTTCATCACAATGCACCAATACCCCTTTCATCACAATTCTCCAGGCCCTCTGTCACCACAATGCTCCATAACCCCTGACATCACAATGGCCAACGACACCTGTCATCACAATTCACCATGGATCTTGTCATCAAAATACTCCATGCTCGTATCATCACAATGCTCCAAGAACCGTGTCATCACAATGTTCCATGGCCTGTCTCATCACAATGCTCCATTACCCTGTCATCAAAATTCTCCATGAACTTTCATCACAGTGCTCCATGAACACATTCATCACAATGCTCCATGATACCTTTCATCACAATGCTCTAGGACAACCATCATCACAATGCTCCATGATCGCTATCATCACAATAATCCATGACCCTTTCATAACGATGCTCCAGTACCCCCTTTCATCACAATGCTCCATGGTTCCTGGAATCACTATGAGCCGGGACCCATGTCATCACAATGCTCTACGACACTTGTCATCACAATATTCCATGGCCCTTGTCATCACAATGCTCCATGCCCACTGCCATCACAATGCTCCATGACCACGTTCATCACATTGCTACATGACTCCTGTCATCACAATACCCCCTGATCCTTTTCATCACAATGCTTCATGACGCCTTTCATCACAATGCACCAGTACCCCTTTCATCACAAGTCTCCAGGCCCTCTGTCACGACAATGTTCCATAACCCCTGACATCACAATGGCCAACGACACCTGTCATCACAATTCACCATGGATCTTGTCATCTAAATGATCCATGCTCGTGGCATCACAATGCTCCAAGACCCGTGTCATCACAATGCTCTATGGCCGGTCTCACCACAATGCTCCATGCCCCCGACATCACAATGCCCCATGAACCCTGTCATCACAAGGATCCATGGGCTTTGACATCACAGTGCTCCATGACCCCTGTCATCACAATGCTCCTTGACCCATGTCAACACAATGGTCCAGGACCCCTTTCATCACAATGCTCCTTGGCACGTGTCATCACAATGCTCCATGAACTGTATCATCACAATGCACCATGACCCCTGTCATAACAATGCACCATGACCTCTGTCATCACAATGCTCCATGATCCCTTTCATCACAATGCTCCATGAGCACTGTCATCACAATGCTCCATGACCGCTTTCAACACAATGCTCCATGATCGCTATCATCACAATGATCCATGAACCATTTCATCACAATGCTCCAGTACCCCTTCCATCAAAATGCTCCATGGCCCTTGTCATCACAATGCTCCGAGACCCCTGTCATCATAATGCTCCGTAACCCCAGTCACCACAAAGCTCCACGACCCCTAACATCACAATGCTCCATGCCAAATTTCATCACAATCCTCCGTGACACATTTCATCAGAATACTCCATGACCCCACTCATCACAATGCTCCGTGGCACTTGTCATCACAATGCTCCATGGCCCCTGTCATCACAATGCCCCATGACCCTTCTCATCACAATGCTCAACGGCACTTGTTATAACAATGCTCCATGATCCCTATCATCACAATGCTCCATTACCCCCCTTTCATCACAATTGTCCATGCCTTCAGTCATCACAATGTTCCATAACACGTGATATCACAATGCCTCATGTCACCTATCATCACAATGCACCATGGCCCTTGTCATCACAATGCTCCATGACCCTGGTCATCACAACGCTCCATGATACCTTTCATCATAATAATCCATGACTCCTTCCATCACAATGCTACAGTATGCCTATCAACACAATGTTCAATGACCCTTGTCATCAAAATGCTCCATGGCCCTTGTCATCACAATGCTCCATGGCCCTTGTCATCACAATGCTCTGTGACGCCTTTCATCACAATGCACCAGTACCCCTTTCATCACAATTCTCCAGGCCCTCTGTCACCACAATGCTCCATAACCCCTGACATCACAATGGCCAACGACACCTGTCATCACAATTCACCATGGATCTTGTCATCAAAATGCTCCATGCTCGTGTCATCTCAATGCTCCAAGACTCGTGTCATCACACTGCTCCATGGCCGGTCTCATCACAATGCTCCATGACCCCTGTCATCAAAATTCTCCATGACCCCTGTCATCAAAATTCTCGATGAACTTTCATCACAGTGCTCCATGAACACATTCATCACAATGCTCCATGATCCCTTTCATCACAATGCTCTAGGAACACCATCATCACAATGCTCCATGATCGCTATCATCACAATGATCCATGACCCCTTTCATAACGATGCTCCAGTACCCCCTTTCATCACAATGCTCCATGTTTCCTGTCATCACAATGCACCAGGACCCATGTCACCACAATGCTCTATGACACTTGTCATAACAATCTTCCATGGCTCTTGTCATCACAATGCTCCATGCCCACTGCCATCACAATGCTCCATAACCACATTCATCACAATGCTGCGTGACCCGTTTCACCACAATGCTAAGTGGCCCTTGTCATCACAATGCTCCATGGTGCTTGTCATCACAATGCTCCATGCCCCCGTCATCACAATGCCCCATGACACTTGTCATCACAAGGATGAATGGTCTTTGAAATCACAGTGCTCCATGACACCTGTCATCACAATGCTCGATGATTCGTTTCATCACAATGCTCCCTGACCCCTGTCATCACAGTGCTCCATGACCCCTTGCATCACAACGCTTCATGACCAATTTCATCACAATATTCCACGACTCCTATCATCACAATGCTCTATGGCCATTGTCATCACAATGCTCAATGCCCACTGTCATCACAATGCTCCATGAGCACATTCATCACAATACTCCATGACCCGTTCCATCAATATGCTAAATGGCCCTTGTCATCACAATGTTCTACGGTGCTTTTCATCACAATGCTGCATTACCCCTGTCATCACAATGCTCCATGGCCCTTGCCATCACAATGCTCCATGAACGCTGTCATCACAATGCCCTATGACCAGTATCTTCACAGGGCTCCTTGGCTGTTGTCATGAAAATGCTCCATAACCCCTGTCATCACAGTGAACCATGGCCCTTGTCATCACAATGCTCCCTGACCCATTTCATCACAATGCTCCATGACCACTTTCATTACAGAACTCCATGATCGCTATCATCACAATGATCCATCACCCGTTTCATCACAGTGTTCCAGTACCATTTTCATCACAATGATCCACGACACCTATCACCACAATGCTCCATGACAATTATTTTCACTATGATCTATGGCCCTTGTCATCACAATGCTCCATGGCCACTGTCATCACAATGCTCCATGACCACATTCATCACAATGCTCCATGACCCGTTTCAACAAAATGCTAAATTTCCCTTGTCATCACAATGCTCCATGGCGCTTGTCATCACAATGCTACATGACTCCTGTCATCACACTGCCCTATGACCCCTGTCATCACAAGGCTCCATGGCCCTTGTCATCACAATGTTCCCTAACACCTGTCATCACAATCCTCTATGCACTTGGCATGACAATGCTCCATGACCCTGTCATCACAAGGCTCCATGGCCCTTGACATCACAATTCCCCATGACACCTGACAACACAATGCTCCAGTACGCCTTTCATCACAATGCTCCAGTTTGCCTTTCAGCACAATGTTCAATGACCCTTGTCATCAAAATGCTCCATGGCCTTTGACATCACAATGCTCCATGGCCCTTGTCATCACAATGCTCTATGACGCCTTTCATCACAATGCTCCATGGTTCCTGCCATCACAATGCGCCAGGACCCATGTCATCACAATGCTCTATGACCCTTGTCATCACAATGTTCCATGGCCCTTGTTATCACAATGCTCCATGCCCACTGCCATCACAATGCTTCATTACCACATTCATCACAGTGCTCCATGACACGTTTCATGACAATATTACATGGCCCTGGTCATCACAATGCCCCATGCCAACCGTCATCACATTGCCTCAGGAACACATTCATCACAATGCTCCAGGACACGTTCCATCACAATGCTAAATGGCCCTTGTAATCACAATGTTCTACGGTGCTTGTCATCACAATGCTGCATGACCCCTGTCATCACAATGTTCCTGGGCCCTTGTGATCACAATGCTCCATGCCCCCTGTCATCACAATGGTTCATGACCACGTTCATCACAATGCTCCATGACCGCTCTCATCACAATGCTCTTTGGCCCGTGTCATCACAATGCCCCATGACCCTTGTCACCACAATGCTCCATGGCCCGTGTCATCACAATGGTTCATGACCACGTTCATCACAATGCTCCATGACCCCTCTCATCACACTGCTCTTTGGCCCGTGTCATCACAATGCCCCATGACCCTTGAGATCACAATGCTCCATGCCCCCTGTCATCACAATGGTTCATGACCACGTTCATCACAATGCTCCATGACCCCTCTCATCACAATGCTCTTTGGCCCGTGTCATCACAATGCCCCATGACCCTTGTGATCACAATGCTCCATGCCCCATGTCATCACAATGGTTCATGACCACGTTCATCACAATGCTCCATGACCCCTCTCATCACAATACTCTTTGGCCCGTGTCATCACAATGCCCCATGACCCTTGTCACCACAATGCTCCATTGCCTGTATCATCACAGTACTCCATGACCCCTTACATCACAATGCTCCATGGTTCCTGTCATCACAATGCGCCAGGACCCATGTCATCACAATGCTCTATGACCCTTGTCATCACAATGTTCCATGGCCCTTGTCATCACAATGCTCCATGCCCACTGCCATCACAATGCTTCATTACCACATTCATCACAGTGCTCCATGACACGTTTCATTACAATATTAAATGGCCCTTGTCATCACAATGCCCCATGCCAACCGTCATCACATTGCCTCAGGACCACATTCATCACAATGCTCCAGGACCCGTTTCATCACAATGCTAAATGACCCCTGTCATCACAATTTTCCATGGCGCTTGTCATCACTATGCTCCATGTCCCTTGTCATCACAATGATCCATGACCCCTTTCATCACAATGTTCCACTACACGTTTCATCACAATGCTCCATGGCACCTATCATCACAATCATAAATGACCCCTGTCATCAAAATGCTCAATGACCCTTGTCAACACAAGGCTTCATGCCGGTGTCATCAAAATGCTCCATGGTCCGTGTCATCCCAATGCTCCATGACTCCTGTCATCAGAATTCTCCATGAACTCTTTCATCACAATGCTCCATGACCACTTTCATCAAAACGATCCATGACCAGTTTCATCACAATGCCCCATGATCGCTATCATCACAATGATCCATGACACATTTCATCACAATGCTCCAATACCCCTTTCATCACAATGCTCGATGGAGCCTGTCATCACAATGCCCCATGTTCCCTGTCATCACAATGCTCCATGAACACATCATCACAATGCCCCATGGCCCTTTTCATCACAATGCTCCATAAACCCTGTCAACACAATGCCCCATGACCCCTGACATCACAAGCCTCCATAGCACTTCTCACCCCATTGCTCCATGCCCTTTTCATCTCAATGCTTCATGACCCCTTTACCACAATGCTTCATGAACCCAGTCATCACAATGCTCCATGACGACTTTCATCACAATTCTCCATGATCCATTTCATCACAATGCTCCATGAGCACTGTCATCCCAATGCTCCATGACCGCTTTCAACACAATGCTCCATGATCGATATCATCACAATGATACACGAAGCATTTCATCACAATGCTCCAGTATACCTTCCATCAAATTGCTCCATGGCCACTGTCATCACAATGCTCCGTGACCCCTGTCATCATAATGCTCCATAACCCCAGTCGTCATAATGATCCATAATCCCAGTCATCACAATGCTCCATCACCCCTATCATCACAATGCTCCATGACAAATTTCATCACAATCCTCCATGACACATTTCATCAGAATACTTCATGACCCCTCTCATCATAATGCTCCGTGGCACTTGACATCACAATGCTCCATGGCCCCTGTCATCACAATGCCCCATGATCCTTCTCATCACAATGCTCAACGGCACTTGTTATCACAATGCTCCATGATCCCTATCATCACAATGCTCCATTACGCCCCTTTCATCACAATTGTCCATGCCTTCAATCATCACAATGTTCCATAACACGTGATATCACAATGCCTCATGACACCTATCATCAAAATGCACCATGGCCCTTGTCATCACAATGCTCCATGACCCTTGTCATCACAATGCTCCATGATACCTTTCATCATAATAATCCATGACACCTTCCATCACAGTGCTACAGTATGCCTTTCAGGAAAATGTTCAATGACCCTTGTCATCACAATGCTCCATGGCACTTGTCATCACAATGCTCCATGGCCCCTGTCATCACAATGCCCCATGACCCTTCTCCTCACAATGCTCAACGACACTTGTTATAACAATGCTCCATGATCCCTATCATCACAATGCTCCATTACCCCACTTTCATCACAATTGTCCATGCCTTCAGTCATCACAATGTTCCATAACACGTGATATCACAATGCCTCATGTCACCTATCATCACAATGCACCATGGCCCTTGTCATCACAATGCTCCATGACACTGGTCATCACAATGCTCCATGATACCTTTCATCATAATAATCCATGACTCCTTCCATCACAATGCTACAGTATGACTTTCATCAAAATGTTCAATGACACTTGTCATCACAATGCTCCATGGCCCTTGTCATCACAATGCTGCATGGCCCTTGTCATCACAATGCTCTATGACGCCTTTCATCACAATGCACCAGTACGCCTTTCATCACAATTCTCCAGGCCCTCTGTCACCACAATGCTCCATAACCCCTGACATCACAATGGCCAACGACAACTGTCATCACAATTCACCATGGTTCTTGTCATCAAAATGCTCCATGCTCGTGCCATCACAATGCTCCAAGACCCGTGACATCACAATGCTCCATGGCCGGTCTCATCACAATGCTCCATGACCCTTCTCATCAAAATTCTCCATGACCCCTGTCATCAAAATTCTCCATGAAATTTCATCACAGTGCTCCATGAACACATTCATCACAATGCTCCATGATCCCTTTCATCACAATGCTCTAGGACCACCATCATCACAATGCTCCATGATCGCTATCATCACAATGATCCATGACCCCTTTCATAACGATGCTCCAGTACCCCCTTTCATCACAATGCTCCATGGTTCCTGTCATCACAATGCTCCATGAACCCTGTCATCAAAATTCTCCATTTCCCCTGTCATCAAAATTCTCCATGAACTTTCATCACACTGCTCCATGAACACATTCATCACAATGCTCCATGATCCCTTTCATCACAATGCTCTAGGACCACCTTCATCACAATGCTCCATGATCGCTATCATCACAATGATCCAGGACCTCTTTCATAATGATGCTCCCGTACCCCCTTTCATCACAATGCTCCATGGCTCCTGTCATCACAATGCGCCAGGACCCATGTCATCACAATGCTCTATGACCCTTGTCATCACAATGTTCCATGGCCCTTGTCATCACAATGCTCCATGCACACTGCCATCACAATGCTTCATTACCACATTCATCACAGTGCTCCATGACACGTTTCATCACAATATTAAATGGACCTTGTCATCACAATGCCCCATGCCAACCGTCATCACATTGCCTCAGGACCACATTCATCACAATGCTCCAGGAACCGTTTCATCACAATGCGAAATGACCCCTGTCATCACAATTCTCCATGGGGCTTGTCATCACTATGCTCCATAACACCTGTCATCACCATCCTCTATGCCCTTGTCTTGACAATGCTCCATGACCCCTGTCATCACAAGGCTCCATGGCCCTTGACATCACAATTCCCCATGACACCTGACAACACAATGCTCCAGTACGCCTTTCATCACAATGCTCCATGGCGCCTGTCATCACAATGCCCCATGGCACTTTTCATCACAATGCTCCATAACCCCTGTCAACACAATGCCCCATGACCCCTGACATCACAAGCCTCCATAGCACTTCTCACCCCATTGCTCCATGCCCTTGTCATCTCAATGCTCCATGACCCCTTTATCACAATGCTTCATGAACCCAGTCATCACAATGCTCCATGACACCTGATATCACAATGTTCCATGACGACTTTCATCACAATTCTCCATGATCCATTTCATCACAATGCTCCATGAGCACTGTCATCCCAATGCTCCATGACCGCTTTCAACACAATGTTCCATGATCGCTATCATCACAATGATCCATGAACCATTTCATCACAATGCTCCAGTACCCCTTCCATCAAAATGCTCCATGGCCCTTTTCATCAAAATGCTCCGTGACACCTGTCATCATAATGCTCCATAACCCCAGTCATCACAATGCTCCATGAAGCCTATCATCACAATGCTCCATGACAAATTTCATCACAATCCTCCATGACACTTTTCATCAGAATACTCCATGACCCCTCTCATCACAATGCTCCATGGCACCTGTCATCACAATGCCCCATAACCATTCCCATCACAATGCTCAATGGCACTTGTTATCACAATCCTCCAGGATCCCTATCATCACAATGCTCCATTACCCCCCTTTCATCACAATTGTCCATGCCTTCAGTCATCACAATGTTCCATAACACGTGATATCACAATGCCTCATGACACCTATCATCACAATGCACCAGGGCCCTTGTCATCACAATGCTCCATGACACTTGTCATCACAATGCTCCATGATACCTTTCATCATAATAATCCATGACTCCTTCCATCACAGTGCTACAGTATGCCTTTCAGCAAAATGTTCAATGACCCTTGTCATCACAGTGCTCCATGGCACTTGTCATCACAATGCTCCATGATCCCTTTCATCACAGTGCTCCATGAGCACTGTCATCACAATGCTCCATGACCGCTTTCAACACAATGCTCCATGATCGCTATCATCACAATGATCCATGAATCATTTCATCACAATGCTCCAGTACCCCTTCCATCAAAATGCTCCATGGCCCTTGTCATCACAATGCTCTGTGACCCCTGTCATCATAATGCTCCATAAAGCCAGTCATCACAATGCCCCATGACCCCTATCATCACAATGCTCCATGACAAATTTCATCACAATCCTCCATGACACATTTCATCAGAATACTCCATGACCCCTCTCATCACAATGCTCTGTGGCACTTCTCATCACAGTGTCCATGGCCCCTGCCATCACAATGCTCCATGACCCTCATCATCAGAATGCTCCATGTCACCTGTTATCACAATGCTTCATGATCTTTTTCATCACAATAATCCATAACCCATTTCATCAAAATGGTCCATTACGCCTTTCATCACAATGCTCCATGCCCCCTGTCATCACAATGCCCCATTACCACTGTCATCACAATGCTCCTTGGCCCTTGTCATCACAGTGCTCCATGACCCCTGTCATCACAATGCTTCATGACTCTTTTCTTCACAATGCTCCATGACACATTTCATCACAATTCTCCTTGGCCCGTGTCCTCACCATGCTCCATGATGCTTGTCAACACAATACTTCATGGCCATTGTCATCACAATGCTCCATGTCCCCTGTCATCACAATGCTCCATGCCTCTTGTTGTCACAATAGTCCATGGTGATTGTCATCACAATGATCCGTGCCCACTATAGTCACAATGCTACATGATGACATTCATCACAAAGCTCCCTGACATATTTCATCACAATGCTAGAAGGCCCTTGTCATCACATTGCTCCATGGATCTTGTCATCACAATGCTCCATGCCCGTGTCATCAAAATGGGCCATGACATCTGTCATCACAATGCTCCATGACCCCTTTCATCACAATGCTCCATGATCGCTATCAACCCAATGATCAATGACACTTTTCCTCACAATACTCCAGTACCACTTTCATCACCATGCTCCATGACACTTGTTATCAGAATGCTCCATGGCCCTTCTCATAACAATGATTCATGCCGACTGTCATCACAATGATCCATGACTCCTGTCAACTCAATTCTCCATGACCCTTGTCAACACAATGCTCCATGATCCCATCATCTCAATGCTCCAAGACCACTTTCATCACAATGCTCCATGAACCTTGTCAACACAATGCTCCATTAACCCGTCATCACAATGCTCCAAGACCACTTTCATCACAATGCTCCATGATCGCTATCCTCACAATGATCCATGACACATTTCATCACAATGCTCCAGTACGACTGTCATCACAATGCTCCATGATTGCTATCATTACAATGCTCCAAGGCCCGGTTTATTAAAATGCTCCATTACCCCTTTTCATCACAATGCTCCCTGATCACTTTCGTCACAATGCGCAATGACCCCTCTCATCACAATGTCCATGGCTCTTGCCATCACAAAGCTCAATGCCCATTGTCTTCACAATGCTCCATGCTGTGGTCTTCACAATGCTCCATTCCCTTGTCATCACAATGCTCCATGACCCTTGTCATCATAATGCTCTATGACTATTTTCATCACAATGCTCCATGACGAGTTTCATCCCAATGCTCCACGACCCCTGTCATCACAATTCCCCATGGCACTTGTCATCACAATGCTCCATGGCCCCTGTCATCAAAAAGCCTCATGACCCCTGACATCACAATTCTTCATAGCTCTTGTCATCACAATACTCCATGGCCCTTGTCATGACAAGGCTCCATGACCGTTGTCATCACAATGCTCCATGACCCTTCTCATCACAATGATCCATGGCCCTTATCATCACAATGCTCCATGCCCCCTTTCATCACAATGCCCCATGACCCCTGTCCTCACAATGCTCTATGACACTTGTCATCACAACTCTCCATGGCCCTTGTCATCAGAGTGCTCCATGATCCCTGTCAACACAATGCTTCATGACCACATTCATCACAATGCTCCATTATCCCTTTCATCACAATGCTCAATGACACCTCTCATCACAATGCTCCATGTCCCCTCTCATCACAATGCTCCATGCTGTGGTCTTCACCATGCTCCATGCCCTTGTCATCACAATGCTACATGACCCCTTTCATCACAATGCTAAATGGCCCTTGTCATCACAATGCTCCAAGCCCTTGTCATCACAATGCTACATGACCCCTTTCATCACAATGCCGCATGATCACTTTCATCAAAATGCTGCATGACATGTTTCATCCCAATGCTCCATGACCCCTGTCTACACAATGCTCCATGGCCCTTGTCATCACAAAACTCCATGACCCCTGTCATCAAAAAGCCTCATGGCCCCTAACACCACAATGCCCCATGACCCCTGATATCACAATTCTCCATGATTCTTGTCCTCACAATGCTCCATGCCTGTGGCATCACAATGCTCCATGTCGCTTGTCAACACAATGCTCCATGGCCCTTGTCATCACAATGCTCCATGACACTTCTCATCACATTACTCCATGTCCCCTCTCATCTCAATGCTCCATGCTGTGGTCTTCACCATGCTCCATGCCCTTGTCATCAAAATGCTACATGACCCCTTTCATCACAATGCTAAATGGCCCTTGTCATCACAATGCTCCATGACCCTTGTCATCACAATGCTCCATGGCTCTTGTCATCACAATGCTCCATTACCCCTTTCATCACAATGGTCCCAGACAACTTTCATCAAAATGGTCCCGGACAACTTTCATCACAATGCTCCATAACACCTTCCATCACATTGGCTGGAGACCTACCTCCATGAGTTCTGGCAAGCGATGGACCAGCTACGCTCCCAGGTGGGTGCATGCACGGGGCTGCAGGCAGGGGACGGGGAGGACCCTGGCTCTCCCGTGGTCCTCAGGCAGGCCCTCACAACGGGATTCTTCTGCTGATGTCACCCCGCACGTGGCGACGCCCTCGGTGTCAGTTTCCATCATCAAACCCCACGCACTGGGCGTGTTAACAATGTAAGTGGATATCCTCGAGACTCTGGAGGCAGAAAGTCCCAGATTAAGGAGTCAGGACTGGTTCCCTGCATGTTAAATACATGTAATCAAGAGTTGCCTTTAAAAAAGACAAAAGAAAAGAAAGGAACGTTGCATGCAAGTCTGGTGACAACCGGTGATGGGAACCAGAGTGTAGGCTCTGGGGCCGGGAGCGCCGCGCCCTCTGAGGCCCTCGGTCTGCTGCCAGTCTCAGTGGAGGCTCAGCAACTGCCAGTGACTTCCCCACGGGGGTTCCCCAGGTGAGCGTCTGGACCCAGGATGCAGTGCTCCTTCAGTCTTCCTGCGGTCAGCCTTTCGTCCTGAGAGCGATGCTCTCACAGGCTGCACTGGAGGGCGTGGGGAAACTTGATGGAGCTGTGCAGCCGTCACTACTGCACTGTTGTGGAACATTTCCCTCACCCCAAAAATGTTCCTAATGTCCTTAGGTATCATTCCCTCCCCTCCCCTGCCCCTGACAACCAGGAACCCAGTCTGACTCTGTGGACCTACCTGTTCTGGACGTTTCCCTTAAGTGGGATCATACCCTGTGTGTTCTTATGTGTCTGACTGCTTTCGCTGAGCATCGTGTGCTCAGGGTGCATCCACGTGGCAGTGAGTGTCAGGGCTTCACAACTTTGCATGGCTGAGGGCCGGAAAAAAGACAAATGAAAAGAAAGGCACGTTGCCTGCGACTCCAGTGACTGCCAGTGATGAGAACCAGAGGCTAGGATCTGGGGCCAGGAGCGCCACGCCCTCTGAGGCCCTGGGGCTGCTGCCAGTCTCAGTGGAGGCTCAGCACCTCCCAGTGACTTCCCCACGGGGGGGTCCCCAGCTGAGCATCTGGGCCGAAGATCCAGTTCACGTTAAGTCTTCCTGCGGACAGCCCTTTGCCCTGAGAGCGATATTCTCACAGGCTACACCGGAGTGCGTGGGGACACTTTACTGAGCTGTGCAGCCGTCACTACTGCCCTGTTTTGGAACATTTCCCTCAGCCCAAAAATATCCCTCACGCCATTAGTTATCATTCCCTCCCCACTCCTGCCCCTGACAACCAGGAAGGCACTCTGATTCTGTGGATATACCTATTCTGGAAGTTTCCCCTCAGTGGGGTCACACCCTGTGTGTCCTTCTCTATCTGACTTCTCTCACTGAGCATCATATTCTCAGGGTGCATCCACGTGGCAGCGAGTGTCAGGGCTTCACTCCTTTGCATGGCTGAGGGCCAGAAAAAAGAGAAATGGAAAGAATGGCACATAGCCTGCGACTCTGGTGACAGCCGGTGATGAGAACCAGAGTCTAGGCTCTGGGCACGGGAATGCCGCGCCCTGTGAGGCACTGGGGCTGCTGCCAGTTTCGGGGGAGGCTCAGCAAGTCCCAGTGACTTCCCCACGCGGGGGTACCCAGGTGATCGTTTGGGCACAGGATGCAGTGCTCTTTCAGCCTTCCTGCTGTCAGCCCTTCGTCCTGAGAGCGATGCTATCATAGGCTTCACCGGAGCGCATGGGGACACTTTACTGAGCTGTGCAGCTGTCACTACTGCCCTGTTTTGGAACATTTCCTGCACCCAAAAAATTTCCCTCACACACTTAGTTATCAATCCCTCCCCTCCCCTGCCCCTGACAACCAGGAACCCACTCTGACTCTGTTGATATACGTGTTCTGGACGTTTCACCTCAGTGGGGTCACACCCTGTGTGTCCTTCTGTGTCTGACTTCTTTCGCTGAGAATCGACTTATCAGGGTGCATACACGTGGCAGCGAGTGTCAGGACTTCACACCTTTGCGTGGGTGAGGGCCGGAAAAAAGACAAAGGAAAAGAAAGTCACGTTGCCTGCTACTCTGGTGACAGCCAGTGATGAGAACCAGAGGCTAGGCTCTGGGGCCGGGAACGCCACGCCCTGTGAAGCCCTGGGGCTGCTGCCAATCTCGATGGAGGATCAGCAAGTCCCAGTGACTTCCCCACGGGGGCGTCCCCAGTTGACCGTCTGTGCCCAGGATCCAGTACACGTTCAGTCTTCCTGCGGTCAGCCCTTCGTCCTGAGAGCGATGCTCTCACAGGCTACACTGGAGCGCATGGGGACACTTTACTGAGCTGTGCAGCCATCACTACTGCCCTGTTTTGGAACATTTTCCTCACCTCAAAAATGTCCCTCATGCCTTAGTTATCATTCCCTCCCCTCCCCTGCTCCTGACAATCAGGAACCCACTCTGACTCTGTGGACCTACCTGTTCTGGACGTTTCCCCTCAGTGGGGTAAAACCCTTGCGTCCTTCTGTGTCTGACTTCTTTCGCTGAGCATCGTGTTCTCAGGGTGCATACACATGGCAGCGAGTATCAGGGCTTCACAACTTTGCGTGGCTGAGGGCCGGAAAAAAGACAAAGGAAAAGAAAGTCACGTTGCCTGCTACTCTGGTGACAGCCAGTGATGAGAACCAGAGGCTAGGCTCTGGGGCCGGGAATGCCGCGCCCTGTGAAGCCCTGGGGCTGCTGCCAATCTCGGTGGAGGATCAGCAACTCCCAGTGACTTCCCCACGGGGGGGGGTCGCCAGCTGAGCGTCTGGGCCCAGAATCCAGTTCACGATCAGTCTTCCTGCAGACCGCATTTCGTCCTTAGAGCGATGCTCTCACAGGCTACACTGGAGCGCGTGGGGACACATAACTGAGCTCTGCAGCCGTCACTACTGCCCTGTTTTGGAACATTTCCCTCAGCCCAAAAATATCCCTCACGCCATTAGTTATCATTCCCTCCCCTACCCTGCCCCTGACAAATATGAATCCACTCTGACTTTGTGGATATACGTGTTATGGACGTTTCCTCTCAGTGGGATCACACCATGTGTGTCCTTCTGTGTCTGACATCTCTCGCTGAGCATCGTGTTCCCAGGGTGCATCCACGTGGCAGCGAGTGTCAGGCCTTCACACCTTTGCATGGCTTAGGGCCGGAAGAAAGACAAATAGAAAGAAAGGCACGTTGCCTGCGAATCTGGTGACAGCCGGTTATGAGAACCAGAGGCTAGGTTCTGGGGCCGGGAGTGCAGCACCCTGTGAGCCCCTGGGGATGCTGCCAGTCTCCGTGGAGGCACAGCAAGTCCCAGTGACTTCCCCACGGGGGGGTCCCTAGCTGAGCCTCTGGGCACAGGACCCAGTGCTCGTTCAGTCTTCCTGCGGTCAGCCCTTCATCCTGACAGCGATGCTCTTACAGGCTGCACCGGAGCACGTAGGGACAATTTACTGAGCTGTGAAGCCGTCACTACTGCCCTATTTTGGAACATTTCCCTCAACCCAAAAATGTCCCTCACGCCCTTAGTTATCATTCCCTACCCTCCCCTGCCCCTGACAACCAGGAACCCACTCTGTCTCTGTGGACCTACCTGTTCTGGACGTTTCCCCTCAGTGGGGTCACGCCCTGTGTGTCCTTCTGTGTCTGACTTCTTTCGCTAAGCATCGTGTTCTCAGGGTGCATCCATGAGGCAGCGAGTGTCAGGGCTTCACAACTTTGCATGGCTGAGGGCCGGAAAAAAGTTAAACGAAAAGAAAGGCACATTGCCTGCGACTCTGGTGACAGCCAGTGATGAGAACCAGAGGCTATGCTCTGGGGCCGGGAGCGCCACACCCTCTGAGGTCCTGGGACTGCTGCCAGTCTCGATGGAGGCTCAGCAACTCCCAGTGACTTCCCCACGGGGGAGTCCCCATTTGAGCCTCTGGGCCCAGGATCCAGTTCACGTTCAGTCTTCCTGCGGTCAGCCCTTCATCCTGAGAGCGATGCTCTCACAGGCTACATCGAAGAGCGTGGGGACACATAACTGAGCTGTGCAGCCGTCACTACTGCCATGTTTTGGAACATTTCCCTCATCCCAAAAATGTCCCTCACGCCCTTAGTTATCTATCCCTCCCCTCCCCTGCCCGTGACAACCAGGAACCCACTCTGACTCTGTGGACCTACCTGTTCTGGACGTTTCCCCTCAGTGGGGTCACACCCTGTGTGTCCTTCTGTATCTGACTTCTTTCGCTAAGCATCGTGTTCTCAGGTTGAATACACGTGGCAGCGACTGTCAGGGCTTCACAACTTTGCATGGCTGAGGGCCGGAAAAAAGACAAACGAAAAGAAAGGCACGTTGCCTGCGACTCTGGTTACAGCCGGTGATGAGAACCACAGGCTAGGCTCTGGGGCCGGGAACGCTGTGCCCTGTGAAGCCCTGGGGCTGCTGCCAGTTTCAGTAGAGTCTCAGCAACTCCCAGTGACTTCCCCACGGTGGGGTCGCCAGCTGAGCATCTGGGCCCAGAATCCAGTACACGTTCAGTCTACATGACCCATGTCATCACAATGCCCTATGACCCCTGTCATCACAATGCTCCATGGCCCATCTCATTAAAATGCTCCATGACATCTGTTATCACAATGCTCCATGACCCCTTTCATCACAATGCTCCATGACCACTTTCATTACAATGCTCCTTGACCCCTTTCATCAAACTTTCCATGCTACCTCTCATCACAATGCCCCATGACCAATTTCATCACAGTAGTCCATGACTACTTATATCACAATGCTACCTGTCATCACAATGATCCATGATCCTTTCATCACAATACTCCAGTAACCCTTACATCACAATGCCACATGACCGCTGTCATCGCAAAGGTACAAGGCTCTTGTCATCACAATGCCAAATGACCCCTGTAATCACAATGCTCCATCGCCCTTGTCATCCCAATTCTCCATGGCGCTTGACATCACAATGCTTCATGCCCCCTGTCATCACAATGCCCCATGACCTCTGTTATCACAATGCTCCATGGCCCTTGTCATCACAATGCTCCATGACCCCTGTCATCACAATGCTCCATGCCCCCGTCATCACATTGCTCAATGCCCCCTGTCATGACAATGCTTCACGACAATTTTCATCACAATGCTCCATGACACCTGACATCACAATGCTCCATGATCCTTGTCATCACAATGTTCCGTGACCACATTCAGCAGAATGCTCCATGACCCGTTTGATCACAATGCTAACTGGCCCTTGTCATCACAATGCTCCATGGCACAATTCATCACCATGCTCCATGACCACTTTCATCACAATGCCCTATGACACCTGTCATCATGATGCTCCATGGCCCTTGTCATCAGAATGCTACATGAACCCTTTTTCACAGTAATCCATGACCCCTTTCATCACAATGCTTGATGATCGCTATCATCACAATGCTCCATGACCCCAGACATCAAAATGTTCCATGATCCCTTTCATCACAATGCACCATGACCCCTGTCATCAGAGTGCTCCACGATTTCTATCAAGACAATAATCCATGGCCCCTTTCATCACAATGCTCCAGTACCCCTTCCACCACAATGTTCCATGTCCCTTGACATCACAATGCTCCATGACCGCTGTCATCACAATGCTCCATGACCCTTTTCATCACAATGCTCCATGGCCCTTTACATCACAATGCTCCATTCCCACTGTCATAAATATGCTCCATGACCACATTGATCACAAGGCTACCTGACCCGTTTCATCAAAATCCTAAATGGCCCTTGTAATAACAATGCTCTCTGGCGTTTGTCATTACAATGCTCCATGCCCCCTGTCTTCAAAATGTCCCATGACCCCTTTTATCACCATGCTCTATTACCCCTTTCATCACAATGCTCCCTGAACACTTTCATCACAATGCTCCATGACACCTGTCATCACAATGCTCCATGACCCTTATTATCACAATGCTCCATGACCTCACTCATCACAATGCTCCATGACCCCTTTCATCAAAAGGCTCCATACCACCTGTCATCACAATGGTCCATGACGATTTTCATCACAATGTTCCATGATCGCTATCATCATAATGATCCATGACCCCTTCTATCACAATGCTCCAAGGCCCTTGTCATCACAATGCTCCATGACCCTTTACATCACAATGCTTCATGCCACCTGTCATAACAATGCTCCATTCCCACTGTCATAAATATGCTCCATGACCACATTGATCACAAGGCTACCTGACCGTTTCATCAAAATCCTAAATGGCCATTGTAATAACAATGCTCTCTGGCGTTTATCATTACAATGCTCCATGCCCCCTGTCTTCAAAATGTCCCATGACCCCTTTTATCACCATGCTCTATTACCCCTTTCATCACAATGCTCCCTGAACACTTTCATCACAATGCTCCATGACACCTGTCATCACAATGCTCCATGACCCTTATTATCACAATGCTCCATGACCTCACTCATCACAATGCTCCATGACCCCTTTCATCAAAAGGCTCCATACCACCTGTCATCACAATGGTCCATGACGATTTTCATCACAATGTTCCATGATCGCTATCATCATAATGATCCATGACCCCTTCTATCACAATGCTCCAAGGCCCTTGTCATCACAATGCTCCATGACCCTTTACATCACAATGCTTCATGCCACCTGTCATAACAATGCTCCATGACCACATTCATCACAATGCTCCATGACACGTTTCATCAAAATGCTAAATGGTCCTTGTCATAACAATGCTCTATGGCGTATGTCATTACAAAGCTCCATGCCCCCTTTCTTCAAATTGCCACATGATGCCTTTTATCACAATGCTCTATTACCCCTTTCATCACAATGCTCCCTGAACACTTTCATCACAATGCTCCATGACACATGTCATCACAATATCCATTACCCTTATCATCACAATGCTCCATGACCCCACTCATCACAATGCTCCATGACACATTCCATCACAATGCTCCATGACCCGTTTCATCACAATGCTAAATGGCACTTGTCATCAAAATGCTCCATGGCCCTTGTCATCACAATGCTCCATGACCCCTTTTATCAAAAGGCTGCATACCCCCTCGCATCACTATGCTCCATGAAGAATTTCATCACAATGCTCCATCATCGCTATCATCATAATGATCCATGACCCCTTCCATCACAATGCTCCAGTGCACCTCCCATCACAATGCTCCAAGCCCGTTGTCATCAAAATGCTCCATGACACTTCTCATCAAAATGCTCCATGACCCTTCTCATCACAATGCTCCATGACCCTTTACATGACAATGCTCCACGTCCCCTGTCATAACAATGCTCCATGACCACATTCATCACAATACTCAATGAATCATTTCATCACAATGTTAAAAGGCCCTTGTCATAACAATGCACTATGGCATTTGTCATCATAATGCTCCATTCCCCCTGTCATCACAGTGCCCCATGACACCTTTTATCACAATGCTCCATTACCCTTTTCATCACAATGCTCCCTGACCACTTTCATCACAATGCTCCATGACCCGTTTCATCAGAAAGCTCCAAGATCCCTTTCATCACAATGCTCCATGATCCCTGTCGTCACAATTTTCCCTCATCACTTTCATCACAATGCTCCAAGACCCCTCTAATCACAATATTCCATGGCCCATGTCATCACAATGCTTCATGACGTTTATCATCACAATGCTCCATGACACCTGTCATCACAATGCTCCAAAACCCTTGTCAAGACAATGCTACCTGACCACTGTCATCCATTTCTCCATAACCCCTTTAATCACAATGCTCTATGACCACTTTCATCACACTGCTCCATGATCATAATCATCACAATGATCCATGACCCCTGTCATCACAATGCTTCACTACACTTTTCATCACAATTTTCCATGGCCCCTGTCATCAAAATGCTCCTTAGCCAGTGTCATCACAATAATCCATGACCCTTGTTGCCACAATGCTCCATGGCCCTTGTCATCACAATGCACCCTGACTCTTTTCA
Organism: Balaenoptera physalus; assembly: GCF_965194825.1. Taxonomy (NCBI): domain Eukaryota; kingdom Metazoa; phylum Chordata; class Mammalia; order Artiodactyla; family Balaenopteridae; genus Balaenoptera; species Balaenoptera physalus. Next base: position 53,363,953 of record NC_138882.1, on the reverse strand, counting down.
ACGTAATGCTCCATGACTCTCTCATCACTATGTTCCATGTTGTGGTCTTCTCTAGGCTGCATGCCATTTTCATCACAATGCTACATGACCCTTGTCATCAAAATGCTCCATGGCCCTTCTCATCACAATGCTCCATGACTGCTTTCATCACAATTCTCAATGACCCCTGTCATCACTATGCTTCATGGCGCTTGTCACCACAATGCTCCATGTCCACTCTCATCACAATGCTTCATGACCGGTTTCATCACAATGCTTCATGACCGGTTTCATCACAATTTGAAAAGGCCCTTGTCATTACAATGCTCCATGGTGCTTGTCATCTCAATGCTCCATGACCACTTTCTTCACAATGCTCCATGACCACTATCATCACAATGCTCCATGGTCTTGGTCATCACAATGCACCATGATCCCAGATATCACAAATGCTCCTAGACCCCTTTCATCACAATGTTCCATGCTCTCTCTCATCCCAATGATCCATTATCCATTTCATCACTATAATCCATGACCACTTTCATCACAATGCTCCAGTAGGCCGTTCATCACAATGCTCCAAGGCACGTGTCATCGCAAAGCTCCATGCCACCTGTCATCACAATGCTCCATGGCGCTTGTCTTCACAATGCTCCATGTCCACTATCATCACAGTGTTTCATGACCACATTCATCACAATGCTCCATGACCGATTTCATCACAATGCTCCATGGCCCCTGTCATCACAATGCTACATGAACATTGTCACCACAATGCTCCAGTACCCCTTTCATCAGAATGCTCCATGCCCTCTGTCACCACAATGATCCATAACCGCTATCATCACAATGGCCCATGACTACTTACATCACAATTCTCCATGGAATTTGTCAGCACAATACTCCATGCCCGTGTCATCACAATGCTCCATGACACTTGTCATCACAATGCTCCATGGCTCTTCTCATCACAATGTCCCATGACAAATATCATCACAATGCTCCATTAACCCTTTCATCAAAATGCTCCAGGACAACTTTCACCAAAATGCTCCATGATCGCTATCATCCCAATGATCCATGACACATTTCATTACAATGCTCCAGTACTGCTTTCATCACAATGCTCCATGGCCCCGCTCATCACAATGCTCCATGACACTTTCATTACAATGCTCCATGACACTTGTCGTAACAATGCTCCATGGCCCTTGTCATCAAAATGCTCCATGCCCCGTGTCATCACAATGCTTCATGACCACTTTCATCACAGTGCTCCATGACCCCTATCATCAAAATGCTCCTTGGCCCGTGTCATCACAATTCTCCATGACCATTGTCATCACAAAGCTCTATGGCCCTTGCCATCACAATGCTCCATGACTCATTTCATCACAATGCTCCATGACCACTGTCATCACAAAGATCCAAAAACACTGTCTTCACAATGCTCCATGACACTTTTCATCACAATGCTCCAGGAACACCGTTATCACAGTGTTCCATGACCCCTTTCTTCAAAATGCTCCATGACACCTGTCATCACAATGCTCCATGGCACGTATCATCACAATGCTCCATGACCCCTGACATCACATTACTCCATGACCCCGTTCATCACAATGTACCATGCCCCCTGTCATCACAATTCTCCATGACCTCATTCATCACAAAGTTCCATGACTTGTTTCATCACAATGCTAAAAGGCACGTGTCATCAAAATTCTCCATGGCGCTTGTCATCACAATGCTCCATGCCCAATGTCATCAAAATGCTCCATGACCACATTCATCACAATGTTCCATGACACGTTTCATCACAACGCTAAATGGCCCTTGTCATCCCAATGCTCCATGGCGCTTCTCATCACAATGCTCCATGCTCCCTGTAACCACAATGCCCCATAACACCTTTTATCACAATAATCCATGACCCCTTTCATTACAATACTACAGTACGCCTTTCGTCACAATGCTCCATGGCCCTTGTCATCACAATGCTCCATATCCATTGTCATCACAATGATTCATTACCATTTTCATCACAATGATCCATGACCCGTCTCATCACAATGCTCCATGTTGAGGTCTTCTCCATGCTCCGGTCTTGTCCATGCTCCATGCCCTTGTCATCACAATGCTACATGACCGTTTCCATCACAATGATAAAGGGCCCTTATCATCAAAATGCTCCATGACCCTTGTCATCACAATGCTCCATGACTGCTTTCATCACAATGCTCCATGACCCCTGTCATCACAATGTTCCATGCTATGGTCTTCACCATACTCCATGCCCTTGTCATCACAATGCTACATGACCCCTTTCATCACAATGCTGCATGACCACTTTCATCACAATGCTCCATGACGAGATTCATCTCAATGCTCCATGACACCTGTTGTCACAATTCTCCATGGCCCTTGTCATCACAATGCTCCATGACCCTTGTCATCAAAAAGCCTCATGACCCGTGACATCACAATGCCCAATAACCCTTGATGTCACAATTCTCCATTACTGTTGTCCTCACAAGGTTCCATGCCCGTGTCATCACAATGTTCCATGAATTTATCATCAAACACTCCAAGGCCCTTGCCATCACAATGATCCATAACTCCTTTCATCACAATGCTCCATCACTACTGTGATCACAATGCTCCATGAATCCTGTCATCCAAAGGCTCCATGACAATTGTCATCACAATGCTCCATGACAGCTGTCATCACATTTTTCCATGACCCATTTCATCACAATGCTCCATGAACGCTTTCATCACAGTGCTATATGGTCGCTATCATGACAATAAACCATGACCCATTCCATCAACAGGCTGAAGTACCCATTTCATCACAATGCTCCATGGCCCCTGTTATCACAATGCTCCATGACCCCTGTCATCACAATGCTCTGTGACCACATTCATCACAAAGCTCCATGACCCGTTTCATCACAATGCTAAAAGGCCATTGTCATCAAAATGCTCCATGGCACTTGTCATTACAAGGCTCAACTCCCAATGTCATCACAATGCTCCTTGACCCCTGTCATCACAATGCTCCATGGCCCTTGTCATCAAAATGCTCCATTATCCATTTCATCACAATAATCCATGACCACTTTCATCACAATGCTCCAGACGCCTTTCATCACAATGCTCCATGACACCTGACATCACAATGCTTCATGACCCCAGTCATCACAATGCTCCATGCCCCGAGTCATCACAAGGCTCCATGGTCTTTGACATCACAATTCACCATGACACCTGACAACACAATGCTCCAGTACGCCTTTCATCACAATGCTCCAGGCCCCCTGTCATCACAATGCACCATGATCCCTTTCATGACAATAATCCATGACCCCTTTTACCACAAAGCTCCAGTATGCTTTCATCACAATACTTGATGTCCCCTGTCAGCACAATGCCCCATGACCACTGTCATCAAACTATTCCATTCCCCCTGTAGTCACAATGCTCCATAACCCCTGTCATCACAACGCTCCATGACACTTGTCATCACAGTGCTCCATGGTGATTGTGATCACAATGCTCCATGCCCCCTGTCATCGCAATGCTTCAAGACAACTTTCATCACAATGCTGCATGACTCCTTTCAACACAATGCTCCATGACCTCTGACATAACAATGCTCCATGATCCATTTCATTAAAATGCTCCATTACCACTTTCAACACAATGCTCCATGATCGTTATCATGACAATGATCCATGACCCCATTCATCACAATGCCCTATAACGCCTTTAACGACAATGCTCCATGATCGCTATCATCACAATGCTCCATGACCTCTTTTATTAAAATGCTCCATTACCGCTTTCATCACAATGCTACCTGACCACTTTCATCACAATGCTCCATGACCCCTCTCATCACACTGTCCAAGGCATTTGTCATCACAATGCTCCATGATCCTTATCATCACACTGATCAATGCTCCATGTCATTCAAATGCTTCATGACTGCTTTCATCACAATGCTCCTTATCCCATGTCATCACAATTATCCATGACCCTTGTTGCCACAATACTCCATGGCACTTGTCATTACAATGCTCCATGCTGTGATCTTCTCCAGGCTCCAGGCACTAGTCATCGCAATGCTACATGACCCGTTTCATCACAATGTTAAATGACCCTTGTCTTCACAATACTCCATGACCCTTGTCATCACAATGTTCCATGACCGCTTTCATCACAATGATCCATGATCGCTATCATCACAATAATTCATGACCACTTTCATCCCAGTGCTCCAGTACCATTTTCATCACAATGCTCCATGGCCCCTGTTATCACTATGCTCCATGACCATTGTCATCACAATGCACAATGGCGCTTCTCTTCACAATGCTCTATGACCAATTTCATCAAAATGCACCATGACCACTTTCATCACAATGCTCCTTTGCCCTTGTCATCACAATTCTCCATGACCCTTGTCTTCACAATGCTCTATGCCCCTTGCCATCACAATGCTCCATGACCCCTGTCATCACAATGATCCATGACCTCATTCATCAAAAAGTACCATGACTTGTTTCATCACAATGCTAAAAGGCACGTGTCATCAAAATTCTCCATGGCGCTTGTCATCACAATGCTCCATGCCCAATGTCATCAAAATGCTCCATGACCACATTGATCACAATGTTCCATGACACGTTTCATCACAATGCTAAATGGCCCTTGTCATCCCAATGCTCCATGGCGCTTCTCATCACAATGCTCCATGCTCCCTGTCATCACAATGCCCCAGAACACCTTTTATCACAATAATCCATGACCCCTTTCATTACAATACTACAGTACGCCTTTCGTCACACTGCTCCATGGCCCTTGTCATCACAATGCTTCATATCCATTGTCATCACAATGATTCATTATCATTTTCATCACAATGATCCATGACCAGTCTCATCACAATGCTTCACGTTGAGGTCTTCTGCATGCTCCGGTCTTCTCCATGCTCCATGCCCTTGTCCTCACAATGCTACATGACCGTTTTCATCACAATGTTAAAGGGCCCTTATCATCAAATTGCTCCATGAACCTTGTCATCACAATGCTCCATGACTGCTTTCATCACAATGCTCCATGACCACTGTCATCACAATGTTCCATGCTGTGGTCTTCACCATGCTCCATGCCCTTGTCATCACAATGCTCCATGCCCACTGCCATCACAATGCTTCATGACCACATTCATCACAGTGCTCCATGACATGTTTCATCACAATATTAAATGCACCTTGTCATCACAATGCTCCATGGCGATTGTCATCACAATGCTTCATGACCCCTGTCATCACAATGCCATATAACCCCTTTTATTACAATACTCCATTACCCCTTTCATCATAATGCTCTCTGACCACGTTCATCACAATGCTCCATGACCCCTGTCTTCACAATGCTTCATGGCCCTTGTCCTCACCATGCTCCTTGACACTGGTCATCACAAATCTGCATGACACCTGTCATCACAATGCTCCATTATCAATTTCATCAAAATCCTCCGTGACCCCTTTCATCACAATGCTCCAGTACGCCTTTCATCACAATGCTCCCTGCCCCCTGTCATCACAATGCCCCATCACCCCTGTCATCACAACGTTCCATGGCCCTTGTCATCACAGTACTCCATGATCCCTATCCAGACAAAGATCCATGACCCTTCTGATCACAATGCTCCATGCCCCCTGTCATCGCAATGTTTCATAACCACTTTCATCACAAATCTCTTTCGCCCATGTCATCACAATGCCCCATGACCCTTGTCGCCACAATGCTCCATGGCCCGTGTCATCACAGTACTCCATGACCGCTTACATCACAATGCTCCATGACCCATTTCATCACAAGGCTCCATGACACCGTTCATCACAGTGCTCCTGTGCCCCTTTCATCACAATGCTCCATGAACCCTATAATCACAATGGTCCATTTACCCTTCTCATCACAATGCTCTATGGCCCTTGTAATCACAATGCTCCATGCCCACTGTCATCACATTGCTCCAGGACCACATTCATCACAATTCTCCAGGACCCGTTTCATCACAATGCTAAATGACCCCTGTCATCACAATTCTCCATGGCGCTTGTCATCACTATGCTCCATGTCCCTTCTCATCACAATGATCCATGAACCCTTTCATCACAATGTTCCTCTACACATTTCATCACAATGCTCTATGGCACCTATCAACACAATCATAAATGACCCCTGTCATCAAAATGCACAATGACCCTTGTCAACACAATGCTTCATGCCCATGTCATCAAAATGCTCCACGGTCCGTGCCATCCCAATGCTGCATGACTCCTGTCATCAGAATTCTCCATGAACTCTTTCATCACAATGCTCCATGACCAATTTCATCAAAACGATCCATGACCAGTTTCATCACAATGCTCCATGACCTCAATCATCACAATGATCCATGACACATTTCATCACAATGCTCCAGTAACACTTTCATCACAATGCTCCATGGCGCCTGTCATCTCAATGCCCCATGTTCCCTGTCATCACAATGCTCCATGAACACGTCATCACGATGCCCCATGGCCCTTTTCATCATAATGCTCAATGACCCATCAACACAATGCCCGATGAACCCTGACATCACAGGCCTCCATAGGACTTCTCATCACATTGCTCCATGACCTTGTCAGCACAATGCTCCATGACCCCTTTATCACAATGCTTCATGAACCCAGTCATCACAATGCTCCATGACACCTGATATCACAATGCTCCATGACGACTTTCATCACAATTTTCCATGATCAATTTCATCACAATGCTCCATGAGCACTGTCATCCCAATGCTCCATGACCGCTTTTAACACAATGCTCCATGATCGCTCTCATCACAATGATCCATGAACCATTTCATCACAATTCTCCAGTACCCCTTCCATCAAAATGCTCCATGGCCCTTGTCATCACAATGCTCCATGACCCCTATCATCACAATGCTCAATTACAAATTTCATCACAATCCTCCATGACACATTTCATCAGAATACTCCATGAATCCTCTCATCACAATGCTCCGTGGCACTTGTCATCACAATGCTCCATGGCTCTTGTCATCACAATGCCCCATGACCCCTCTCATCACAATGCTCAACGGCACTTGTTATCACAATGCTCCATGATCCCTATCATCACAATGCTCCATTACCCCCCTTTCATCACAATTGTCCATGCCTTCAGTCATCACAATGTTCCATAACACGTGATATCACAATGCCTCATGTCACCTATCATCACAATGCACCATGGCCCTTGTCATCACAATGCTGCATGACCCGTTTCTCCACAATGCTACGTGGCCCTTGTCATCAAAATGCTCCATGGTGCTTGTCATCACAATGCTCCATGCCCCCGTCATCACAATGCCCCATGAACCCGGTCATCACGAGAATCCATGGTCTTTGACATCACAATGCTCCATGACACTTTTCATCACAATGCTCCCTGACCCCTGTCATCACAATGCTCCATGGCCCTTGCCATCACAATGCTCCATGAACGCTGTCATCAAAATGCCCTATGACCAGTATCATCACAGTGCTCCATGGCTGTTGTCATGAAAATGTTCCATAATCCCTGTCATCACAGTGAACCATGGCCCTTGTCATCACAATGCCCCATGACCCTTCTCATCACAATGCTCAACGGCACTTGTTATCACAATGCTCCATGATCCCTATCATCACAATGCTCCATTATGCACCTTTCATCACAATTATCCATGCCTTCAGTCATCACAATGTTCCAAAACACCTGATATCACAATGCCTCATGACACCTATCATCACAGTGCACCATGGCCCTTGTCATCACAATGCTCCAAGACCCGTGTCATCACAATGCTACATGGCCGGTCTCATCACAATGCTCCATGACCCCTGTCATCAAAATTCTCCATGGACTTTCATCACAGTGCTCCATGAACACATTCATCACAATGCTCCATGATCCCTTTCATCACAATGCTCTAGGACCACCATCATCACAATCCTCCATGATCGCTATCATCACAATGATCCATGACCCCTTTCATAACGATGCTCCAGTACCCCCATTCATCACAATGTTCCATGGTTCCTGTCATCACAATGCGCCAGGACCCATGTCATCACAATGCTCTATGACCCTTGTCATCACAATATTCCATGGCCCTTGTCATCACAATGCTCCATGCCCACTGCCATCACAATACTTCATGACGACATTCATCCTAGTGCTCCATGACACGTTTCATCACAATATTAAATGGCCCTTGTCATCACAATGCTCCATGGCAATTGTCATCACAATGCTCCATGACCCCTGTCATCACAATCCCATATAACCCCTTTTATTACAATACTCCATTACCCCTTTCATCATACTGCTCTCTGACCACTTTCATCACAATGCTCCATGACCCCTTTCATAACAATCCTCCAGTATGTCTTTCAGCACAATGTTCAATAGCCCTTGTCATCACAATGCTCCATGGCCCTTGTCATCACAATGCTCCATGGCCCTTGTCATTACAATGCTCTATGACGTCTTTCATCACAATGCACCAGTACCCCTTTCATCACAATTCTCCAGGCCCTCTGTCACCACAATGCTCCACAAACCCTGACATCACAATGTCCAATGACACCTGTCATCACAATTCACCATGGATCTTGTCATCAAAATGCCCCATGCTCGTGTCATCACAATGCTCCAAGACCCGTGTCATCAAAATGCTCCATGGCCGGTCTCATCACAATGCTCCATGACCCCTGTCATCAAAATTCTCCATGAAGTTTCATCACAGTGCTCCATGAACACATTCATCACAATGCTCCATGATACCTTTCATCACAATGCTCTACGACAACCATCATCACAATGCTCCATGATCGCTATTATCACAATGATCTAAGACCCCTTTCATAACGATGCTCCACTACCCACTTTCATCACAATGCTCCATGGTTCCTGTAATCACAGTGCGCCAGGAAACATGTCATCACAATGCTCAATGCCCACTGTCATCACAATGCTCCATGAGCACATTCATCACAATACTCCAGTACCCGTTTCATCACAATGCTAAATGGCCCTTGTCATCACAATGTTCTACGGTGCTTGTCATCACAATGCTGCATGACCCCTGTCATCACAATGCTCCATGGCCCTTGCCATCACAATGCTCCATGAACGCTGTCATCACAATGCCCTATGACCAGTATCATCACAGGGCTCCTTGGCTGTTGTCATGAAAATGCTCCATAACCCCTGTCATCACAGTGAACCATGGCCCTTGTCATCACAATGCTCCCTGACCCATTTCATCACAATGCTCCATGACCACTTTCATTACAGAGCTCCATGATTGCTATCATCACAGTGATCCATGACCCCTTTCATCACAGTGTTCCAGTACCATTTTCATCACAATGATCCACGACCCCTATCACCAAAATGCTCCATGACACTTATTTTCACTATGCTCTATGGCCTTGTCATCACAATGCTTCATGGAAACTGTCATCACAATGCTCCATGACCACATTCATCACAATGCTCCATGACCCGTTTCATCAAAATGCTAAATTTCCCTTGTCATCACAATGCTCCATGGCGCTTGTCATCACAATGCTGCATGACTCCTGTCATCACACTGCCCTATGACCCCTGGCATCACAAGGCTCCATGTGCCTTGTCATCAGGATGCTCCATAACACTTGTCATCACAATCCTCTATGCCCTTGTCTTGACAATGCTCCATGACCCCTGTCATCACAAGGCTCCATGGCCCTTGACATCACAATTCCCCATGACACCTGACAACACAATGCTCCAGTACGCCTTTCATCACAATGCCCCATGATCCCTGTCATCAAAATTCTCCATGAACTTTCATCACAGTGCTCCATGTACACATTCATCACAATACTCCATGATCCCTTTCATCACAATGCTCTAGGACAACCATCATCACAATGCTCCATGATCGTTATCATCACAATGATCCATAACCCCTTTCATAACGATGCTCGAGTACCCCCTTTCATCACAATGCTCCATGGTTCCTGTCATCACAATGCGCCAGGACCCATGTCATCACAATGCTCTATGACCCTTGTCATCACACTCTTCCATGGCTCTTGTCATCACAATGCTCCATGCCCACTGCCATCACAATGCTCCATAACCACATTCATCACAATGCTGCATGACCCGTTTCACCACAATGCTAAGTGGCCCTTGTCATCACAATGCTCCATGGTGCTTGTCATCACAATGCTCCATGCCCCCGTCATCGCAATGCCCCATGATTCTTGTCATCACAAGGATCCATGGTCTTTGACATCACAGTGCTCCATGACACCTGTCATCACAATGCTCGATGATTCGTTTCATCACAATGCTCCCTGACCCCTGTCATCACAGTGCTCCATGACCCCTTACATCACAACGCTCCATGACCAATTTCATCACAACTTTCCATGACTCCTATCATCACAATGCTCTATGGCCATTGTCATCACAATGCTCAATGCCCACTGTCATCACAATGCTCCATGAGCACATTCATCACAATAATCCATGACCCGTTCCATCACAATGCTAAATGGCCCTTGTCATCACAATGTTCTACAGTGCTTGTCATCACAATGCTGCATGAACCCTGTCATCACAATGCTCCATGGCCCTTGCCATCACAATGCTCCATGAACGCTGTCATCACAATACCCTATGACCAGTATCATCACAGGGCTCCTTGGCTGTTGTCATGAAAATGCTCCATAACCCCTGTCATCACAGTGAACCATGGCCCTTGTCATCACAATGCTCCCTGACCCATTTCATCACAATGCTCCATGACCACTTTCATTACAGAGCACCATGATCGCTATCATCACAATGATCCATCACTCCTTGCATCACAGTGTTCCAGTACCATTTTCATCACAATGATCCACGACCACTATCACCACAATGCTCCATGACAATTATTTTCACTATGCTCTATGGCCCTTGTCATCACAATGCTCCATGGAAACTGTCATCACAATGCTCCATGACCACATTCATCACAATGCTCCATGACCCGTTTCATCAAAATGCTAAATTTCCCTTGTCATAACAATGCTCCATGGCGCTTGTCATCACAATGCTGCATGACTCCTGTCATCACACTGCCCTATGACCCCTGGCATCACAAGTCTCCATGTGCCTTGTCATCACAATGCTCCATAACACTTGTCATCACAATCCTCTATGCCCTTGTCTTGACAATGCTCCATGACCCCTGTCATCACAAGGCTCCATGGCCCTTGACATCACAATTCCCCATGACACCTGACAACACAATGCTCCAGTACGCCTTTCATCACAATGCTCCATGGTGCCTGTCATCACAATGCCCCATGTTCCCTGTCATCACAATGCTCCATGAACATGTCATCACAATGCCCCATGGCCCTTTTCATCACAATGCTCCATAACCCCGGTCAACACAATGCCCCATGACCCCTGACATCACAAGCCTCCATAGCACTTCTCACCCCATTGCTCCATGCCCTTGTCCTCTCAATGCTCCATGACCCCTTTATCACAATGCTTCATGAACCCAGTCATCACAATGCTCCATGACACCTGATATCACAATGCTCCATGACGAATTTCATAACAATTCTGCATGATCCATTTCGTCACAATGCTCCATGAACACTGTCATCCCAATGCTCCATGACCACTTTCAACACAATGTTCCATGATCGCTATCATCACAATGATCCATGAACCATTTCCTCCCAATGCTCCACTACACCTTCCATCAAAATGCTCCATGGCCCTTGTCATCACAATGCTCCGTGACCCCTGTCATCATAATGCTCCATAACCCCAGTCATCACAATGCTCCATGACCCCTATCATCACAATGCTCCATGACAAATTTCATCACAATCCTCCATGACACATTTCATCAGAATACTCCATGACCCCTCTCATCACAATGCTCCGTGGCATTTGACATCACAATGCTCCATGGCCCCTGTCATCCCAATGCCCCATGACCCTTCTCATTACAATGCTCAACGGCACTTGTTATGACAATGCTCCATGATCCCTATCATCACAATGCTCCATTACCCCCCTTTCATCACAATTGTCCATGCCTTCAGTCATCACAATGTTCCATAACACGTGATATCACAATGCCTCATGACACCTATCATCACAATGCACCAGGGCCCTTGTCATCACAATGCTCCATGACCCTTGCCATCACAATGCTCCATGATACTTTTCATCATAATAATCCATGACTCCTTCGATCACAGTGCCGCAGTATGCCTTTCAGCAAAATGTTCAATGAACCTTCTCATCACAATGCTCCTTGGCACTTGTCTTCACAATGCTCCATGGCCCTTGTCATCACAATGCTCCATGATCCCTTTCATCACAATGCTCCATGATCGCTATCATCACAATGATCCATGAATCATTTCATCACAATGCTCCAGTACCCCTTCCATCAAAATGCTCCATGGCCCTTGTCATCACTATGCTCCATGTCCTTTGTCATCACATTGATCCATGACCCCTTTCATCACAATGTTCCACTACACGTTTCATCACAATGCTCCATGGCACCTATCATCACAATCATAAATGACCCCTGTCATCAAAATGCTCAATGACCCTTGTCAACACAATGCTTCATGCCCGTGTCATCAAAATGCTCCACGGTCCGAGTCATCCCAATGCTCCATGACTCCTGTCATCAGAATTCTCCATGAACCCTTTCATCACAATGCTCCATACACACTTTCATCAAAACGATCCATGACCAGTTTCATCACAATGCTCCATGATCGCTATCATCACAAGGATCCATGACACATTTCTTCACAATGCTCCAGTACCCTTTTCATCACAGTGCCCCATGGCGACTGTCATCACAATGCCCCATGTTCCCTGTCATCACAATGCTCCATGAACACATCATCACAATGCCCCATGGCCCTTTTCATCACAATGCTCCATGACCCCTGTCAACACAATGCCCCATGACCACTGACATCACAAGCCTCCATAGCACTTCTCACCCCATTGCTCCATGCCTTTGTCATCACAATGCTCCATGACCCCTTTATCACAATGCTTCATGAACCCAGTCATCACAATGCTCCATGACACCTGATATCACAATGCTCCATGACGACTTTCACCACAATTCTCCAAGATCCATTTCATCACAATGCTCCATGAGCACTGTCATCCCAATGCTCCATGACCGCTTTCAACACAATGCTCCAAGATCGCTATCATCACAATGATCCATGAACCATTTCATCACAATGCTCCAGGTACCCCTTCCATCAAATTCTCCATGGCCCTTGTTATCACAATGCTCCGTGACCCCTGTCATCATAATGCTCCATAACCCCAGTCATCACAATGCTCCAAGACCCCTATCATCACAATGCCCCATGAAAATTTCATCACAATCCTCCATGACACATTTCGTCAGAATACTCCATGACCACTCTTATCACAATGCTCCATGACAAATTTCATCACAATCCGCCATGACCCCTGTCATCACAGTGGTCCATGGCCCTTATCATCACAATGCCCCATGATCCCTTGTATGTCTATGCTCCATGCCCCCTATCATCACAATGCTCCATTATCCTTTTCATCATAATAATCCATGACCGATTTCATCACAATGCTCCAGTATGCCGTTCATCACAATTCCCCATGAATCCCGTCATGACAATGCCCCATGACCCCTGTCATCACATTGCTCCATGTCCCGTGCCTTCACAATGCTCCATGCCCGTGTCATCACAATGCTCCATGACTCCTATCATCACAATGCTCTATGGCCCTTGTCATCCCAATGCTCAATGGCCACTCTCATCACAATGCTCCATGAGAAAATTCATCACAATACTCCATGACCCGTTTCATCACAATATTAAATGGCCCTTGTCATCACAATGCCCCATGCCAACCGTCATCACATTGCCTCAGGACCACATTCATCACAATGCTCCAGGACCCGTTTCATCACAATGCTAAATGACCCCTGTCATCACAATTCTCCATGGCGCTTGTCATCACTATGCTCCATGTCCCTTGTCATCACAATGATCCATGACCCCTGTCATCACAATGTTCCACTACACGTTTCATCACAATGCTCCATGGCACCTATCATCACAATCATAAATGACCCCTGTCATCAAAATGCTCAATGACCCTTGTCAACACAAGGCTTCATGCCCGTGTCATCAAAATGCTCCATGGTCCGTGTCATCCCAATGCTCCATGACTCCTGTCATCAGAATTCTCCATGAACTCTTTCATCACAATGCTCCATGACCACTTTCATCAAAACGATCCATGACCAGTTTCATCACAATGCTCCATGATGGCTATCATCACAATGATCCATGACACATTTCATCACAATGCTCCAATACCCCTTTCATCACAATGCTCCATGGCGCCTGTCATCACAATGCCCCATGGTCCCTGTCATCACAATGCTCCATAAACACGTCATCACAATGCCCCATGGCCCTTTTCATCACAATGCTCCATAACCCCTGTCAACACAATGCCCCATGACCCCTGACATCACAAGCCTCCATAGCACTTCTCACCCCATTGCTCCATGCCCTTGTCATCACAATGCTCCATGAACGCTGTCATCACAATGACCTATGATCAGTGTCATCACAGTGCTCCTTGGCTGTTGTCATGAAAATGCTCCATAACCCCTGTCATCACAGTGAACCATGGCCCTTGTCATCACAATGCTCCATGACCCCTTTCATCACAATAAGCCATGACCAATTTCATCACAATGCTCGGTGATCGCTATCATCCAAATGATCCATGACCCCTTTCATCACAATGTTCCCTGACCCATTTCATCACAATGCTCCATGACCACTTTCATTACAGAGCTCCATGATCGCTATCATCACAATGATCCATCACCCCTTTCATCACAGTGTTCCACTACCATTTTCATCACAATGCTCCACAACACGTATCATCACAATACTCCATGACCCTTATCGTCACAATGCTCTATGGCCCTTGTCATCACAATGATCCATGGCCACTGTCATCACAATGCTCCATGACCACCTTCATCACAATGCTCCATGACCCGTTTCATCACAATGCTAAATTTCCCTTGTCATCACTATGCTCCATGGTGCTTGTCATCACAATGCTGCATGACTCCTGTCATCACACTGCCCTATGACCCTGTCATCACAAGGCTCCATGGCCCTTGTCATCACAATGCTCCATAACACCTGTCATCACAATCCTCCATGCCCTTGTCATGACAATGCTCCATGACCCCTGTCATCACAAGGCTCCATGGAGCTTGACATCACAATTCACCATGACACCTGACAACACACTGCTCCAGTACGCCTTTCATCACAATGCTCCAGGCCCCCTGTCACCACAATTCATCATGATCCCTTTCATGACAATAATCCATGACCCCTTTCATCACAATGCTCCAGTATGCCTTCCATCACAATACTCGCTGCCCTCTGTCATCACAATGCCTCATAACCCCTGTCAGCATTATATTCCATGCCCCCTGTAGTCACAATGCTCCGTAAGCGCTTTCATCACAATGCTCCACGACACTTGTCATCACAATGCTCCATGGCGTTTTTCATTACAATGCTCCATGCCCCCTGTCATCGCAATTCTTCAAGACAACTTTCATCACAATGCTCCATGACCACTTTCATCACAATGCTCCTTGGCCCGTTTCATCACAATGCTCCATGACCCCTGTCATCACAATGCTCTATGGCCCTTGTTCTCACCATGCTCCATGACCCTTGTGATCACAATGCTCCATGCCCCATGTCATCACAATGGTTCATGACCACGTTCATCACAATGCTCCATGACCCCTCTCATCACAATGCTCTTTGGCCCGTGTCATCACAATGCCCCATGACCCTTGTCACCACAATGCTCCATGGCCTGTATCATCACAGTACTCCATGACCCCTTACATCACAATGCTCCATGGTTCCTGTCATCACAATGCGCCAGGACCCATGTCATCACAATGCTCTATGACCCTTGTCATCACAATGTTCCATGGCCCTTGTCATCACAATGCTCCATGCCCACTGCCATCACAATGCTTCATTACCACATTCATCACAGTGCTCCATGACACGTTTCATCACAATATTAAATGGCCCTTGTCATCACAATGCCCCATGCCAACCGTCATCACATTGCCTCAGGACCACATTCATCACAATGCTCCAGGACCCGTTTCATCACAATGCTAAATGACCCCTGTCATCACAATTCTCCATGGCGCTTGTCATCACTATGCTCCATGTCCCTTGTCATCACAATGATCCATGACCCCTTTCATCACAATGTTCCACTACACGTTTCATCACAATGCTCCATGGCACCTATCATCACAATCATAAATGACCCCTGTCATCAAAATGCTCAATGACCCTTGTCAACACAAGGCTTCATGCCCGTGTCATCAAAATGCTCCATGGTCCGTGTCATCCCAATGCTCCATGACGCCTGTCATCAGAATTCTCCATGAACTCTTTCATCACAATGCTCCATGACCACTTTCATCAAAACGATCCATGACCAGTTTCATCACAATGCTCCATGATGGCTATCATCACAATGATCCATGACACATTTCATCACAATGCCCCAGTACCCCTTTCATCACAGCGCTCCATGGCGCCTGTCATCACAATGCCCCATGTTCCCTGTCATCACAATGCTCCATGAACACGTCATCACAATGCCCCATGGCCCTTTTCATCACAATGCTCCATAACCCCTGTCAACACAATGCTCCATGACCACTGACATCACAAGCCTCCATAGCAATTCTCACCCCATTGCTCCATGCCCTTGTCATCACAATGCTCCATGAACACTGTCATCACAATGCTCTATGACCAGTGTCATCACAGTGCTCCTTGGCTGTTGTCATGAAAATGCTCCATAACCCCTGTCATCACAGTGAACCATGGCCCTTGTCATCACAATGCTCCATGACCCCTGTCAAAACAATGCTCCATAACCCCTGTCATCACAATGCTCCTTGACCCATGTCAACACAATGGTCCAGGACCCCTTTCATCACAATGCTCCTTGGCACGTGTCATCACAATGATCCATGGCCACTGTCATCACAATGCTCCATGACCACCTTCATCACAATGCTCCATGACCACTTTCATTACAAAGCTCCATGGTCGCTATCATCACAATGATCCATCACCCCTTTCATCACAGTGTTCCAGTACTATTTTCATCACAATGATCCACGACCCCTATTACAAAAATGCTCCATGACACTTATTTTCACTATGCTCTATGGTCCTTGTCATCACAATGCTCCATGGCCACTGTCATCACAATGCTCCATGGCCACATTCATCACAATTCTCCATGACCCGTTTCATCAAAATGCTAAATTTCCCTTATCATCACAATGCTCCATGGCCACTGTCATCACAATGCTCCATGACTCCTGTCATCACACTGCCCTATGACACCTGTCATCACAAGGCTCCATGGCCCTTGTCATCACAATGTTCCCTAACACCTGTCATCACAATCCTCTATGCCCTTGTCATGACAATGCTCCATGACCCCTGTCATCACAAGGCTCCATGGCCCTTGACATCACAATTCCCCATGACACCTGACAACACAATGCTCCAGTACGCCTTTCATCACAATGCTCCAGGCCCCCTGTCATCACAATGTACCATGATCCCTTTCATGACAATAACCCATGACCCCTTTCATCACAATGCTCCAGTATGCCTTTCAGCACAATGTTCAATGACACTTGTCATCACAATGCTCCATGGCCCTTGTCATCACAATGCTCTATGACGCTTTTCATCACAATGCACCAGTACACCTTTCATCACAATTCTCCAGGCCCTCTGTCACCATAATGCTCCATAACCCCTGACATCACAATGGCCAACGACACCTGTCATCACAATTCACCATGGATCTTGTCATCAAAAGGCTCCATGCTCGTGTCATCACAATGCTCCAAGACCCGTGTAACCACAATGCTCCATGGCTGATCTCATCACAATGCTCCATGACACCTGTCATCAGAATTCTCCATTAACTTTCATCACAGTGCTCCATGAAGACATTCATCACAATGCTCCATGATCCCTTTCATCACAATGCTCTAGGACCACCATCATCACAATGCTCCATGATCGCTATCATCACAATGATCCATGACCTCTTTCATAACGATGCTCCAGTACCCCCTTTCATCACAATGCTCCATGGTTCCTGTCATCACAATGCGCCGGTACCCATGTCATCACAATGCTCTATGATCCTTGTCATCACAATGTTCCATGGCCCTTGTCATCACAATGCTCCATGCCCAATGCCATCAAAATGCTTCATGACCACATTCATCACAGTGCTCCATGACACATTTCATCACAATATTAAATGGCCCTTGTCATCACAATTTTCCATGGACTTTGTCATCACAATGCTCCATGACCCCTGTCATCACAATGCGACATAACCCCTTTTATTACAATAATCTATTACCCCTTTCATCATAATGCTCTCTAACCACTTTCATCACAATGCTCCATGACACCTGTCATCACAATGCTCCATGGCCCTTGTTCTCACCATGCTGCATGACCCTTGTGATCACAATGCTCCATGCCCCCTGTCATCACAATGGTTCATGACCACGTTCATCACAATGCTCCATGACCTCTCTCATCACAATGCTCTTTGGCTCGTGTCATCACAATGCCCCATGACCCTTGTCACCACAATGCTCCATGGCCCGTGTCATCACAGTACTCCATGAGCCCTTACATCACAATGCTCCATTTTTCCTGTCATCACAATGCGCCAGGACCCATGTCATCACAATGCTCTATGACCCTTGTCATCACAATGTTTCATGGCCCTTGTCATCACAATGCTCCATGCCCACTGCTATCACAATGCTTCATTACCACATTCATCACAGTGCTCCATGACACGTTTCATCACAATATTAAATGGCCCTTGTCATCACAATGCCCCATGCCAACCGTCATCACATTGCCTCAGGACCACATTCATCACAATGCACCAGTACCCCTTTCATCACAATTCTCCAGGCCCTCTTTCACAACAATGCTCCATATCCCCTGACATCAAAATGGCCAACGACAACTGTCATCACAATTCACCATAGATCTTCTCATCAAAATAGTCCATGCTCGTGTCATCACAATGCTCCAACACCCGTGTCATCACAATGCTCCATGGCCGGTCTCATGACAATGCTCCATGACCCTGTCATCAAAATTCTCCATGAACTTTCATCACAGTGCTCCATGAACACATTCATCACAATGCTCCATGATCCCTTTCATCACAATGCTCTAGGACCACCATCATCACAATGCTCCATGATCGCTATCATCACAATGATCCATGACCCCTTTCATAATGATGCTCCAGTACCCCCTTTCATCACAATGCTCCATGGTTCCTGTCATCACAATGCTCTATGACCCTTGGCATCACAATCTTCCATGGCTCTTTTCATCACAATGCTCCATGCCCACTGCCATCACAATGCTCCATAACCACATTCATCACAATGCTGCATGACCCATTTCACCACAATGCTAAGTGGCCCTTGTCATCACAATGCTCCATGGTGCTTGTCATCACAATGATCCATACCCCTGTCATCACAATGCCCCATGACCCTTGTCATCACAAGGATCCATGGTCTTTGACATCACACTGCTCCATGACACCTGTCATCACAATGCTCGATGATTCGTTTCATCACAATGCTCCCTGATCACTGTCATCACAGTGCTCCATGACCCCTTGTATCACAACGCTCCATGACCAATTTCATCACAACGCTCCATGACTCCTATCATCACAATGCTCTATGGCCCTTGTCATTACAATGCTCAATGCCCACTGTCATCACAATGCTCCATGAGCACATTCATCACAATACTCCATGACCCGTTCCATCACAATGCTAAATGGCCCTTGTCATCACAATGTTCTACGGTGCTTGTCATCACAATGCTGCATGACCCCTGTCATCACAATGCTCCATGGCCCTTGCCATCACAATGCTCCATGAACGCTGTCATCACAATGCCCTATGACCAGTACCATCACAGGGCTCCTTGTCTGTTGTCATGAAAATGCTCCATAACCCCTGTCATCACAGTGAGCCATGGCCCTTGTCATCACAATGCTCCATGACCACTTACATTACAGAGCTCCATGATTGCTATCATCACAATGCTCCACGACCACTTTCATTACAGAGCTCCATGATTGCTATCATCACAATGCTCCACGACACCTATCATCACAATACTCCATGACGCTTATCCTCACAATGCTCTATGGCCCTTGTCATGGCAATGATCCATGGCCACTGTCATCACAATGCTCCATGACCACATTCATCACAATGCTCCATGACCCGTTTCATCACAATGATAAATCTCCCTTGTCATCACAATGCTCCATGGCGCTTGTCATCACAATGCTGCATGACTCCTCTCACCACACTGCCCTATGACACTGTCATCACAAGGCTCCAAGGCCCTTGTCATCACAATGCTCCATAACACCTGTCATCACAATCCTCTATGGCCTTGTCATTAAAATGCTCCATGACCCCTGTCATCACAAGGCTCCATGGCCCTTGACATCACAATTCCCCATGACACCTGACAACACAATGCTCCAGTACGCCTTGCATCACAATGCTCCAGGCCCCCTGTCATCACAATGTACCATGATCGCTTTCATAACAATAATCCATGACCCCTTTCATCACAATGCTCCAGTATGCCTTTCAGGACAATGTTCAATGACACTTGTCATCACAATGCTCCATGGCCCTTGTCATCACAATGCTCCATGGCCCTTGTCATCACAATGCTCTATGAAGCCTTTCATCACAATGCACCAGTACCCCTTTCATCACAATACTCCAGGCCCTCTGTCACCACAATGCTC
Organism: Balaenoptera physalus; assembly: GCF_965194825.1. Lineage (NCBI taxonomy): Eukaryota > Metazoa > Chordata > Mammalia > Artiodactyla > Balaenopteridae > Balaenoptera > Balaenoptera physalus. The sequence continues at coordinate 53,342,812 of NC_138882.1, read as the reverse complement.
CATAACCACTGACATCACAATGGCCAACGACACCTGTCATCACAATTCACCATGGATCTTGTCATCAAAATGCTCCATGCTCGTGTCATCACAATGCTCCAAGACCCGTGTAACCACAATGCTCCATGGCTGGTCTCATCACAATGCTCCATGACACCTGTCATCAAAATTCTCCATGAACTTTCATCACAGTGCTCCATGAACACATTCATCACAATGCTCCATGATCCATTTCATCACAATGCTCTAGGACCACCATCATCACAATGCTCCATGATCGCTATCATCACAATGATCCATGACCCCTTTCATAACGATGCTCCAGTACCCCCTTTCATCACAATGCTCCATGGTTCCTGTCATCCCAGTGCACCAGGACCCATGTCATCACAATGCTCTATGACCCTTGTCATCACAATGTTCCATGGCCCTTGTCATCACAATGCTCCATGCCCACTGCCATCACAATGCTTCATTACCACATTCATCACAGTGCTCCATGACACGTTTCATCACAATATTAAATGGCCCTTGTCATCACAATGCCCCATGCCAACCGTCATCACATTGCCTCAGGACCACATTCATCACAATGCTCCAGGACCCGTTTCATCACAATGCTAAATGACCCCTGTCATCACAATTCTCCATGGCGCTTGTCATCACTATGCTCCATGTCCCTTGTCATCACAATGATCCATGACCCCTGTCATCACAATGTTCCACTACACGTTTCATCACAATGCTCCATGGCACCTATCATCACAATCATAAATGACCCCTGTCATCAAAATGCTCAATGACCCTTGTCAACACAAGGCTTCATGCCCGTGTAATCAAAATGCTCCATGGTCCGTGTCATCCCAATGCTCCATGACTCCTGTCATCAGAATTCTCCATGAACTCTTTCATCACAATGCTCCATGACTACTTTCATCAAAACGATCCATGACCAGTTTCATCACAATGCTCCATGATGGCTATCATCACAATGATCCATGACACATTTCATCACAATGCTCCAATACCCCTTTCATCACAATGCTCCATGGCGCCTGTCATCACAATGCCCCATGTTCCCTGTCATCACAATGCTCCATGAACACGTCATCACAATGCCCCATGGCCCTTTTCATCACAATGCTCCATAACCCCTGTCAACACAATGCCCCATGACCCCTGACATCACAAGCCTCCATAGCACTTCTCACCCCATTGCTCCATGCCCTTGTCATCACAATGCTCCATGAACGCTGTCATCACAATGCCCTATGATCAGTGTCATCACAGTGCTCCTTGGCTGTTATCATGAAAATGCTCCATAACCCCTGTCATCACAGTGAACCATGGCCCTTGTCATCACAATGCTCCATGACCCCTTTCATCACAATAAGCCATGACCAATTTCATCACAATGCTCGGTGATCGCTATCATCCAAATGATCCATGACCCCTTTCATCACAATGCTCCCTGACCCATTTCATCACAATGCTCCATGACCACTTTCATTACAGAGCTCCATGATCGCTATCATCACAATGATCCATCACCCCTTTCATCACAGTGTTCCACTACCATTTTCATCAAAATGCTCCACAACACGTATCATCACAATACTCCATGACCCTTATCGTCACAATGCTCTATGGCCCTTGTCATCACAATGATCCATGGCCACTGTCATCACAATGCTCCATGACCACCTTCATCACAATGCTCCATGACCCGTTTCATCACAATGCTAAATTTCCCTTGTCATCACTATGCTCCATGGTGCTTGTCATCACAATGCTGCATGACTCCTGTCATCACACTGCCCTATGACCCTGTCATCACAAGGCTCCATGGCCCTTGTCATCACAATGCTCCTTAACACCTGTCATCACAATCCTCCATGCCCTTGTCATGACAATGCTCCATGACCCCTGTCATCACAAGGCTCCATGGAGCTTGACATCACAATTCACCATGACACCTGACAACACACTGCTCCAGTACGACTTTCATCACAATGCTCCAGGCCCCGTGTCATCACAATTCATCATGATCCCTTTCATGACAATAATCCATGACCCCTTTCATCACAATGCTCCAGTATGCCTTTCATCACAATACTCGCTGCCCTCTGTCATCACAATGCCTCATAACCCCTGTCAGCATTATATTCCATGCCCCCTGTAGTCACAATGCTCCGTAAGCGCTTTCATCACAATGCTCCACGACACTTGTCATCACAATGCTCCATGGCGTTTTTCATTACAATGCTCCATGCCCCCTGTCATCGCAATTCTTCAAGACAACTTTCATCACAATGCTCCATGACCACTTTCATCACAATGCTCCTTGGCCCGTTTCATCACAATGCTCCATGACCCCTGTCATCACAATGCTCTATGGCCCTTGTTCTCACCATGCTCCATGACCCTTGTGATCACAATGCTCCATGCCCCATGTCATCACAATGGTTCATGACCACGTTCATCACAATGCTCCATGACCCCTCTCATCACAATGCTCTTTGGCCCGTGTCATCACAATGCCCCATGACCCTTGTCACCACAATGCTCCATGGCCTGTATCATCACAGTACTCCATGACCCCTTACATCACAATGCTCCATGGTTCCTGTCATCACAATGCGCCAGGACCCATGTCATCACAATGCTCTATGACCCTTGACATCACAATGTTCCATGGCCCTTGTCATCACAATGCTCCATGCCCACTGCCATCACAATGCTTCATTACCACATTCATCACAGTGCTCCATGACACGTTTCATCACAATATTAAATGGCCCTTGTCATCACAATGCCCCATGCCAACCGTCATCACATTGCCTCAGGACCACATTCATCACAATGCTCCAGGACCCGTTTCATCACAATGCTAAATGACCCCTGTCATCACAATTCTCCATGGCGCTTGTCATCACTATGCTCCATGTCCCTTGTCATCACAATGATCCATGACCCCTTTCATCACAATGTTCCACTACACGTTTCATCACAATGCTCCATGGCACCTATCATCACAATCATAAATGACCCCTGTCATCAAAATGCTCAATGACCCTTGTCAACACAAGGCTTCATGCCCGTGTCATCAAAATGCTCCATGGTCCGTGTCATCCCAATGCTCCATGACGCCTGTCATCAGAATTCTCCATGAACTCTTTCATCACAATGCTCCATGACCACTTTCATCAAAACGATCCATGACCAGTTTCATCACAATGCTCCATGATGGCTATCATCACAATGATCCATGACACATTTCATCACAATGCTCCAATACCCCTTTCATCACAATGCTCCATGGCGCCTGTCATCACAATGCCCCATGTTCCCTGTCATCACAATGCTCCATGAACACGTCATCACAATGCCCCATGGCCCTTTTCATCACAATGCTCCATAAACCCTGTCAACACAATGCTCCATGACCACTGACATCACAAGCCTCCATAGCAATACTCACCCCATTGCTCCATGCCCTTGTCATCACAATGCTCCATGAACACTGTCATCACAATGCTCTATGACCAGTGTCATCACAGTGCTCCTTGGCTGTTGTCATGAAAATGCTCCATAACCCCTGTCATCACAGTGAACCATGGCCCTTGTCATCACAATGCTCCATGACCCCTGTCAAAACAATGCTCCATAACCCCTGTCATCACAATGCTCCTTGACCCATGTCAACACAATGGTCCAGGACCCCTTTCAACACAATGCTCCTTGGCACGTGTCATCACAATGATCCATGGCCACTGTCATCACAATGCTCCATGACCACCTTCAACACAATGCTCCATGACCACTTTCATTACAAAGCTCCATGGTCGCTATCATCACAATGATCCATCACCCCTTTCATCACAGTGTTCCAGTACTATTTTCATCACAATGATCCACGACCCCTATTACAAAAATGCTCCATGACACTTATTTTCACTATGCTCTATGGTCCTTGTCATCACAATGCTCCATGGCCACTGTCATCACAATGCTCCATGGCCACATTCATCACAATTCTCCATGAACCGTTTCATCAAAATGCTAAATTTCCCTTATCATCACAATGCTCCATGGCCACTGTCATCACAATGCTCCATGACTCCTGTCATCACACTGCCCTATGACACCTGTCATCACAAGGCTCCATGGCCCTTGTCATCACAATGTTCCCTAACACCTGTCATCACAATCCTCTATGCCCTTGTCATGACAATGCTCCATGACCCCTGTCATCACAAGGCTCCATGGCCCTTGACATCACAATTCCCCATGACACCTGACAACACAATGCTCCAGTACGCCTTTCATCACAATGCTCCAGGCCCCCTGTCATCACAATGTACCATGATCCCTTTCATGACAATAACCCATGACCCCTTTCATCACAATGCTCCAGTATGCCTTTCAGCACAATGTTCAATGACACTTGTCATCACAATGCTCCATGGCCCTTGTCATCACAATGCTCTATGACGCTTTTCATCACAATGCACCAGTACACCTTTCATCACAATTCTCCAGGCCCTCTGTCACCATAATGCTCCATAACCCCTGACATCACAATGGCCAACGACACCTGTCATCACAATTCACCATGGATCTTGTCATCAAAAGGCTCCATGCTCGTGTCATCACAATGCTCCAAGACCCGTGTAACCACAATGCTCCATGGCTGATCTCATCACAATGCTCCATGACACCTGTCATCAGAATTCTCCATTAACTTTCATCACAGTGCTCCATGAAGACATTCATCACAATGCTCCATGATCCCTTTCATCACAATGCTCTAGGACCACCATCATCACAATGCTCCATGATCGCTATCATCACAATGATCCATGACCTCTTTCATAACGATGCTCCAGTACCCCCTTTCATCACAATGCTCCATGGTTCCTGTCATCACAATGCGCCGGTACCCATGTCATCACAATGCTCTATGATCCTTGTCATCACAATGTTCCATGGCCCTTGTCATCACAATGCTCCATGCCCAATGCCATCAAAATGCTTCATGACCACATTCATCACAGTGCTCCATGACACATTTCATCACAATATTAAATGGCCCTTGTCATCACAATTTTCCATGGACTTTGTCATCACAATGCTCCATGACCCCTGTCATCACAATGCGACATAACCCCTTTTATTACAATAATCTATTACCCCTTTCATCATAATGCTCTCTAACCACTTTCATCACAATGCTCCATGACACCTGTCATCACAATGCTCCATGGCCCTTGTTCTCACCATGCTGCATGACCCTTGTGATCACAATGCTCCATGCCCCCTGTCATCACAATGGTTCATGACCACGTTCATCACAATGCTCCAATACCCCTTTCATCACAATGCTCCATGGCGCCTGTCATCACAATGCCCCATGTTCCCTGTCATCACAATGCTCAATGAACACGTCATCACAATGCCCCATGGCCCTTTTCATCACAATGCTCCATAACCCCTGTCAACACAATGCCCCATGACCCCTGACATCACAAGCCTCCATAGCACTTCTCACCCCATTGCTCCATGCCCTTGTCATCACAATGCTCCATGAACACTGTCATCACAATGCCCTATGACCAGTGTCATCACAGTGCTCCTTGGCTGTTGTCATGAAAATGCTCCATAACCCCTGTCAACACAGTGAACCATGGCCCTTGTCATTACAATGCTCCATGACCCCTTTCATCACAATAAGCCATTACCAATTTCATCACAATGCTCGGTAATCGCTATCATCCAAATGATCCATGACCCCTTTCAACACTATCCTCCCTGACCCATTTCATCACAATGCTCCATGACCACTTTCCTTACAGAGCTCCATGATCGCTATCATCACAATGATCCATCGCCCCTTTCATCACAGTTTTCCACTACCATTTTCATCACAATGATCCACGACACCTATCATCACAATACTGCATGACCCTTATCATCACAATGCTCTATGGCCCTTGTCATTACAATGATCCATGGCCACTGTCATCACAATGCTCCATGACCACCTTCATCACGATGCTCCATGACCCGTTTCATCACAATGCTAAATTTCCCTTGTCATCACAATGCTCCATGGCGCTTGTCATCACAATGCTGCATGACACCTGTCATCACACTGCCCTATGACCCTGTCATCACAAGGCTCCATGGCCCTTGTCATCACAATGCCCCATAACCCCTGTCAGCATTATATTCCATGCCCCCTGTAGTCACAATGCTCCATAACCGCTGTCATCACAATGCTCCATAACCGCTGTCATCACAATGCTCCATGACCCTTGTCATCACAATGCTCCATGGCACTTGTCATCACAATGCTCTATGATGCCTTTCATCACAATGCACCAGTACCCCTTTCATCACAATTCTCCAGGCCCTCTGTCACCACAATGCTCCATAACCCCTGACATCACAATGGCCAACGACACCTGTCATCACAATTCACCATGGATCTTGTCATCAAAATGCTCCATGCTCGTGTCATCAGAATGCTCCAAGACCCGTGTCATCACAATGCTCCATGGCCGGTCTCATCACAATGCTCCATGACCCCTGTCATCAAAATTCTCCATGACCCCTGTCATCAAAATTCTCCATGAACTTTCATCACAGTGCTCCATGAACACATTCATCACAATGCTCCATGATCCCTTTCATCACAATGCTCTAGGACCACCATCATCACAATGCTCCATGATCGCTATCATCACAATGATCCATGACCCCTTTCATAACGATGCTCCAGTACCCCCTTTCATCACAATGCTCCATGGTTCCTGTCATCACAATGCGCCAGGACCCATGTCATCACAATGTTCCATGGCCCTTGTCATCACAATGCTCCATGCCCAATGTCATCACAATGCTTCATGACCACATTCATCACAGTGCTCCATGACACGTTTCATCACAATATTAAATGGCCCTTTTCATCACAATGTTCCATGGACTTTGTCATCGCAATGCTCCATGACCCCTGTCATCACAATGCCACATAACCCCTTTTATTACAATAATCTATTACCCCTTTCATCATAATGCTCTCTGACCACTTTCATCACAATGCTCCATGACACCTGTCATCACAATGATCCATGACCCCTTTCATAACGATGCTCCAGTACCCCCTTTCATCACAATCCTCCATGGTTCCTGTCATCAAAATGCGCCAGGACCCATGTCATCAGAACGCTCTATGGCCCTTGTCATCACAATCTTCCATGGCTCTTGTCATCACAATGCTCCATGCCCACTGCCATCACAATGCTCCATAACCACATTCATTACAATGCTGCATGACCCGTTTCACCACAATGCTAAGTGGCCCTTGTCATCACAATGCTCCATGGTGCTTGTCATCACAATGCTCCATGCCCCCTTCATCACAATGCCCCATGACCCTTCTCATCACAAGGATCCATGGTCTTTGACATAACAGTGCTCCATGACACCTGTCATCACAATGCTCGATGATTCGTTTCATCACAATGCTCCCTTACCCCTGTCATCACAGTGCTCCATGACCCCTTGCATCACAACACTCCATGACCAATTTCATCACAACTTTCCATGACTCCTATCATCACAATGCTCTATGGCCATTGTCATCACAATGCTCAATGCCCACTGTCATCACAATGCTCCATGAGCACATTCATCACAATACTCCATGACCCGTTCCATCACAATGCTAAATGGCCCTTGTCATCACAATGTTCTACAGTGCTTATCATCACAATGCTGCATGACCCCTGTCATCACAATGCTCCATGGCCCTTGCCATCACAATGCTCCATGAACGCTGTCATCACAATGCCCTATGACCAGTATCATCACAGGGCTCCTTGGCTGTTGTCATGAAAATGCTTCATAACCCCTGTCATCAGAGTGAACCATGGCCTTTGTCATCACAATGCTTCCTGACCCATTTCATCACAATGCTCCGTGACCACTTTCATTACAGAGCTCCATGATCGCTATCATCACAATGATCCATGACCCCTTTCATCACAGTGTTCCAGTACCATTTTCATCACAATGATCCACGACCCCTATCACCACAATGCTCCATGACACTTATTTTCACTATGCTCTATGGCCCTTGTCATCACAATGCTCCATGGAAACTGTCATCACAATGGTTCATGACCACGTTCATCACAATGCTCCATGACCTCTCTCATCACAATGCTCTTTGGCTCGTGTCATCACAATGCCCCATGACCCTTGTCACCACAATGCTCCATGGCCCGTGTCATCACAGTACTCCATGAGCCCTTACATCACAATGCTCCATTTTTCCTGTCATCACAATGCGCCAGGACCCATGTCATCACAATGCTCTATGACCCTTGTCATCACAATGTTTCATGGCCCTTGTCATCACAATGCTCCATGCCCACTGCTATCACAATGCTTCATTACCACATTCATCACAGTGCTCCATGACACGTTTCATCACAATATTAAATGGCCCTTGTCATCACAATGCCCCATGCCAACCGTCATCACATTGCCTCAGGACCACATTCATCACAATGCACCAGTACCCCTTTCATCACAATTCTCCAGGCCCTCTTTCACAACAATGCTCCATATCCCCTGACATCAAAATGGCCAACGACAACTGTCATCACAATTCACCATAGATCTTCTCATCAAAATAGTCCATGCTCGTGTCATCACAATGCTCCAACACCCGTGTCATCACAATGCTCCATGGCCGGTCTCATGACAATGCTCCATGACCCTGTCATCAAAATTCTCCATGAACTTTCATCACAGTGCTCCATGAACACATTCATCACAATGCTCCATGATCCCTTTCATCACAATGCTCTAGGACCACCATCATCACAATGCTCCATGATCGCTATCATCACAATGATCCATGACCCCTTTCATAATGATGCTCCAGTACCCCCTTTCATCACAATGCTCCATGGTTCCTGTCATCACAATGCTCTATGACCCTTGGCATCACAATCTTCCATGGCTCTTTTCATCACAATGCTCCATGCCCACTGCCATCACAATGCTCCATAACCACATTCATCACAATGCTGCATGACCCATTTCACCACAATGCTAAGTGGCCCTTGTCATCACAATGCTCCATGGTGCTTGTCATCACAATGATCCATACCCCTGTCATCACAATGCCCCATGACCCTTGTCATCACAAGGATCCATGGTCTTTGACATCACACTGCTCCATGACACCTGTCATCACAATGCTCGATGATTCGTTTCATCACAATGCTCCCTGATCACTGTCATCACAGTGCTCCATGACCCCTTGTATCACAACGCTCCATGACCAATTTCATCACAACGCTCCATGACTCCTATCATCACAATGCTCTATGGCCCTTGTCATTACAATGCTCAATGCCCACTGTCATCACAATGCTCCATGAGCACATTCATCACAATACTCCATGACCCGTTCCATCACAATGCTAAATGGCCCTTGTCATCACAATGTTCTACGGTGCTTGTCATCACAATGCTGCATGACCCCTGTCATCACAATGCTCCATGGCCCTTGCCATCACAATGCTCCATGAACGCTGTCATCACAATGCCCTATGACCAGTACCATCACAGGGCTCCTTGTCTGTTGTCATGAAAATGCTCCATAACCCCTGTCATCACAGTGAGCCATGGCCCTTGTCATCACAATGCTCCATGACCACTTACATTACAGAGCTCCATGATTGCTATCATCACAATGCTCCACGACCACTTTCATTACAGAGCTCCATGATTGCTATCATCACAATGCTCCACGACACCTATCATCACAATACTCCATGACGCTTATCCTCACAATGCTCTATGGCCCTTGTCATGGCAATGATCCATGGCCACTGTCATCACAATGCTCCATGACCACATTCATCACAATGCTCCATGACCCGTTTCATCACAATGATAAATCTCCCTTGTCATCACAATGCTCCATGGCGCTTGTCATCACAATGCTGCATGACTCCTCTCACCACACTGCCCTATGACACTGTCATCACAAGGCTCCAAGGCCCTTGTCATCACAATGCTCCATAACACCTGTCATCACAATCCTCTATGGCCTTGTCATTAAAATGCTCCATGACCCCTGTCATCACAAGGCTCCATGGCCCTTGACATCACAATTCCCCATGACACCTGACAACACAATGCTCCAGTACGCCTTGCATCACAATGCTCCAGGCCCCCTGTCATCACAATGTACCATGATCGCTTTCATAACAATAATCCATGACCCCTTTCATCACAATGCTCCAGTATGCCTTTCAGGACAATGTTCAATGACACTTGTCATCACAATGCTCCATGGCCCTTGTCATCACAATGCTCCATGGCCCTTGTCATCACAATGCTCTATGAAGCCTTTCATCACAATGCACCAGTACCCCTTTCATCACAATACTCCAGGCCCTCTGTCACCACAATGCTCCATAACCACTGACATCACAATGGCCAACGACACCTGTCATCACAATTCACCATGGATCTTGTCATCAAAATGCTCCATGCTCGTGTCATCACAATGCTCCAAGACCCGTGTAACCACAATGCTCCATGGCTGGTCTCATCACAATGCTCCATGACACCTGTCATCAAAATTCTCCATGAACTTTCATCACAGTGCTCCATGAACACATTCATCACAATGCTCCATGATCCATTTCATCACAATGCTCTAGGACCACCATCATCACAATGCTCCATGATCGCTATCATCACAATGATCCATGACCCCTTTCATAACGATGCTCCAGTACCCCCTTTCATCACAATGCTCCATGGTTCCTGTCATCCCAGTGCACCAGGACCCATGTCATCACAATGCTCTATGACCCTTGTCATCACAATGTTCCATGGCCCTTGTCATCACAATGCTCCATGCCCACTGCCATCACAATGCTTCATTACCACATTCATCACAGTGCTCCATGACACGTTTCATCACAATATTAAATGGCCCTTGTCATCACAATGCCCCATGCCAACCGTCATCACATTGCCTCAGGACCACATTCATCACAATGCTCCAGGACCCGTTTCATCACAATGCTAAATGACCCCTGTCATCACAATTCTCCATGGCGCTTGTCATCACTATGCTCCATGTCCCTTGTCATCACAATGATCCATGACCCCTGTCATCACAATGTTCCACTACACGTTTCATCACAATGCTCCATGGCACCTATCATCACAATCATAAATGACCCCTGTCATCAAAATGCTCAATGACCCTTGTCAACACAAGGCTTCATGCCCGTGTAATCAAAATGCTCCATGGTCCGTGTCATCCCAATGCTCCATGACTCCTGTCATCAGAATTCTCCATGAACTCTTTCATCACAATGCTCCATGACTACTTTCATCAAAACGATCCATGACCAGTTTCATCACAATGCTCCATGATGGCTATCATCACAATGATCCATGACACATTTCATCACAATGCTCCAATACCCCTTTCATCACAATGCTCCATGGCGCCTGTCATCACAATGCCCCATGTTCCCTGTCATCACAATGCTCCATGAACACGTCATCACAATGCCCCATGGCCCTTTTCATCACAATGCTCCATAACCCCTGTCAACACAATGCCCCATGACCCCTGACATCACAAGCCTCCATAGCACTTCTCACCCCATTGCTCCATGCCCTTGTCATCACAATGCTCCATGAACGCTGTCATCACAATGCCCTATGATCAGTGTCATCACAGTGCTCCTTGGCTGTTATCATGAAAATGCTCCATAACCCCTGTCATCACAGTGAACCATGGCCCTTGTCATCACAATGCTCCATGACCCCTTTCATCACAATAAGCCATGACCAATTTCATCACAATGCTCGGTGATCGCTATCATCCAAATGATCCATGACCCCTTTCATCACAATGCTCCCTGACCCATTTCATCACAATGCTCCATGACCACTTTCATTACAGAGCTCCATGATCGCTATCATCACAATGATCCATCACCCCTTTCATCACAGTGTTCCACTACCATTTTCATCAAAATGCTCCACAACACGTATCATCACAATACTCCATGACCCTTATCGTCACAATGCTCTATGGCCCTTGTCATCACAATGATCCATGGCCACTGTCATCACAATGCTCCATGACCACCTTCATCACAATGCTCCATGACCCGTTTCATCACAATGCTAAATTTCCCTTGTCATCACTATGCTCCATGGTGCTTGTCATCACAATGCTGCATGACTCCTGTCATCACACTGCCCTATGACCCTGTCATCACAAGGCTCCATGGCCCTTGTCATCACAATGCTCCTTAACACCTGTCATCACAATCCTCCATGCCCTTGTCATGACAATGCTCCATGACCCCTGTCATCACAAGGCTCCATGGAGCTTGACATCACAATTCACCATGACACCTGACAACACACTGCTCCAGTACGACTTTCATCACAATGCTCCAGGCCCCGTGTCATCACAATTCATCATGATCCCTTTCATGACAATAATCCATGACCCCTTTCATCACAATGCTCCAGTATGCCTTTCATCACAATACTCGCTGCCCTCTGTCATCACAACGCCTCATAACCCCTGTCAGCATTATATTCCATGCCCCCTGTAGTCACAATGCTCCGTAAGCGCTTTCATCACAATGCTCCACGACACTTGTCATCACAATGCTCCATGGCGTTTTTCATTACAATGCTCCATGCCCCCTGTCATCGCAATTCTTCAAGACAACTTTCATCACAATGCTCCATGACCACTTTCATCACAATGCTCCTTGGCCCGTTTCATCACAATGCTCCATGACCCCTGTCATCACAATGCTCTATGGCCCTTGTTCTCACCATGCTCCATGACCCTTGTGATCACAATGCTCCATGCCCCATGTCATCACAATGGTTCATGACCACGTTCATCACAATGCTCCATGACCCCTCTCATCACAATGCTCTTTGGCCCGTGTCATCACAATGCCCCATGACCCTTGTCACCACAATGCTCCATGGCCTGTATCATCACAGTACTCCATGACCCCTTACATCACAATGCTCCATGGTTCCTGTCATCACAATGCGCCAGGACCCATGTCATCACAATGCTCTATGACCCTTGACATCACAATGTTCCATGGCCCTTGTCATCACAATGCTCCATGCCCACTGCCATCACAATGCTTCATTACCACATTCATCACAGTGCTCCATGACACGTTTCATCACAATATTAAATGGCCCTTGTCATCACAATGCCCCATGCCAACCGTCATCACATTGCCTCAGGACCACATTCATCACAATGCTCCAGGACCCGTTTCATCACAATGCTAAATGACCCCTGTCATCACAATTCTCCATGGCGCTTGTCATCACTATGCTCCATGTCCCTTGTCATCACAATGATCCATGACCCCTTTCATCACAATGTTCCACTACACGTTTCATCACAATGCTCCATGGCACCTATCATCACAATCATAAATGACCCCTGTCATCAAAATGCTCAATGACCCTTGTCAACACAAGGCTTCATGCCCGTGTCATCAAAATGCTCCATGGTCCGTGTCATCCCAATGCTCCATGACGCCTGTCATCAGAATTCTCCATGAACTCTTTCATCACAATGCTCCATGACCACTTTCATCAAAACGATCCATGACCAGTTTCATCACAATGCTCCATGATGGCTATCATCACAATGATCCATGACACATTTCATCACAATGCTCCAATACCCCTTTCATCACAATGCTCCATGGCGCCTGTCATCACAATGCCCCATGTTCCCTGTCATCACAATGCTCCATGAACACGTCATCACAATGCCCCATGGCCCTTTTCATCACAATGCTCCATAAACCCTGTCAACACAATGCTCCATGACCACTGACATCACAAGCCTCCATAGCAATACTCACCCCATTGCTCCATGCCCTTGTCATCACAATGCTCCATGAACACTGTCATCACAATGCTCTATGACCAGTGTCATCACAGTGCTCCTTGGCTGTTGTCATGAAAATGCTCCATAACCCCTGTCATCACAGTGAACCATGGCCCTTGTCATCACAATGCTCCATGACCCCTGTCAAAACAATGCTCCATAACCCCTGTCATCACAATGCTCCTTGACCCATGTCAACACAATGGTCCAGGACCCCTTTCAACACAATGCTCCTTGGCACGTGTCATCACAATGATCCATGGCCACTGTCATCACAATGCTCCATGACCACCTTCAACACAATGCTCCATGACCACTTTCATTACAAAGCTCCATGGTCGCTATCATCACAATGATCCATCACCCCTTTCATCACAGTGTTCCAGTACTATTTTCATCACAATGATCCACGACCCCTATTACAAAAATGCTCCATGACACTTATTTTCACTATGCTCTATGGTCCTTGTCATCACAATGCTCCATGGCCACTGTCATCACAATGCTCCATGGCCACATTCATCACAATTCTCCATGAACCGTTTCATCAAAATGCTAAATTTCCCTTATCATCACAATGCTCCATGGCCACTGTCATCACAATGCTCCATGACTCCTGTCATCACACTGCCCTATGACACCTGTCATCACAAGGCTCCATGGCCCTTGTCATCACAATGTTCCCTAACACCTGTCATCACAATCCTCTATGCCCTTGTCATGACAATGCTCCATGACCCCTGTCATCACAAGGCTCCATGGCCCTTGACATCACAATTCCCCATGACACCTGACAACACAATGCTCCAGTACGCCTTTCATCACAATGCTCCAGGCCCCCTGTCATCACAATGTACCATGATCCCTTTCATGACAATAACCCATGACCCCTTTCATCACAATGCTCCAGTATGCCTTTCAGCACAATGTTCAATGACACTTGTCATCACAATGCTCCATGGCCCTTGTCATCACAATGCTCTATGACGCTTTTCATCACAATGCACCAGTACACCTTTCATCACAATTCTCCAGGCCCTCTGTCACCATAATGCTCCATAACCCCTGACATCACAATGGCCAACGACACCTGTCATCACAATTCACCATGGATCTTGTCATCAAAAGGCTCCATGCTCGTGTCATCACAATGCTCCAAGACCCGTGTAACCACAATGCTCCATGGCTGATCTCATCACAATGCTCCATGACACCTGTCATCAGAATTCTCCATTAACTTTCATCACAGTGCTCCATGAAGACATTCATCACAATGCTCCATGATCCCTTTCATCACAATGCTCTAGGACCACCATCATCACAATGCTCCATGATCGCTATCATCACAATGATCCATGACCTCTTTCATAACGATGCTCCAGTACCCCCTTTCATCACAATGCTCCATGGTTCCTGTCATCACAATGCGCCGGGACCCATGTCATCACAATGCTCTATGACCCTTGTCATCACAATGTTCCATGGCCCTTGTCATCACAATGCTCCATGCCCAATGCCATCACAATGCTTCATGACCACATTCATCACAGTGCTCCATGACACATTTCATCACAATATTAAATGGCCCTTGTCATCACAATTTTCCATGGACTTTGTCATCACAATGCTCCATGACCCCTGTCATCACAATGCGACATAACCCCTTTTATTACAATAATCTATTACCCCTTTCATCATAATGCTCTCTAACCACTTTCATCACAATGCTCCATGACACCTGTCATCACAATGCTCCATGGCCCTTGTTCTCACCATGCTGCATGACCCTTGTGATCACAATGCTCCATGCCCCCTGTCATCACAATGGTTCATGACCACGTTCATCACAATGCTCCAATACCCCTTTCATCACAATGCTCCATGGCGCCTGTCATCACAATGCCCCATGTTCCCTGTCATCACAATGCTCAATGAACACGTCATCACAATGCCCCATGGCCCTTTTCATCACAATGCTCCATAACCCCTGTCAACACAATGCCCCATGACCCCTGACATCACAAGCCTCCATAGCACTTCTCACCCCATTGCTCCATGCCCTTGTCATCACAATGCTCCATGAACACTGTCATCACAATGCCCTATGACCAGTGTCATCACAGTGCTCCTTGGCTGTTGTCATGAAAATGCTCCATAACCCCTGTCAACACAGTGAACCATGGCCCTTGTCATTACAATGCTCCATGACCCCTTTCATCACAATAAGCCATTACCAATTTCATCACAATGCTCGGTAATCGCTATCATCCAAATGATCCATGACCCCTTTCAACACTATCCTCCCTGACCCATTTCATCACAATGCTCCATGACCACTTTCCTTACAGAGCTCCATGATCACTATCATCACAATGATCCATCGCCCCTTTCATCACAGTTTTCCACTACCATTTTCATCACAATGATCCACGACACCTATCATCACAATACTGCATGACCCTTATCATCACAATGCTCTATGGCCCTTGTCATTACAATGATCCATGGCCACTGTCATCACAATGCTCCATGACCACCTTCATCACGATGCTCCATGACCCGTTTCATCACAATGCTAAATTTCCCTTGTCATCACAATGCTCCATGGCGCTTGTCATCACAATGCTGCATGACACCTGTCATCACACTGCCCTATGACCCTGTCATCACAAGGCTCCATGGCCCTTGTCATCACAATGCCCCATAACCCCTGTCAGCATTATATTCCATGCCCCCTGTAGTCACAATGCTCCATAACCGCTGTCATCACAATGCTCCATAACCGCTGTCATCACAATGCTCCATGACCCTTGTCATCACAATGCTCCATGGCACTTGTCATCACAATGCTCTATGATGCCTTTCATCACAATGCACCAGTACCCCTTTCATCACAATTCTCCAGGCCCTCTGTCACCACAATGCTCCATAACCCCTGACATCACAATGGCCAACGACACCTGTCATCACAATTCACCATGGATCTTGTCATCAAAATGCTCCATGCTCGTGTCATCAGAATGCTCCAAGACCCGTGTCATCACAATGCTCCATGGCCGGTCTCATCACAATGCTCCATGACCCCTGTCATCAAAATTCTCCATGACCCCTGTCATCAAAATTCTCCATGAACTTTCATCACAGTGCTCCATGAACACATTCATCACAATGCTCCATGATCCCTTTCATCACAATGCTCTAGGACCACCATCATCACAATGCTCCATGATCGCTATCATCACAATGATCCATGACCCCTTTCATAACGATGCTCCAGTACCCCCTTTCATCACAATGCTCCATGGTTCCTGTCATCACAATGCGCCAGGACCCATGTCATCACAATGTTCCATGGCCCTTGTCATCACAATGCTCCATGCCCAATGTCATCACAATGCTTCATGACCACATTCATCACAGTGCTCCATGACACGTTTCATCACAATATTAAATGGCCCTTTTCATCACAATGTTCCATGGACTTTGTCATCGCAATGCTCCATGACCCCTGTCATCACAATGCCACATAACCCCTTTTATTACAATAATCTATTACCCCTTTCATCATAATGCTCTCTGACCACTTTCATCACAATGCTCCATGACACCTGTCATCACAATGATCCATGACCCCTTTCATAACGATGCTCCAGTACCCCCTTTCATCACAATCCTCCATGGTTCCTGTCATCAAAATGCGCCAGGACCCATGTCATCAGAACGCTCTATGGCCCTTGTCATCACAATCTTCCATGGCTCTTGTCATCACAATGCTCCATGCCCACTGCCATCACAATGCTCCATAACCACATTCATTACAATGCTGCATGACCCGTTTCACCACAATGCTAAGTGGCCCTTGTCATCACAATGCTCCATGGTGCTTGTCATCACAATGCTCCATGCCCCCTTCATCACAATGCCCCATGACCCTTCTCATCACAAGGATCCATGGTCTTTGACATAACAGTGCTCCATGACACCTGTCATCACAATGCTCGATGATTCGTTTCATCACAATGCTCCCTTACCCCTGTCATCACAGTGCTCCATGACCCCTTGCATCACAACACTCCATGACCAATTTCATCACAACTTTCCATGACTCCTATCATCACAATGCTCTATGGCCATTGTCATCACAATGCTCAATGCCCACTGTCATCACAATGCTCCATGAGCACATTCATCACAATACTCCATGACCCGTTCCATCACAATGCTAAATGGCCCTTGTCATCACAATGTTCTACGGTGCTTGTCATCACAGTGCTGCATGACCCCTGTCATCACAATGCTCCATGGCCCTTGCCATCACAGTGCTCCATGAACGCTGTCATCACAATGCCCTATGACCACTATCATCACAGGGCTCCTTGGCTGTTGTCATGAAAATGCTCCATAACCGCTGTCATCACAGTGAACCATGGCACTTGTCATCACAATGCTCCCTGACCCATTTCATCACAATGCTCCATGACGACTTTCATTACAGACCTCCATGATCGCTATCATCACAATGCTCCATCACCCCTTTCATCACAGTGTTCCAGTACCATTTTCATCACAATGATCCACGACCCCTATCACCACAATGCTCCATGACACTTATTTTAACTATGCTCTATGGCCCTTGTCATCACAATGCTCCATGGCCACTGTCATCACAATGATCCATGACCACATTCATCACAATGCTCCATGACCCGTTTCATCAAAATGCTAAATTTCCCTTATCATCACAATGCTCCATGGCCACTGTCATCACAATGCTCCATGACTCCTGTCATCACACTGCCCTATGACGCCTGTCATCACAAAGCTCCATGGCCCTTGTCATCACAATGTTCCCTAACACCTGTCATCACAATCCTCTATGCCCTTGTCATGACAATGCTCCATGACCCCTGTCATCACGAGGTTCCATGGCCCTTGACATCACAATTCCCCATGACACCTGACAACACAATGCTCCAGTACGCCTTTCATCACAAAGCTCCAGGCCCCCTGTCATCACAATGCACCATGATCCCTTTCATGACAAAAATCCATGACCCCTTTCATCACAATGCTCCAGTATGCCTTTCAGCACAATGTTCAATGACCCTTGTCATCACAATGCTCCATGGCCCTTGTCATAACAATGCTCCATGGCCCTTGTCATCACAATGCTCTATGACGCCTTTCATCACAATGCACCTGTACCCATTTCATCACAATTCTCCAGGCCCTCTGTCACCACAATGCTCCATAACACCTGACATCACAATGGCCAACGACACCTGTCATCACAATTCACCATGGATCTTGTCATCAAAATGCTCCATGCTCATGTCATCACAATGCTCCAAGACCCGTGTAACCACAATGCTCCATGGCTCTTCTCATCACAATGCTCCATGACACCTGTCATCAAAATTCTTCATGAACTTTCATCACAGTGCTCCATGAACACATTCATCACAATGCTCCATGATCCCTTTCATCACAATGCTCTAGGACCACCATCATCACAATGCTCCACGATCGCTATCATCACACTGATCCATGACTTCTTTCATAACGATGCTCCAGTACCCCCTTTCATCACAATGCTCCATGGTTCCTGTCATCACAATGCGCCAGGATCCATGTCATCACAATGCTCTATGACCTTGTCATCACAATGTTCCATGGCCCTTGTCATCACAATGCTCCATGCCCAATGTCATCACAATGCTTCATGACCACATTCATCACAGTGCTCCATGACACGTTTCATCACAATATTAAATGGCCCTTGTCATCACAATGTTCCATGGACTTTGTCATCGCAATGCTCCATGACCCCTGTCATCACAATGCCACATAACCCCTTTTATTACAATAATCTATTACCCCTTTCATCATAATGCTCTCTGACCACTTTCATCACAATGCTCCATGACACCTGTCATCACAATGCTCCATGGCCCTTGTTCTCACCATGCTCCATGACCCTTGTGATCACAATGCTCCATGCCCCCTGTCATCACAATGGTTCATGACCACGTTCATCACAATGCTCCATGACACCTCTCATTACAATGCTCTTTGGCCCGTGTCATCCAAATGCCCCATGACCCTTGTCACCACAATGCTCCATTGCCCGTGTCATCACAGTACTCCATGACCCCTTACATCACAATGGTCCATGGTTCCTGTCATCACAATGCGCCAGGACCCATGTCATCACAATGTTTCATGGCCCTTTTCATCACAATGCTCCATGCCCACTTCCATCACAATGCTTCATTACCACATTCATCACAGTGCTCCATGACACGTTTCATCACAATATTAAATGGCCCTTGTCATCACAATGCTCCATGCCAACCATCATCACATTGCCTCAGGACAACATTCATCACAATGCTCCAGGACCCGTTTCATCACAATGCTAAATGACCCCTGTCATCACAATTTGCCATGGCGCTTTTCATCACTATGCTCCATGTCCCTTGTCATCACAATGATCCATGACCCCTTTCATCACAATGTTCCACTACACGTTTCATCACAATGCTCCATGGCACCTATCATCACAATCATAAATGATCCCTGTCATCAAAATGCTCAATGACCCTTTTCAACACAAGGCTTCATGCCCGTGTCATCAAAATGCTCCACGGTCCGTGTCATCCCAATGCTCCATGACTCCTGTCATCAGCATTCTCCATGAACTCTTTCATCACAATGCTCCATGACCACTTTCATCAAAACGATCCATGACCAGTTTCATCAAAATGCTCCATAATCGCTATCATCACAATGATCCATGACACATTTCATCACAATGCTCCAATACCCCTTTCATCACAATGCTCCATGGCGCCTGTCATCACAATGCCCCATGTTCCCTGTCATCACAATTCTCCATGAACACGTCATCACAATGCCCCATGGCCCTTTTCATCACAATGCTCCATAACCCCTGTCAACACAATGCCCCATGACCCCTGACATCACAAGCCTCCATAGCACTTCTCACCCCATTGCTCCATGCCCTTGTCATCACAATGCTCCATGAACACTGTCATCACAATGCCCTATGACCAGTGTCATCACAGTGCTCCTTGGCTGTTGTCATGAAAATGCTCCATAACCCCTGTCATCACAGTGAACCATGGCCCTTGTCATCACAATGCTCCATGACCCCTTTCATCACAATAAGCCATGACCAATTTCATCACAATGCTCGGTGATCGCTATCATCCAAATGATCCATGACCCCTTTCATCACAATGCTCCCTGACCCATTTCATCACAATGCTCCATGACCACTTTCATTACAGAGCTCCATGATCGCTATCATCACAATGATCCATCACCCCTTTCATCACAGTGTTCCACTACCATTTTCATCACAATGCTCCACGACACCTATCATCACAATACTCCATGACCCTTATCATCACAATGCTCTATGGCCCTTGTCACCACAATGATCCATGGCCACTGTCATCACAATGCTCCATGACCACCTTCATCACAATGCTCCATGACCCGTTTCATCACAATGCTAAATTTCCCTTGTCATCACAATGCTCTACGGCGCTTGTCATCACAATGCTGCATGACTCCTGTCATCACACTGCCCTATGACCCTGTCATCACAAGGCTCCATGGCCCTTGTCATCACAATGCTCCATAACACCTGTCATCACAATCCTCCATGCCCTTGTCATGACAATGCTCCATGACCCCTGTCATCACAAGGCTCCATGGCCCTTGACATCACAATTCTCCATGACACCTGACAACACAATGCTCCAGTACGCCTTTCATCACAATGCTCCAGGCCCCCTGTCATCACAATGCACCAAGATCCCTTTCATGACAATGATCCATGTCCCCTTTCATCACAATGCTCCAGTATGCCTTTCATCACAATACTCGCTGCCCCCTGTCATCACAATGCCCCATAACCCCTGTCAGCATTATATTCCATGCCCCCTGTAGTCACAATGCTCCATAACCGCTGTCATCACAATGCTCCATGACCCTTGTCATCACAATGCTCCATGGCGTTTTTCATCACAATGCTCCATGCCCCCTGTCATCGCAATTCTTCAAGACAACTTTCATCACAATGCTCCATGACCACTTTCATCACAATGCTCCTTGGCCCGTTTCATCGCAATGCTCCATGACTCCTTTCATCACAATGCTCCATGGCCTCTGACATCACAATGCTCCATAACCCCTGTCATCACAATGCTCCATGACCCCTGTCAAAACAATGCTCCATAACCCCTGTTATCACAACGTTCCCTGACCCAAGTCAAAACAATGTTCCAGGACCCCTTTCATCACAATGCTCCTTGGCACGTGTCATCACAATGCTCCATGAACTGTATCATCACAATGCACCATGACCCCTGTCATAACAATGCACCATGACCTCTGTCATCACAATGCTCGATGATCCCTTTCATCACAATGCTCCATGAGCACTGTCATCACAATGCTCCATGACCGCTTTCAACACAATGCTCCATGATCGCTATCATCACAATGATCCATGAACCATTTCATCACAATGCTCCAGTACCCCTTCCATCAAAATGCTCCATGGCCCTTGTCATCACAATGCTCCGAGACCCCTGTCATCATAATGCTCCATAACCCCAGTCATCACAAAGCTCCACGACCCCTATCATCACAATGCTCCATGAAAAATTTCATCACAAACCTCCGTGACATATTTCATCAGAATACTCCATGACCCCTCTCATCACAATGCTCCGTGGCATTTGTCATCACAATGCTCCATGGCCCCTGTCATCACAATGCCCCATGACCCTTCCCATCACAATGCTCAACGGCACTTGTTATTACAATGCTCCATGATCCCTATCATCACAATGCTCCATTACCCCCCTTTCATCAAAATTGTCCATGCCTTCAGTCATCACAATGTTCCATAACACGTGATATCACAATGCCTCATGTCACCTATCATCGCAATGCACCATGGCCCTTGTCATCACAATGCTCCATGACCCTGGTCATCACAATGCTCCATGATACCTTTCATCATAATAATCTATGACTCCTTCCATCACAATGCTACAGTATGCCTTTCATCACAATGTTCAATGACCCTTGTCATCACAATGCTCCATGGCCCTGGTCATCACAATGCTCCATGGCCCTTGTCAGCACAATGCTCTATGACGGCTTTCATCACAATGTACCAGTACCCCTTTCATCACAATTCTCCAGGCCCTCTGTCACCACAATGCCCCATGACCCCTGACATCACAAGCCTCCATAGCAATTCTCACCCCATTGCTCCATGCCCTTGTCATCACAATGCTCCATGAACACTGTCATCACAATGCCCTATGACCAGTGTCATCACAGTGCTCCTTGGCTGTTGTCATGAAAATGCTCCATAACCCCTGTCATCACACTGAACCATGGCCCTTGTCATCACAGTGCTCCATGACCCCTTTCATCACACTAAGCCATGACCAATTTCATCACAATGCTCGGTGATCGCTATCATCCAAATGATCCATGACCCCTTTCATCACAATGCACCCTGACCCATTTCATCACAATGCTCCATGACCACTTTCATTATAGAGCTCCATGATCGCTATCATCACAATGATCCATCACCCCTTTCATCACAGTGTTCCACTACCATTTTCATCACAATGCTCCACGACACCTATCATCACAATACTCCATGACCCTTATCATCACAATGCTCTATGGCCCTTGCCATCACAATGATCCATGGCCACTGTCATCACAATTCTCCATGACCACCTTCATCACAATGCTCCATGACCCGTTTCATCACAATGCTAAATTTCCCTTGTCATCACAATGCTCCATGGCGCTTGTCATCACAATGCTGCATGACTCCTGTCATCACACTGCCCTACCACCCTGTCATCACAAGGCTCCATGGCCCTTGTCATCACAATGCTCCATAACACCTGTCATCACAATCCTCCATTCCCTTGTCATGACAATGCTCCATGATCCCTGTCATCACAAGGCTCCATGGCCCTTGACATCACAATACTCCATGACACCTGACAACACAATGCTCCAGTACGCCTTTCATCACAATGCTCCAGGCTCCCTGTCATCACAATGCACCATGATCCCTTTCATGACAATAATCCATGACCCCTTTCATCACAATGCTCCAGTATGCCTTTCATCACAATACTCGCTGCCCCCTGTCATCACAATGCCCCATAACCCCTGTCAGCATTATATTCCATGCCCGCTGTAGTCACAATGCTCCATAACCGCTGATATCACAATGCTCCATGACCCTTGTCATCACAATGCTCCATGGCGTTTTTCATCACAATGCTCCATGCCCCCTGTCATCGCAATTCTTCAAGACAACTTTCATCACAATGCTCCATGACCACTTTCATCACAATGCTCCTTGGCCCGTTTCATCGCAATGCTCCATGACTCCTTTCATCACAATGCTCCATGGCCTCTGACATCAAAATGCTCCATTACCCCTGTCATCACAATGCTCCATGACTCCTGTCAAAACAGTGCTCCATAACCCCTTTCATCACAATGCTCCTTGACCCATGTCGACACAATGGTCCAGGACCCCTTTCATCACAATGCTCCTTGGCACGGGTCATCACAATGCTCCATGAACTGTATCATCACAATGCACCATGACCCCTGTCATAACAATGCACCATGACCTCTGTCATCACAATGCTCCATGATCCCTTTCATCACAATGCTCCATGACCCCTGTCATCAAAATTCTCCATGAACTTTCATCACAGTGCTCCATGAACACATTCATCACAATGCTCCATGAGCACTGTCATCACAATGCTCCATGACCGCTTTCAACACAATGCTCCATGATCGCTATCATCACAATGATCCATGAAACATTTCATCACAATGCTCCAGTACCCCTTCCATCAAAATGCTCCATGGCCCTTGTCATCACAATGCTCCGAGACCCCTGTCATCATAATGCTCCATAACCCCAGTCATCACAAAGCTCCACGACCACTATCATCACAATGCTCCATGACAAATTTCATCACAATCCTCCGTGACACATTTCATCAGAATACTCCATGTCCCCTCTCATCACAATGCTCCGTGGCACTTGTCATCACAATGCTCCATGGCCCCTGTCATCACAATGCCCCATGACCCTTCTCATCACAGTGCTCAACGGCACTTGTTATAACAATGCTCCATGATCCCTATCATCACAATGCTCCATTACACCCCTTTCATCACAATTGTCCATGCCTTCAGTCATCAAAATGTTCCATAACACGTGATATCACAATGCCTCATGTCACCTATCATCACAATGCACCATGGCCCTTGTCATCACAATGCTCCATGACCCTGGTCATCACAACGCTCCATGATACCTTTCATCATAATAATCCATGACTCCTTCCATCACAATGCTACAGTATGCCTTTCATCACAATGTTCAATGAACCTTGTCATCACAATGCTCCATGTCCCTTGTCATCACAATGCTCCATGGCCCTTGTCATCAAAATGCTCTATGACGTCTTTCATCACAATGCACCAGTACCCCTTTCATCACAATTCTGCAGGCCCTCTGTCACCACAATGTTCCATAACCCCTGACATCACAATGGCCAACGACACCTGTCATCACAATTCACCATGGATCTTGTCATCAAAATGCTCCATGCTCGTGTCATCACAATGCTCCAAGACCCATGTCATCACAATGCTCCATGGCCTGTCTCATCACAATGCTCCATGACCCCTGTCATCAAAATTCTCCATGAACCCTGTCATCAAAATCCTCCATGAACTTTCATCACAGTGCTCCATGAACACATTCATCACAATGCTCCATGACCCCTCTCATCACAATGCTCTAGGACCACCATCATCACAATTCTCCATGATCACTATCATCACAATGATCCATGACCCCTTTCATAACGATGCTCCAGTACCCCCTTTCATCACAATGCTCCATGGTTCCTCTCATCACAATGCGCCAGGACCCATGTCATCACAATGCTCTATGAACCTTGTCATCACAATCTTCCATGGCTCTTGTCATCACAATGCTCCATGCCCACTGCCATCACAATGCTCCATAACCACATTCATCACAATGCTGCATGACCCATTTCACCACAATGCCAAGTGGCCCTTTTCATCACAATGCTCCATGGTGCTTGTCATCACAATGCTCCATGCCCCCGTCATCACAATGCGTCATGACCCTTGTCATCACAATGATCCATGGTCTTTGACATCACAGTGCTCCATGACACCTGTCATCACAATGCTCGATGATTCGTTTCATCACAATGCTCCCTGACCCCTGTCATCACAGTGCTCCATGACCCCTTGCATCACAACGCTCCATGACCAATTTCATCACAACTTTCCATGACTCCTATCATCACAATGCTCTATGGCCATTGTCATCACAATGCTCAATGCCCACTGTCATCACAATGCTCCATGAGCACATTCATCACAATACTCCATGACACGTTCCATCACAATGCTAAATGGCCCTTGTCATCACAATGTTCTATGGTGCTTGTCATCACAATGCTGCATGACCCCTGTAATCACAAGGCTCCATGGCCCTTGTTATCACAATGCTCCATGAACGCTGTCATCACAATGCCCTATGACCAGTATCATCACAGGGCTCCTTGGTTGTTGTCATGAAAATGCTCCATAACCCCTGTCATCACAGTGAACCATGGCACTTGTCATCACAATGCTCCCTGACCCATTTGATCACAATGCTCCATGACCCCTTTCATCACAGTAAGCCATGACCAATTTCATCACAGTAAGCCATGACCAATTTCATCACAATGCTCGGTGATCGCTATCATCCAAATGATCCATGACCCCTTTCATCACAATGCTCCCTGACCCATTTCATCACAATGCTCCATGACCACTTTCATTACAGAGCTCCATGATCGCTATCATCAGAATGATCCATCACCCCTTTCATCACAGTGTTCCACTACCATTTTCATCACAATGCTCCACGACACCTATCATCACAATACTCCATGACCCTTATCATCACAATGCTCTATGGCCCTTGTCATCACAATGATCCATGGCCACTGTCATCACAATGCTCCATGACCACATTCATCACAATGCTCCATGACTCGTTTCATCACAATGATAAATTTCCCTTGTCATCACAATGCTCCATGGCGCTTGTCATCACAATGCTGCATGACTCCTGTCATCACACTGCCCTATGACCCTGTCATCACAAGGCTCCATGGCCCTTGTCATCACAATGCTCCATAACACCTGTCATCACAATCCTCCATGCCCTTGTCATGACAATCCTCCATGACCCCTGTCATCACAACGCTCCATGGCCCTTGACATCACAATTCTCCATGACACCTGACAACACAATGCTCCAGTACGCCTTTCATCACAATGCTCCAGGCCCCCTGTCATCACAATGCACCAAGATCCCTTTCATGACAATAATCCATGTCCCCTTTCATCACAATGCTCCAGTATGCCTTTCATCACAATACTCGCTGCCCCCTGTCATCACAATGCCCCATAACCCCTGTCAGCATTATATTCCATGCCCCCTGTAGTCACAATGCTCCATAACCGCTGTCATCACAATGCTCCATGATCCTTGTCATCACAATGCTCCATGGCGTTTTTCATCACAATGCTCCCTGCCCCCTGTCATCACAATTCTTCAAGACAACTTTCATCGCAATGCTCCATGACTCCTTTCATCACAATGCTCCATGGCCTCTGACATCACAATGCTCCATAACCCCTGTCATCACAATGCTCCATGACCCCTGTCAAAACAATGCTCCATAACTCCTGTCATCACAATGCTCCTTGACCCATGTCAACACAATGGTCCAGGACCCCTTTCATCACAATGCTCCTTGGCACGTGTCATCACAATGCTCCATGAACTGTATCATCACAATGCACCATGACCCCTGTCATAACAATGCACCATGACCTCTGTCATCACAATGCTCCATGATCCCTTTCATCACAATGCTCCATGAGCACTGTCATCACAATGCTCCATGACCGCTTTCAACACAATGCTCCATGATCGCTATCATCACAATGATCCATGAACCATTTCATCACAATGCTCCAGTACCCCTTCCATCAAAATGCTCCATGGCCCTTGTCATCACAATGCTCCGAGACCCCTGTCATCATAATGCTCCATAACCCCAGTCATCACAAAGCTCCATGACCCCTATCATCACAATGCTCCATGACAAATTTCATCACAATCCTCCGTGACACATTTCATCAGAATACTCCATGACCCCTCTCATCACAATGCTCCGTGGCACTTGTCATCACAATGCTCCATGGCCCCTGTCATCACAATGCCCCATGACCCTTCTCATCACAGTGCTCAACGGCACTTGTTATAACAATGCTCCATGATCCCTATCATCACAATGCTCCATTACCCCCCTTTCATCACAATTGTCCATGCCTTCAGTCATCACAATGTTCCATAACACGTGATATCACAATGCCTCATGTCACCTATCATCACAATGCACCATGGCCCTTGTCATCACAATGCTCCATGACCCTGGTCATCACAACGCTCCATGATACCTTTCATCATAATAATCCATGACTCCTTCCATCACAATGCTACAGTATGCCTTTCATCACAATGTTCAATGACCCTTGTCATCACAATGCTCCATGGCCCTTGTCATCACAATGCTCCATGGCCCTTGTCATCACAATGCTCTATGATGCCTTTCATCACAATGCACCAGTACCCATTTCATCACAATTCTCCAGGCCCTCTGTCACCACAATGCTCCATAAACCCTGACATCACAATGGCCAACGACACCTGTCATCACAATTCACCATGGATCTTGTCATCAAAATGCTCCATGCTCGTGTCATCACAATGCTCCAAGACCCGTGTCATCACAATGCTCCATGGCCGGTCTCATCACAATGCTCCATGACCCCTGTCATCAAAATTCTCCATTACCCCTGTCATCAAAATTCTCCATGAACTTTCATCACAGTGCTCCATGAACACATTCATCACAATGCTCCATGATCCCTTTCATCACAATGCTCTAGGACCACCATTATCACAACGCTCCATGATCGCTATCATCACAATGATCCATGACCCCTTTCATAACAATGCTCCAGTACCCCCTTTCATCACAATGCTCCATGGTTCCTGTCATCACAATGCTCCAAGACCCCTGTCATCAAAATTCTCCATGGCCACTGTCATCAAAATTCTCCATGAACTTTCATCACAGTGCTCCATGAACACATTCATCACAATGCTCCATGATCCCTTTCATCACAATGCTCTAGGACCACCATCATCACAATGCTCCATGATCGCTATCATCACAATGATCCATTACCTCTTTCATAACGATGCTCCAGTACCCCCTTTCATCACAATGCTCCATGATTTCTTTCATCACAATGTTCCATGAGCACTGTCATCACAATACCCCATGATCGCTTTCAACACAATTCTCCATGATCGCTATCATCACAATGATCCATGAATCATTTCATCACAATGCTCCAGTACCCCTTCCATCAAAATGCTCCATGGCCCTTGTCATCACAATGCTCCGTGACCCCTGTCATCATAATGCTCCATAACCCCAGTCATCATAATGCTCCATAACCCCAGTCATCACAATGCTCCATGACAAATTTCATCACAATCCAACATGACACATTTCATCAGAATACTCCATGACCCCTCTCATCACAATGCTCCATGGCACTTGTCATCACAATGCCCCATGACCCCTCTCATCACAATGCTCAATGGCACTTGTTATCACAATGCTCCATGAACCCTATCATCACAATGCTCCATTACCCCCCTTTCATCACAATTGTCCATGCCTTCAGTCATCACAATGTTCCATAACACGTGATATCACAATGCCTCATGACACCTATCATCAAATTGCACCATGGCCCTTGTCATCAAAATGCTCCATGACCCTGGTCATCACAACGCTCCATGATACCTTTCATCATAATAATCCATGATTCCTTCCATCACAATGCTACAGTATACTTTTCATCATAATGTTCAATGACACTTGTCATCACAATGCTCCATGGCCCTTGTCATCACAATGCTCTATGACATCTTTCATCGCAATGCACCAGTACCCCTTTCATCACAATTCTCCAGGCCCTCTGTCACCACAATGCTCCATAACCCCTGACATCACAATGGCCAACGACACCTGTCATCAAAATTCACCATGAATCTTGTCATCAAAATACTCCATGCTCGTGTCATCACAATGCTCCAAGACCCGTGTCATCACAATGCTCCATGGCCGGTCTCATCACAATGCTCCATGACCCTTCATCAAAATTCTCCATGAACTTTCATCACAGTGCTCCATGTACACATTCATCACAATGCTCCATGATCCCTTTCATCACAATGCTCTAGGACAACCATCATCACAATGCTCCATGATCGCTATCATCACAATGATCCATGACCCCTTTCATAACGATGCTCGAGTACCCCCTTTCATCACAATGCTCCATGGTTCCTGTCATCACAATGCGCCAGGACCCATGTCATCACAATGCTGTATGACCCTTGTCATCACAATCTTCCATGGCTCTTGTCATCACAATGCTCCATGCCCACTGCCATCACAATGCTCCATAACCACATTCATCACAATGCTGCATGACCCGTTTCACCACAATGCTAAGTGGCCCTTGTCATCACAAAGCTCCATGGTGCTTGTCATCACAATGCTCCATGCCCCCGTCATCACAATGCCCCATGACCCTTGTCATCACAAGGATCCATGGTCTTTGACATCACAGTGCTCCATGACACCTGTCATCATAATGCTCGATGATTCGTTTCATCACAATGCTCCCTGACCCCTGTCATCACAGTGCTCCATGACCCATTGCATCACAACGCTCCATGACCAATTTCATCACAACTTTCCATGACTCCTATCATCACAATGCTCTATGGCCCTTGTCATCAAAATGCTCAATGCCCACTGTCATCACAATGCTCCATGAGCACATTCATCACAATACTCCATGACCCGTTCCATCACAATGCTAAATGGCCCTTGTCATCACAATGTTCTACAGTGCTTATCATCACAATGCTGCATGACCCCTGTCATCACAATGCTCCATGGCCCTTGCCATCACAATGCTCCATGAACGCTGTCATCACAATGCCCTATGACCAGTATCATCACAGGGCTCCTTGGCTGTTGTCATGAAAATGCTTCATAACCCCTGTCATCAGAGTGAACCATGGCCTTTGTCATCACAATGCTTCCTGACCCATTTCATCACAATGCTCCGTGACCACTTTCATTACAGAGCTCCATGATCGCTATCATCACAATGATCCATGACCCCTTTCATCACAGTGTTCCAGTACCATTTTCATCACAATGATCCACGACCCCTATCACCACAATGCTTCATGACACTTATTTTCACTATGCTCTATGGCCCTTGTCATCACAATGCTCCATGGAAACTGTCATCACAATGCTCCATGACCACATTCATCACAATGCTCCATGATCCGTTTCATCAAAATGCTAAATTGCCCTTGTCATCACAATGCTCCATGGCGCTTGTCATCACAATGCTGCATGACTCCTGTCATCACACTGCCCTATGACCCCTGGCATCACAAGGCTCCATGTGCCTTGTCATGACAATGCTCCATAACACTTGTCATCACAATCCTCTATGCCCTTGTCTTGACAATGCTCCATGACCCCTATCATCACAAGGTTCCATGGCCCTTGACATCACAATTCCCCATGACACCTGACAACACAATGCTCCAGTACGCCTTTCATCACAATGCTCCATGGCACCTGTCATCACAATGCCTTATGTTCCCTGTCATCACAGTGCTCCATGAACACGTCATCACAATGCCCCATGGCCCTTTTCATCACAATGCTACATAACCCCTGTCAACACAATGCCACATGACCCCTTACATCACAAGCCTCCATAGCACTTCTCACCCCACTGCTCCATGCCCTTGTCATCTCAATGCTCCATGACCCCTTTATCACAATGCTTCATGAACCCAGTCATCACAATGCTCCATGACACCTGATATCACAATGCTCCATGACGACTTTCATCACAATTCTCCATGATCCATTTCATCACAATGCTCCATGAGCACTGTCATCCCAATGCTCCGTGACCACTTTCAACACAATGTTCCATGATCGCTATCATCACAATGATCCATGAACCATTTCATCACAATGCTCCAGTAACCCTTCCATCAAAATGCTCCATGGCCTGTCTAATCACAATGCTCCATTACCCTGTCATCAAAATTCTCCATGAACTTTCATCACAGTGCTCCATGAACACATTCATCACAATGCTCCATGATACCTTTCATCACAATGCTCTAGGACAACGATCATCTCAATGCTCCATGATCGCTATCATCACAATGATCCATGAAACATTTCATCACAATGCTCCAGTACCCCTTTCATCAAATTCTCCATGGCCCTTGTCATCACAATGCTCCGTGACCCCTGTCATCATAATGCTCCATAACCCCAGTCATCACAATGCTCCATGACCCCTATCATCACAATGCTCCATGACAAATTTCATCACAATCCTCCATGACACATTTCATCAGAATACTCCATCACCCCTCTCATTACAATGCTCCATGACAAATTTCATCACAATCCTCCATGACCCCTGTCATCACAGTGCTACATGGCCCTTATCATCACAATGCCCCATGATCCCTTGTATGTCTATGCTCCATGCCCCCTATCATCACAATGCTCCATTATCCTTTTCATGATAATAATCCATGACCGATTTCATCACAATGCTCCAGTACGCCGTTCATCACAATTCCCCATGACTCCTGTCATGACAATGCCCAATGACCCCTGTCATCACATTGCTCCATGTCCCGTGTCTTCACAATACTCCATGCCCGTGTCATCACAATGCTCCATGACTCCTATCATCACAATGCTCTATGGCCCTTGTCATCCCAATGCTCAATGGTCACTCTCATCACAATGCTCCATGAGAACATTCATCACAATACTCCATGACACGTTTCATCAGAATACTCCATGACCCCTCTCATCACAATGCTCCATGACAAATTTCATCACAATGCTCCATGACCCCTCTCATCACAATATTCCATGACTCTTGTCATCTCAATTCTCCATCGCCCTTGTCATCAAAATGCTACATCCACCCTGTTATTACAACGATTCATTATCAACTGCATCACAATGATTCATGATCCCTTTCGTCACCATGCTCCTTTGCCCGTGTCATCACAATGCTCCATGAACCTTGTCATCACAATGTTCTGTGGCCCTTGTGATCACAAAGCTCCATGTCTCCTTTCATCACAATGCTCTTTAGCCCGTGTCATCACAATACTCCATGAAGCTTGTCAACACAATACTCCATGGCCCGTGTCATCACAATGCTCCATGACTCCTGTCATCACAATGCTCCAGGAACCCTGTCATTACAAACCTCCAACACCCCTCTCATCAGAATGCTCCATGACCCCTCTAATCACAATGCTCCATGCTGTATTCTTCACCAGGCTCCATGCCCTTGTCATCACAATGCTCCATGACTACTGTCATCCCAGTGCTCCTAAACCCCTGTCATCACAATGTTCCATTGCCCTTGTCATCACAATGCCCCATGACCCCTGACATCACAATTCTCCATGGTACTTGTAATCACAATGCTCCATGCCCGTGGCATCACAATGCTCCATGACTTTGTCATCACAATCTTTCATGACCTTTGTCATCACAATGTTCCTTGACACTTGTCATCACAATGGCCCATGCCCCCTGTCATCACAATGCTACTTCGCAAATTTCATCACAATGCTCCAGGGACCCTGTCATCACAATGCTCCATGACCGTTGTCATGACAATGCTCCATGTCCACTATCATCACAATGCTCATGACCACATTCATCACAATGCTCCATGACCCGTTTCATCATAATGCTAAAAGGCACTTGTCATCGCAATGCTCCACAGAACTAGTCATCACAATGCTCCCATAAGCACGTTCATCACAATCCTCCATGACCCCTGTCATCACAGTGCTCCATGGCCCTTATCATCACAATGCCCATTGATCCCTTATATGTCTATGCTCCATGACACCTATCATCCCAATGCTCCATGCGCCCTATCATCACAATGCTCCATTATCCTTTTCATGATAATAATCCATGACCGATTACATCACAATGCTCCAGTACGCCGTTCATCACAATTCCCCATGACTCCTGTCATGACAATGCCCCATGACCCCTGTCATCACATTGCTCCATGTCCCGTGTCTTCACAATGCTCTATGCCCGTGTCATCACAATGCTCCATGACTCCTATCATCACAATAAGCCATGACCAATTTCATCACAATGCTCGGTGATCGCTATCATCCAAATGATCCATGACCCCTTTCATCACAATGCTCCCTGACCCATTTCATCACAATGCTCCAAGACCACTTTCATTACAGAGCTCCATGATCGCTATCATCACAATGATCCATCACCCCTTTCATCACAGTGTTCCGCTACCATTTTCATCACAATGCTCCACGACACCTATCATCACAATACTCCATGACCCTTATCATCACAATGCTCTATGGCCCTTTTCATCACAATGATCCATGGCCACTGTCATCACAATGCTCCATGACCACCTTCATCACAATGCTCCATGACCCGTTTCATCAAAATACTAAATTTCCCTTGTCATCACAATGCTCCATGGCACTTGTCATCACAATGCTGCATGACTCCTGTCATCACACTGCCCTATGACCCTGTCATCACAAGGCTCCATGGCCGTTGTCATCGCAATGCTCCATAACACCGGTCATCACAGTCCTCCATGCCCTTGTCATGACAATGCTCCATGACCCCTGTCATCACAAGGCTCCATGGCCCTTGACATCACAATTCTCCATGACACCTGACAACACAATGCTCCAGTATGCCTTTCAGCACAATGTTCAATGACCCTTGTCAGCACAATGCTCCATGGCCCTTGTCATCACAATGCTCCATGGCCCATGTCATCACAATGCTCTATGACGCCTTTCATCACAATGCACCAGTACCCCTTTCATCACAATTCTCCAGGCCCTCTGTCACCACAATGCTCCATAAACCCTGACATCACAATGGCCAACGACACCTGTCATCACAATTCACCATGGATCTTGTCATCAAAATGCTCCATGCTCGTGTCATCACAATGCTCCAAGACCCGTGTCATCACAATGCTCCATGGCCGGTCTCATCACAATGCTCCATGACCCCTGTCATCAAAATTCTCCATGACCCCTGTCATCAAAATTCTCCATGAACTTTCATCACAGTGCTCCATGTACACATTCATCACAATGCTCCATGATCCCTTTCATCACAATGCTCTAGGACAACCATCATCACAATGCTCCATGATCGCTATCATCACAATGATCCATGACCCCTTTCATAACGATGCTCCAGTACCCACTTTCATCACAATGCTCCATTATTCCTGTCATCACAATGCGCCAGGTCCCATGTCATCACAATGCTCTATGACCCTTGTCATCACAATCTTCCATGGCTCTTGTCATCACAATGCTCCATGCCCACTGCCATCACAATGCTCCATAACCACATTCATCACAATGCTGCATGACCCGTTTCACCACAATGCTAAGTGGCCCTTGTCATCACAAAACTCCATGGTGCTTGTCATCACAATGCTCCATGCCCCCGTCATCACAATGCCCCATGACCCTTGTCATCACAAGGATCCATGGTCTTTGACATCACAGTGCTCCATGACACCTGT
Organism: Balaenoptera physalus; assembly: GCF_965194825.1. Lineage (NCBI taxonomy): Eukaryota > Metazoa > Chordata > Mammalia > Artiodactyla > Balaenopteridae > Balaenoptera > Balaenoptera physalus. Next base: position 53,306,805 of record NC_138882.1, on the reverse strand, counting down.
CATCATAATGCTCGATGATTCGTTTCATCACAATGCTCCCTGACCCCTGTCATCACAGTGCTCCATGACCCATTGCATCACAACGCTCCATGACCAATTTCATCACAACTTTCCATGACTCCTATCATCACAATGCTCTATGGCCCTTGTCATCAAAATGCTCAATGCCCACTGTCATCACAATGCTCCATGAGCACATTCATCACAATACTCCATGACCCGTTCCATCACAATGCTAAATGGCCCTTGTCATCACAATGTTCTACAGTGCTTATCATCACAATGCTGCATGACCCCTGTCATCACAATGCTCCATGGCCCTTGCCATCACAATGCTCCATGAACGCTGTCATCACAATGCCCTATGACCAGTATCATCACAGGGCTCCTTGGCTGTTGTCATGAAAATGCTTCATAACCCCTGTCATCACAGTGAACCATGGCCTTTGTCATCACAATGCTCCCTGACCCATTTCATCACAATGCTCCGTGACCACTTTCATTACAGAGCTCCATGATCGCTATCATCACAATGATCCATGACCCCTTTCATCACAGTGTTCCAGTACCATTTTCATCACAATGATCCACGACCCCTATCACCACAATGCTCCATGACACTTATTTTCACTATGCTCTATGGCCCTTGTCATCACAATGCTCCATGGAAACTGTCATCACAATGCTCCATGACCACATTCATCACAATGCTCCATGATCCGTTTCATCAAAATGCTAAATTGCCCTTGTCATCACAATGCTCCATGGCGCTTGTCATCACAATGCTGCATGACTCCTGTCATCACACTGCCCTATGACCCCTGGCATCACAAGGCTCCATGTGCCTTGTCATGACAATGCTCCATAACACTTGTCATCACAATCCTCTATGCCCTTGTCTTGACAATGCTCCATGACCCCTATCATCACAAGGTTCCATGGCCCTTGACATCACAATTCCCCATGACACCTGACAACACAATGCTCCAGTACGCCTTTCATCACAATGCTCCATGGCACCTGTCATCACAATGCCTTATGTTCCCTGTCATCACAATGCTCCATGAACACGTCATCACAATGCCCCATGGCCCTTTTCATCACAATGCTACATAACCCCTGTCAACACAATGCCACATGACCCCTTACATCACAAGCCTCCATAGCACTTCTCACCCCACTGCTCCATGCCCTTGTCATCTCAATGCTCCATGACCCCTTTATCACAATGCTTCATGAACCCAGTCATCACAATGCTCCATGACACCTGATATCACAATGCTCCATGACGACTTTCATCACAATTCTCCATGATCCATTTCATCACAATGCTCCATGAGCACTGTCATCCCAATGCTCCGTGACCACTTTCAACACAATGTTCCATGATCGCTATCATCACAATGATCCATGAACCATTTCATCACAATGCTCCAGTAACCCTTCCATCAAAATGCTCCATGGCCTGTCTCATCACAATGCTCCATTACCCTGTCATCAAAATTCTCCATGAACTTTCATCACAGTGCTCCATGAACACATTCATCACAATGCTCCATGATACCTTTCATCACAATGCTCTAGGACAACGATCATCTCAATGCTCCATGATCGCTATCATCACAATGATCCATGAAACATTTCATCACAATGCTCCAGTACCCCTTTCATCAAATTCTCCATGGCCCTTGTCATCACAATGCTCCGTGACCCCTGTCATCATAATGCTCCATAACCCCAGTCATCACAATGCTCCATGACCCCTATCATCACAATCCTCCATGACACATTTCATCAGAATACTCCATCACCCCTCTCATTACAATGCTCCATGACAAATTTCATCACAATCCTCCATGACCCCTGTCATCACAGTGCTACATGGCCCTTATCATCACAATGCCCCATGATCCCTTGTATGTCTATGCTCCATGCCCCCTATCATCACAATGCTCCATTATCCTTTTCATGATAATAATCCATGACCGATTTCATCACAATGCTCCAGTACGCCGTTCATCACAATTCCCCATGACTCCTGTCATGACAATGCCCAATGACCCCTGTCATCACATTGCTCCATGTCCCGTATCTTCACAATACTCCATGCCCGTGTCATCACAATGCTCCATGACTCCTATCATCACAATGCTCTATGGCCCTTGTCATCCCAATGCTCAATGGTCACTCTCATCACAATGCTCCATGAGAACATTCATCACAATACTCCATGACACGTTTCATCAGAATACTCCATGACCCCTCTCATCACAATGCTCCATGACAAATTTCATCACAATGCTCCATGACCCCTCTCATCACAATGTTCCATGACTCTTGTCATCTCAATTCTCCATCGCCCTTGTCATCAAAATGCTACATCCACCCTGTTATTACAACGATTCATTATCAACTGCATCACAATGATTCATGATCCCTTTCGTCACCATGCTCCTTTGCCCGTGTCATCACAATGCTCCATGAACCTTGTCATCACAATGTTCTGTGGCCCTTGTGATCACAAAGCTCCATGTCTCCTTTCATCACAATGCTCTTTAGCCCGTGTCATCACAATACTCCATGAAGCTTGTCAACACAATACTCCATGGCCCGTGTCATCACAATGCTCCATGACTCCTGTCATCACAATGTTCCAGGAACCCTGTCATTACAAACCTCCAACACCCCTCTCATCAGAATGCTCCATGACCCCTCTAATCACAATGCTCCATGCTGTATTCTTCACCAGGCTCCATGCCCTTGTCATCACAATGCTCCATGACTACTGTCATCCCAGTGCTCCTAAACCCCTGTCATCACAATGTTCCATTGCCCTTGTCATCACAATGCCCCATGACCCCTGACATCACAATTCTCCATGGTACTTGTAATCACAATGCTCCATGCCCGTGGCATCACAATGCTCCATGACTTTGTCATCACAATCTTTCATGACATTTGTCATCACAATCTTTCATGACCTTTGTCATCACAATGTTCCTTGACACTTGTCATCACAATGGCCCATGCCCCCTGTCATCACAATGCTACTTCGCAAATTTCATCACAATGCTCCAGGGACCCTGTCATCACAATGCTCCATGACCGTTGTCATCACAATGCTCCATGTCCACTATCATCACAATGCTCATGACCACATTCATCACAATGCTCCATGACCCGTTTCATCATAATGCTAAAAGGCACTTGTCATCGCAATGCTCCACAGAACTAGTCATCACAATGCTCCCATAAGCACGTTCATCACAATCCTCCATGACCCCTGTCATCACAGTGCTCCATGGCCCTTATCATCACAATGCCCATTGATCCCTTATATGTCTATGCTCCATGACACCTATCATCCCAATGCTCCATGCGCCCTATCATCACAATGCTCCATTATCCTTTTCATGATAATAATCCATGACCGATTACATCACAATGCTCCAGTACGCCGTTCATCACAATTCCCCATGACTCCTGTCATGACAATGCCCCATGACCCCTGTCATCACATTGCTCCATGTCCCGTGTCTTCACAATGCTCCATGCCCATGTCATCACAATGCTCCATGACTCCTATCATCACAATAAGCCATGACCAATTTCATCACAATGCTCGGTGATCGCTATCATCCAAATGATCCATGACCCCTTTCATCACAATGCTCCCTGACCCATTTCATCACAATGCTCCAAGACCACTTTCATTACAGAGCTCCATGATCGCTATCATCACAATGATCCATCACCCCTTTCATCACAGTGTTCCGCTACCATTTTCATCACAATGCTCCACGACACCTATCATCACAATACTCCATGACCCTTATCATCACAATGCTCTATGGCCCTTTTCATCACAATGATCCATGGCCACTGTCATCACAATGCTCCATGACCACCTTCATCACAATGCTCCATGACCCGTTTCATCAAAATACTAAATTTCCCTTATCATCACAATGCTCCATGGCGCTTGTCATCACAATGCTGCATGACTCCTGTCATCACACTGCCCTATGACCCTGTCATCACAAGGCTCCATGGCCGTTGTCATCGCAATGCTCCATAACACCGGTCATCACAATCCTCCATGCCCTTGTCATGACAATGCTCCATGACCCCTGTCATCACAAGGCTCCATGGCCCTTGACATCACAATTCTCCATGACACCTGACAACACAATGCTCCAGTATGCCTTTCAGCACAATGTTCAATGACCCTTGTCAGCACAATGCTCCATGTCCCTTGTCATCACAATGCTCCATGGCCCTTGTCATCACAATGCTCTATGACGCCTTTCATCACAATGCACCAGTACCCCTTTCATCACAATTCTCCAGGCCCTCTGTCACCACAATGCTCCATAAACCCTGACATCACAATGGCCAACGACACCTGTCATCACAATTCACCATGGATCTTGTCATCAAAATGCTCCATGCTCGTGTCATCACAATGCTCCAAGACCCGTGTCATCACAATGCTCCATGGCCGGTCTCATCACAATGCTCCATGACCCCTGTCATCAAAATTCTCCATGACCCCTGTCATCAAAATATTCCATGAACTTTCATCACAGTGCTCCATGAACACATTCATCACAATGCTCCATGATCCCTTTCATCACAATGCTCTAGGACCACCATTATCACAATGCTCCATGATCGCTATCATCACAATGATCCATGACCCCTTTCATAACAATGCTCCAGTACCCCCTTTCATCACAATGCTCCATGGTTCCTGTCATCACAATGCTCCAAGACCCCTGTCATCAAAATTCTCCATGGCCACTGTCATCAAAATTCTCCATGAACTTTCATCACAGTGCTCCATGAACACATTCATCACAATGCTCCATGATCCCTTTCATCACAATGCTCTAGGACCACCATCATCACAATGCTCCATGATCGCTATCATCACAATGATCCATTACCTCTTTCATAACGATGCTCCAGTACCCCCTTTCATCACAATGCTCCATGATTCCTTTCATCACAATGTTCCATGAGCACTATCATCACAATACTCCATGACCGCTTTCAACACAATTCTCCATGATCGCTATCATCACAATGATCCATGAATCATTTCATCACAATGCTCCAGTACCCCTTCCATCAAAATGCTCCATGGCCCTTGTCATCACAATGCTCCGTGACCCCTGTCATCATAATGCTCCATAACCCCAGTCATCATAATGCTCCATAACCCCAGTCATCACAATGCTCCATGACAAATTTCATCACAATCCAACATGACACATTTCATCAGAATACTCCATGACCCCTCTCATCACAGTGCTCCGTGGCCCCTGTTATCACAATGCCCCATGACCCCTCTCATCACAATGCTCAACGGCACTTGTTATCACAATGCTCCATGAACCCTATCATCACAATGCTCCATTACCCCCCTTTCATCACAATTGTCCATGCCTTCAGTCATCACAATGTTCCATAACACGTGATATCACAATGCCTCATGACACCTATCATCAAATTGCACCATGGCCCTTGTCATCAAAATGCTCCATGACCCTGGTCATCACAACGCTCCATGATACCTTTCATCATAATAATCCATGATTCCTTCCATCACAATGCTACAGTATACTTTTCATCACAATGTTCAATGACACTTGTCATCACAATGCTCCATGGCCCTTGTCATCACAATGCTCTATGACATCTTTCATTAAAATGCACCAGTACCCCTTTCATCACAATTCTCCAGGCCCTCTGTCACCACAATGCTCCATAACCCCTGACATCACAATGGCCAACGACACCTGTCATCACAATTCACCATGAATCTTGTCATCAAAATACTCCATGCTCGTGTCATCACAATGCTCCAAGACCCGTGTCATCACAATGCTCCATGGCCGGTCTCATCACAATGCTCCATGACCCTTCATCAAAATTCTCCATGAACTTTCATCACAGTGCTCCATGTACACATTCATCACAATGCTCCATGATCCCTTTCATCACAATGCTCTAGGACAACCATCATCACAATGCTCCATGATCGCTATCATCACAATGATCCATGACCCCTTTCATAACGATGCTCGAGTACCCCCTTTCATCACAATGCTCCATGGTTCCTGTCATCACAATGCGCCAGGACCCATGTCATCACAATGCTCTATGACCCTTGTCATCACAATCTTCCATGGCTCTTGTCATCACAATGCTCCATGCCCACTGCCATCACAATGCTCCATAACCACATTCATCACAATGCTGCATGACCCGTTTCACCACAATGCTAAGTGGCCCTTGTCATCACAAAGATCCATGGTGCTTGTCATCACAATGCTCCATGCCCTCGTCATCACAATGCCCCATGACCCTTGTCATCACAAGGATCCATGGTCTTTGACATCACAGTGCTCCATGACACCTGTCATCATAATGCTCGATGATTCGTTTCATCACAATGCTCCCTGACCCCTGTCATCACAGTGCTCCATGACCCATTGCATCACAACGCTCCATGACCAATTTCATCACAACTTTCCATGACTCCTATCATCACAATGCTCTATGGCCCTTGTCATCAAAATGCTCAATGCCCACTGTCATCACAATGCTCCATGAGCACATTCATCACAATACTCCATGACCCGTTCCATCACAATGCTAAATGGGCCTTGTCATCACAATGTTCTACAGTGCTTATCATCACAATGCTGCATGACCCCTGTCATCACAATGCTCCATGGCCCTTGCCATCACAATGCTCCATGAACGCTGTCATCACAATGCCCTATGACCAGTATCATCACAGGGCTCCTTGGCTGTTGTCATGAAAATGCTTCATAACCCCTGTCATCACAGTGAACCATGGCCTTTGTCATCACAATGCTCCCTGACCCATTTCATCACAATGCTCCGTGACCACTTTCATTACAGAGCTCCATGATCGCTATCATCACAATGATCCATGACCCCTTTCATCACAGTGTTCCAGTACCATTTTCATCACAATGATCCACGACCCCTATCACCACAATGCTCCATGACACTTATTTTCACTATGCTCTATGGCCCTTGTCATCACAATGCTCCATGGAAACTGTCATCACAATGCTCCATGACCACATTCATCACAATGCTCCATGACCCGTTTCATCAAAATGCTAAATTGCCCTTGTCATCACAATGCTCCATGGTGCTTGTCATCACAATGCTGCATGACTCCTGTCATCACACTGCCCTATGACCCCTGGCATCACAAGACTCCATGTGCCTTGTCATGACAATGCTCCATAACACTTGTCATCACAATCCTCTATGCCCTTGTCTTGACAATGCTCCATGACCCCTGTCATCACAAGGTTCCATGGCCCTTGACATCACAATTCCCCATGACACCTAACAACACAATGCTCCAGTACGCCTTTCATCACAATGCTCCATGGCACCTGTCATCGCAATGCCTTATGTTCCCTGTCATCACAATGCTCCATGAACACGTCATCACAATGCCCCATGGCCCTTTTCATCACAATGCTACATAACCCCTGTCAACACAATGCCACATGACCCCTTACATCACAAGCCTCCATAGCACTTCTCACCCCACTGCTCCATGCCCTTGTCATCTCAATGCTCCATGACCCCTTTATCACAATGCTTCATGAACCCAGTCATCACAATGCTCCATGACACCTGATATCACAATGCTCCATGAGGACTTTCATCACAATTCTCCATGATCCATTTCATCACAATGCTCCATGAGCACTGTCATCCCAATGCTCCGTGACCGCTTTCAACACAATGTTCCATGATCGCTATCATCACAATGATCCATGAACCATTTCATCACAATGCTCCAGTAACCCTTCCATCAAAATGCTCCATGGCCTGTCTCATCACAATGCTCCATTACCCTGTCATCAAAATTCTCCATGAACTTTCATCACAGTGCTCCATGAACACATTCATCACAATGCTCCATGATACCTTTCATCACAATGCTCTAGGACAACGATCATCTCAATGCTCCATGATCGCTATCATCACAATGATCCATGAAACATTTCATCACAATGCTCCAGTACCCCTTTCATCAAATTCTCCATGGCCCTTGTCATCACAATGCTCCGTGACCCCTGTCATCATAATGCTCCATAACCCCAGTCATCACAATGCTCCATGACCCCTATCATCACAATCCTCCATGACACATTTCATCAGAATACTCCATCACCCCTCTCATTACAATGCTCCATGACAAATTTCATCACAATCCTCCATGACCCCTGTCATCACAGTGCTACATGGCCCTTATCATCACAATGCCCCATGATCCCTTGTATGTCTATGCTCCATGCGCCCTATCATCACAATGCTCCATTATCCTTTTCATGATAATAATCCATGACCGATTACATCACAATGCTCCAGTACGCCGTTCATCACAATTCCCCATGACTCCTGTCATGACAATGCCCCATGACCCCTGTCATCACATTGCTCCATGTCCCGTGTCTTCACAATGCTCCATGCCCGTGTCATCACAATGCTCCATGACTCCTATCATCACAATAAGCCATGACCAATTTCATCACAATGCTCGGTGATCGCTATCATCCAAATGATCCATGACCCCTTTCATCACAATGCTCCCTGACCCATTTCATCACAATGCTCCAAGACCACTTTCATTACAGAGCTCCATGATCGCTATCATCACAATGATCCATCACCCCTTTCATCACAGTGTTCCGCTACCATTTTCATCACAATGCTCCACGACACCTATCATCACAATACTCCATGACCCTTATCATCACAATGCTCTATGGCCCTTTTCATCACAATGATCCATGGCCACTGTCATCACAATGCTCCATGACCACCTTCATCACAATGCTCCATGACCCGTTTCATCAAAATACTAAATTTCCCTTATCATCACAATGCTCCATGGCGCTTGTCATCACAATGCTGCATGACTCCTGTCATCACACTGCCCTATGACCCTGTCATCACAAGGCTCCATGGCCGTTGTCATCGCAATGCTCCATAACACCGGTCATCACAATCCTCCATGCCCTTGTCATGACAATGCTCCATGACCCCTGTCATCACAAGGCTCCATGGCCCTTGACATCACAATTCTCCATGACACCTGACAACACAATGCTCCAGTATGCCTTTCAGCACAATGTTCAATGACCCTTGTCAGCACAATGCTCCATGTCCCTTGTCATCACAATGCTCCATGGCCCTTGTCATCACAATGCTCTATGACGCCTTTCATCACAATGCACCAGTACCCCTTTCATCACAATTCTCCAGGCCCTCTGTCACCACAATGCTCCATAAACCCTGACATCACAATGGCCAACGACACCTGTCATCACAATTCACCATGGATCTTGTCATCAAAATGCTCCATGCTCGTGTCATCACAATGCTCCAAGACCCGTGTCATCACAATGCTCCATGGCCGGTCTCATCACAATGCTCCATGACCCCTGTCATCAAAATTCTCCATGACCCCTGTCATCAAAATATTCCATGAACTTTCATCACAGTGCTCCATGAACACATTCATCACAATGCTCCATGATCCCTTTCATCACAATGCTCTAGGACCACCATTATCACAATGCTCCATGATCGCTATCATCACAATGATCCATGACCCCTTTCATAACAATGCTCCAGTACCCCCTTTCATCACAATGCTCCATGGTTCCTGTCATCACAATGCTCCAAGACCCCTGTCATCAAAATTCTCCATGGCCACTGTCATCAAAATTCTCCATGAACTTTCATCACAGTGCTCCATGAACACATTCATCACAATGCTCCATGATCCCTTTCATCACAATGCTCTAGGACCACCATCATCACAATGCTCCATGATCGCTATCATCACAATGATCCATTACCTCTTTCATAACGATGCTCCAGTACCCCCTTTCATCACAATGCTCCATGATTCCTTTCATCACAATGTTCCATGAGCACTATCATCACAATACTCCATGACCGCTTTCAACACAATTCTCCATGATCGCTATCATCACAATGATCCATGAATCATTTCATCACAATGCTCCAGTACCCCTTCCATCAAAATGCTCCATGGCCCTTGTCATCACAATGCTCCGTGACCCCTGTCATCATAATGCTCCATAACCCCAGTCATCATAATGCTCCATAACCCCAGTCATCACAATGCTCCATGACAAATTTCATCACAATCCAACATGACACATTTCATCAGAATACTCCATGACCCCTCTCATCACAGTGCTCCGTGGCCCCTGTTATCACAATGCCCCATGACCCCTCTCATCACAATGCTCAACGGCACTTGTTATCACAATGCTCCATGAACCCTATCATCACAATGCTCCATTACCCCCCTTTCATCACAATTGTCCATGTCTTCAGTCATCACAATGTTCCATAACACGTGATATCACAATGCCTCATGACACCTATCATCAAATTGCACCATGGCCCTTGTCATCAAAATGCTCCATGACCCTGGTCATCACAACGCTCCATGATACCTTTCATCATAATAATCCATGATTCCTTCCATCACAATGCTACAGTATACTTTTCATCACAATGTTCAATGACACTTGTCATCACAATGCTCCATGGCCCTTGTCATCACAATGCTCTATGACATCTTTCATTAAAATGCACCAGTACCCCTTTCATCACAATTCTCCAGGCCCTCTGTCACCACAATGCTCCATAACCCCTGACATCACAATGGCCAACGACACCTGTCATCACAATTCACCATGAATCTTGTCATCAAAATACTCCATGCTCGTGTCATCACAATGCTCCAAGACCCGTGTCATCACAATGCTCCATGGCCGGTCTCATCACAATGCTCCATGACCCTTCATCAAAATTCTCCATGAACTTTCATCACAGTGCTCCATGTACACATTCATCACAATGCTCCATGATCCCTTTCATCACAATGCTCTAGGACAACCATCATCACAATGCTCCATGATCGCTATCATCACAATGATCCATGACCCCTTTCATAACGATGCTCGAGTACCCCCTTTCATCACAATGCTCCATGGTTCCTGTCATCACAATGCGCCAGGACCCATGTCATCACAATGCTCTATGACCCTTGTCATCACAATCTTCCATGGCTCTTGTCATCACAATGCTCCATGCCCACTGCCATCACAATGCTCCATAACCACATTCATCACAATGCTGCATGACCCGTTTCACCACAATGCTAAGTGGCCCTTGTCATCACAAAGATCCATGGTGCTTGTCATCACAATGCTCCATGCCCTCGTCATCACAATGCCCCATGACCCTTGTCATCACAAGGATCCATGGTCTTTGACATCACAGTGCTCCATGACACCTGTCATCATAATGCTCGATGATTCGTTTCATCACAATGCTCCCTGACCCCTGTCATCACAGTGCTCCATGACCCATTGCATCACAACGCTCCATGACCAATTTCATCACAACTTTCCATGACTCCTATCATCACAATGCTCTATGGCCCTTGTCATCAAAATGCTCAATGCCCACTGTCATCACAATGCTCCATGAGCACATTCATCACAATACTCCATGACCCGTTCCATCACAATGCTAAATGGCCCTTGTCATCACAATGTTCTACAGTGCTTATCATCACAATGCTGCATGACCCCTGTCATCACAATGCTCCATGGCCCTTGCCATCACAATGCTCCATGAACGCTGTCATCACAATGCCCTATGACCAGTATCATCACAGGGCTCCTTGGCTGTTGTCATGAAAATGCTTCATAACCCCTGTCATCACAGTGAACCATGGCCTTTGTCATCACAATGCTCCCTGACCCATTTCATCACAATGCTCCGTGACCACTTTCATTACAGAGCTCCATGATCGCTATCATCACAATGATCCATGACCCCTTTCATCACAGTGTTCCAGTACCATTTTCATCACAATGATCCACGACCCCTATCACCACAATGCTCCATGACACTTATTTTCACTATGCTCTATGGCCCTTGTCATCACAATGCTCCATGGAAACTGTCATCACAATGCTCCATGACCACATTCATCACAATGCTCCATGACCCGTTTCATCAAAATGCTAAATTGCCCTTGTCATCACAATGCTCCATGGCGCTTGTCATCACAATGCTGCATGACTCCTGTCATCACACTGCCCTATGACCCCTGGCATCACAAGACTCCATGTGCCTTGTCATGACAATGCTCCATAACACTTGTCATCACAATCCTCTATGCCCTTGTCTTGACAATGCTCCATGACCCCTGTCATCACAAGGTTCCATGGCCCTTGACATCACAATTCCCCATGACACCTAACAACACAATGCTCCAGTACGCCTTTCATCACAATGCTCCATGGCACCTGTCATCGCAATGCCTTATGTTCCCTGTCATCACAATGCTCCATGAACACGTCATCACAATGCCCCATGGCCCTTTTCATCACAATGCTACATAACCCCTGTCAACACAATGCCACATGACCCCTTACATCACAAGCCTCCATAGCACTTCTCACCCCACTGCTCCATGCCCTTGTCATCTCAATGCTCCATGACCCCTTTATCACAATGCTTCATGAACCCAGTCATCACAATGCTCCATGACACCTGATATCACAATGCTCCATGAGGACTTTCATCACAATTCTCCATGATCCATTTCATCACAATGCTCCATGAGCACTGTCATCCCAATGCTCCGTGACCGCTTTCAACACAATGTTCCATGATCGCTATCATCACAATGATCCATGAACCATTTCATCACAATGCTCCAGTAACCCTTCCATCAAAATGCTCCATGGCCTCTCTCATCACAATGCTCCATTACCCTGTCATCAAAATTCTCCATGAACTTTCATCACAGTGCTCCATGAACACATTCATCACAATGCTCCATGATACCTTTCATCACAATGCTCTAGGACAACGATCATCTCAATGCTCCATGATCGCTATCATCACAATGATCCATGAAACATTTCATCACAATGCTCCAGTACCCCTTTCATCAAATTCTCCATGGCCCTTGTCATCACAATGCTCCGTGACCCCTGTCATCATAATGCTCCATAACCCCAGTCATCACAATGCTCCATGACCCCTATCATCACAATCCTCCATGACACATTTCATCAGAATACTCCATCACCCCTCTCATTACAATGCTCCATGACAAATTTCATCACAATCCTCCATGACCCCTGTCATCACAGTGCTACATGGCCCTTATCATCACAATGCCCCATGATCCCTTGTATGTCTATGCTCCATGCCCCCTATCATCACAATGCTCCATTATCCTTTTCATGATAATAATCCATGACCGATTTCATCACAATGCTCCAGTACGCCGTTCATCACAATTCCCCATGACTCCTGTCATGACAATGCCCAATGACCCCTGTCATCACATTGCTCCATGTCCCGTGTCTTCACAATACTCCATGCCCGTGTCATCACAATGCTCCATGACTCCTATCATCACAATGCTCTATGGCCCTTGTCATCCCAATGCTCAATGGTCACTCTCATCACAATGCTCCATGAGAACATTCATCACAATACTCCATGACACGTTTCATCAGAATACTCCATGACCCCTCTCATCACAATGCTCCATGACAAATTTCATCACAATGCTCCATGACCCCTCTCATCACAATGTTCCATGACTCTTGTCATCTCAATTCTCCATCGCCCTTGTCATCAAAATGCTACATCCACCCTGTTATTACAACGATTCATTATCAACTGCATCACAATGATTCATGATCCCTTTCGTCACCATGCTCCTTTGCCCGTGTCATCACAATGCTCCATGAACCTTGTCATCACAATGTTCTGTGGCCCTTGTGATCACAAAGCTCCATGTCTCCTTTCATCACAATGCTCTTTAGCCCGTGTCATCACAATACTCCATGAAGCTTGTCAACACAATACTCCATGGCCCGTGTCATCACAATGCTCCATGACTCCTGTCATCACAATGCTCCAGGAACCCTGTCATTACAAACCTCCAACACCCCTCTCATCAGAATGCTCCATGACCCCTCTAATCACAATGCGCCATGCGGTATTCTTCACCAGGCTCCATGCCCTTGTCATCACAATGCTCCATGACTACTGACATCCCAGTGCTCCTAAACCCCTGTCATCACAATGTTCCATTGCCCTTGTCATCACAATGCCCCATGACCCCTGACATCACAATTCTCCATGGTACTTGTAATCACAATGCTCCATGCCCGTGGCATCACAATGCTCCATGACTTTGTCATCACAATCTTTCATGACCTTTGTCATCACAATGTTCCTTGACACTTGTCATCACAATGGCCCATGCCCCCTGTCATCACAATGCTACTTCGCAAATTTCATCACAATGCTCCAGGGACCCTGTCATCACAATGCTCCATGACCGTTGTCATCACAATGCTCCATGTCCACTATCATCACAATGCTCATGACCACATTCATCACAATGCTCCATGACCCGTTTCATCATAATGCTAAAAGGCACTTGTCATCGCAATGCTCCACAGAACTAGTCATCACAATGCTCCCATAAGCACGTTCATCACAATCCTCCATGACCCCTGTCATCACAGTGCTCCATGGCCCTTATCATCACATTACCCCATGATCCCTTATATGTCTATGCTCCATGACACCTATCATCCCAATGCTCCATGCGCCCTATCATCACAATGCTCCATTATCCTTTTCATGATAATAATCCATGACCGATTTCATCACAATGCTCCAGTACGCCATTCATCACAATTCCCCATGACTCCTGTCATGACAATGCCCCATGACCCCTGTCATCACATTGCTCCATGTCCCGTGTCTTCACAATGCTCCATGCCCGTGTCATCACAATGCTCCATGACTCCTATCATCACAATAAGCCATGACCAATTTCATCACAATGCTCGGTGATCGCTATCATCCAAATGATCCATGACCCCTTTCATCACAATGCTCCCTGACCCATTTCATCACAATGCTCCATGACCACTTTCATTACAGAGCTCCATGATCGCTATCATCACAAGGATCCATCACCCCTTTCATCACAGTGTTCCAGTACCATTTTCATCACAATGCTCCACGACACCTATCATCACAATGCTCCATGACCCTTATCATCACAATGCTCTATGGCCCTTGTCATCGCTATGATCCATGGCCACTGTCATCACAATGCTCCATGACCACATTCATCACAATGCTCCATGACCCGTTTCATCACAATGATAAATCTCCCTTGTCATCACAATGCTCCATGACGCTTGTCATCACAATGCTGCATGACTCCTGTCATCACACTGCCCTACGACACTGTCATCACAAGGCTCCATAACACCTGTCATCACAATCCTCCATGCCCTTGTCATGACAATGCTCCATGACCCCTGTCATCACAAGGCTCCATGGCCCTTGACGTCACAATTCTCTATGAAACCTGACAACACAATGCTCCAGTACGCCTTTCATCACAATGCTCCAGGCTCCCTGTCATCACAATGCACCATGATCACTTTCATGACAATAATCCATGACCCCTTTCATCACAATGCTCCAGTATGCCTTTCATCACAATACTCGATGCCCCCTGTCATCACAATGCCCCATAACCCCTGTCAGCAATATAGTCCATGTCCCCTGTAGTCATAATGCTCCATAACCGCTGTCATCACAATGCTCCATGACCCTTGTCATCACAATGCTCCATGGCGTTTTTCATCACAATGCTCCATGCCCCCTGTCATTGCAATTCTTCAAGACAACTTTCATCACAATGCTCCATGACCACTTTCATCACAATGCTCCTTGGCCCGTATCATCGCAATGCTCCATGACACTTTTCATAACAATGCTCCATGGCCCTTGCCATCACAATGCTCCATGAACGCTGTCATCACAATGCCCTATGACCAGTATCATCACAGGGCTCCTTGGCTGTTGTCATGAAAATGCTTCATAACCCCTGTCATCACAGTGAACCATGGCCTTTGTCATCACAATGCTCCCTGACCCATTTCATCGCAATGCTCCGTGACCACTTTCATTACAGAGCTCCATGATCGCTATCATCACAATGATCCATCACCCCTTTCATCACAGTGTTCCAGTACCATTTTCATCACAATGATCCACGACCCCTATCACCACAATGCTCCATGACACTTATTTTCACTATGCTCTATGGCCCTTGTCATCACAATGCTCCATGGAAACTGTCATCACAATGCTCCATGACCCGTTTCATCAAAATGCTAAATTGCCCTTGTCATCACAATGCTCCATGGTGCTTGTCATCACAGTGCTGCATGACTCCTGTCATCACACTGCCCTATGACCCCTGGCATCACAAGACTCCATGTGCCTTGTCATGACAATGCTCCATAACACTTGTCATCACAATCCTCTATGCCCTTGTCTTGACAATGCTCCATGACCCCTGTCATCACAAGGTTCCATGGCCCTTGACATCACAATTCCCCATGACACCTAACAACACAATGCTCCAGTACGCCTTTCATCACAATGCTCCATGGCACCTGTCATCACAATGCCTTATGTTCCCTGTCATCACAATGCTCCATGAACACGTCTTCACAATGCCCCATGGCCCTTTTCATCACAATGCTACATAACCCCTGTCAACACAATGCCACATGACCCCTTACATCACAAGCCTCCATAGCACTTCTCACCCCACTGCTCCATGCCCTTGTCATCTCAATGCTCCATGACCCCTTTATCACAATGCTTCATGAACCCAGTCATCACAATGCTCCATGACACCTGATATCACAATGCTCCATGACGACTTTCATCACAATTCTCCATGAAACATTTCATCACAATGCTCCATGAGCACTGTCATCCCAATGCTCCGTGACCGCTTTCAACACAATGTTCCATGATCGCTATCATCACAATGATCCATAAACCATTTCATCACAATGCTCCAGTAACCCTTCCATCAAAATGCTCCATGGCCTGTCTCATAACAATGCTCCATTACCCTGTCATCAAAATTCTCCATGAACTTTCATCACAGTGCTCCATGAACACATTCATCACAATGCTCCATGATACCTTTCATCACAATGCTCTAGGACAACGATCATCACAATGCTCCATGATCGCTATCATCACAATGATCCATGAAACATTTCATCACAATGCTCCAGTACCCCTTTCATCAAAATCTCCATGGCCCTTGTCATCACAATGCTCCGTGACCCCTGTCATCATAATGCTCCATAACCCCAGTCATCACAATGCTCCATGACCCCTATCATCACAATGCTCCATGACAAATTTCATCACAATCCTCCATGACACATTTCATCAGAATACTCCATCACCCCTCTCATTACAATGCTCCATGACAAATTTCATCACAATCCTCCATGACCCCTGTCATCACAGTGCTCCATGGCCCTTATCATCACAATGCCCCATGATCCCTTGTATGTCTATGCTCCATGCCCCCTATCATCACAATGCTCCATTATCCTTTTCATGATAATAATCCATGACCGATTTCATCACAATGCTCCAGTACGCCGTTCATCACAATTCCCCATGACTCCTGTCATGACAATGCCCAATGACCCCTGTCATCACATTGCTCCATGTCCCGTGTCTTCACAATACTCCATGCCCGTGTCATCACAATGTTCCATGACTCCTATCATCACAATGCTCTATGGCCCTTGTCATCCCAATGCTCAATGGTCACTCTCATCACAATGCTCCATGAGAACATTCATCACAATACTCCATGACACGTTTCATCAGAATACTCCATGACCCCTCTCATCACAATGCTCCATGACAAATTTCATCACAATGCTCCATGACCCCTCTCATCACAATGTTCCATGACTCTTGTCATCTCAATTCTCCATCGCCCTTGTCATCAAAATGCTACATCCACCCTGTTATTACAACGATTCATTATCAACTGCATCACAATGATTCATGATCCCTTTCGTCACCATGCTCCTTTGCCCGTGTCATCACAATGCTCCATGAACCTTGTCATCACAATGTTCTGTGGCCCTTGTGATCACAAAGCTCCATGTCTCCTTTCATCACAATGCTCTTTAGCCCGTGTCATCACAATACTCCATGAAGCTTGTCAACACAATACTCCATGGCCCGTGTCATCACAATGCTCCATGACTCCTGTCATCACAATGCTCCAGGAACCCTGTCATTACAAACCTCCAACACCCCTCTCATCAGAATGCTCCATGACCCCTCTAATCACAATGCTCCATGCTGTATTCTTCACCAGGCTCCATGCCCTTGTCATCACAATGCTCCATGACTACTGACATCCCAGTGCTCCTAAACCCCTGTCATCACAATGTTCCATTGCCCTTGTCATCACAATGCCCCATGACCCCTGACATCACAATTCTCCATGGTACTTGTAATCACAATGCTCCATGCCCGTGGCATCACAATGCTCCATGACTTTGTCATCACAATCTTTCATGACCTTTGTCATCACAATGTTCCTTGACACTTGTCATCACAATGGCCCATGCCCCCTGTCATCAAAATGCTACTTCGCAAGTTTCATCACAATGCTCCAGGGACCCAGTCATCACAATGCTCCATGATCGTTGTCATCACAATGCTCCATGTCCACTATCATCACAATGCTCATGACCACATTCATCACAATGCTCCATGACCCGTTTCATCATAATGCTAAAAGGCACTTGTCATCGCAATGCTCCACAGAACTAGTCATCACAATGCTCCCATAAGCACGTTCATCACAATCCTCCATGACCCCTGTCATCACAGTGCTCCATGGCCCTTATCATCACATTACCCCATGATCCCTTATATGTCTATGCTCCATGACACCTATCATCCCAATGCTCCATGCGCCCTATCATCACAATGCTCCATTATCCTTTTCATGATAATAATCCATGACCGATTTCATCACAATGCTCCAGTACGCCGTTCATCACAATTCCCCATGACTCCTGTCATGACAATGCCCCATGACCCCTGTCATCACATTGCTCCATGTCCCGTGTCTTCACAATGCTCCATGCCCGTGTCATCACAATGCTCCATGACTCCTATCATCACAATAAGCCATGACCAATTTCATCACAATGCTCGGTGATCGCTATCATCCAAATGATCCATGACCCCTTTCATCACAATGCTCCCTGACCCATTTCATCACAATACTCCATGACCACTTTCATTACAGAGCTCCATGATCGCTATCATCACAAGGATCCATCACCCCTTTCATCACAGTGTTCCAGTACCATTTTCATCACAATGCTCCACGACACCTATCATCACAATGCTCCATGACCCTTATCATCACAATGCTCTATGGCCCTTGTCATCGCTATGATCCATGGCCACTGTCATCACAATGCTCCATGACCACATTCATCACAATGCTCCATGACCCGTTTCATCACAATGATAAATCTCCCTTGTCATCACAATGCTCCATGGCGCTTGTCATCACAATGCTGCATGACTCCTGTCATCACACTGCCCTACGACACTGTCATCACAAGGCTCCATAACAACTGTCATCACAATCCTCCATGCCCTTGTCATGACAATGCTCCATGACCCCTGTCATCACACTGCCCTATGACCCCTGTCATCACAAGGCTCCATGGCCCTTGTCATCACAATGTTCCCTAACACCTGTCATCACAATCCTCTATGCCCTTGTCATGACAATGCTCCATGACCCCTGTCATCACGAGGCTCCATGGCCCTTGACATCACAATTCCCCATGACACCTGACAACACAATGCTCCAGTACGCCTTTCATCACAATGCTCCAGGCCCCCTGTCATCACAATGCACCATGATCCCTTTCATGACAATAATCCATGACCCCTTTCATCACAATGCTCCAGTATGCCTTTCATCACAATACTCGCTGCCCCCTTTCATCACAATGCCCCATAACCCCTTTCAGCATTATATTCCATGCCCCCTGTAGTCACAATGCTCCATAACCGCTGTCATCACAATGCTCCATGACCCTTTTCATCAGAATGCTCCATGGCGTTTTTCATCACAATGCTCCATGCCCCCTCTCATCGCAATTCTTCAAGACAACTTTCATCACAATGCTCCATGACCACTTTCATCACAATGCTCCTTGGCCCGTTTCATCGCAATGCTCCATGACTCCTTTCATCACAATGCTCCATGACCCCTGTCAAAACAATGCTCCATAACCCCTGTCATCACAATGCTCCATGACCCCTGTCAAAACAATGCTCCATAAACCCTGTCATCACAATGCTCCTTGACCAATGTCAACACAATGGTCCAGGACCCCTTTCATCACAATGCTCCTTGGCACGTGTCATCACAATGTTCCATGAACTGTATCATCACAATGCACCATGACCCCTGTCATAACAATGCACCATGACCTCTGTCATCACAATGCTCCATGATCCCTTTCATCACAATGCTCCATGAGCACTGTCATCACAATGTTCCATGACCGCTTTCAACACAATGCTCCATGATCGCTATCATCACAATGATCCATGAACCATTTCATCACAATGCTCCAGTACACCTTCCATCAAAATGCTCCATGGCCCTTGTCATCACAATGCTCCGAGACCCCTGTCATCATAATGCTCCATAACCCCAGTCATCACAAAGCTCCACGACCCCTATCATCACAGTGCTCCATGACAAATTTCATCACAATCCTCCGTGACACATTTCATCAGAATACTCCATGACCCCTCTCATCACAATGCTCCGTGGCACATGTCATCACAATGCTCCATGGCCCCTGTCATCACAATGCCCCATGACCCTTCTCATCACAATGCTCAACGGCACTTGTTATAACAATGCTCCATGATCCCTATCATCACAATGCTCCATTGCCCCCCTTTCATCACAATTGTCCATGCCTTCAGTCATCCCAATGTTCCATAACACGTGATATCACAATGCCTCATGTCACCTATCATCACAATGCACCATGGCCCTTGTCATCACAATGCTCCATGACCCTGGTCATCACAACGCTCCATAATACCTTTCATCATAATAATCCATGACTCCTTCCATCACAATGCTACAGTATGCCTTTCATCACAATGTTCAATGACCCTTGTCATCACAATGCTCCATGGCACTTGTCATCACAATGCTCTATGACGCCTTTCATCACAATGCACCAGTACCCCTTTCATCACAATTCTCCAGGCCCTCTGTCACCACAATGCTCCATAACCCCTGACATCACAATGGCCAACGACACCTGTCATCACAATTCACCATGGACCTTGTCATCAAAATGCTCCATGCTCGTGTCATCACAATGCTCCAAGACCCGTGTCACCACAATGCTCCATGGCTGGTCTCATCACAATGCTCCATGACCCCTGTCATCAAAATTCTCCATGAACTTTCATCACAATGCTCCATGAACACATTCATCACAATGCTCCATGATCCCTTTCATCACAATGCT
The DNA here is from genome assembly GCF_965194825.1 of Balaenoptera physalus. Taxonomy (NCBI): domain Eukaryota; kingdom Metazoa; phylum Chordata; class Mammalia; order Artiodactyla; family Balaenopteridae; genus Balaenoptera; species Balaenoptera physalus. The sequence continues at coordinate 53,285,191 of NC_138882.1, read as the reverse complement.
CTAGGACCACCATCATCACAATGCTCCATGATCGCTATCATCACAATGATCCATGACCCCTTTCATAACGATGCTCCAGTACCCCCTTTCATCACAATGCTCCATGGTTCCTGTCATCACAATGCTCCATGGCCCCTGTCATCAAAATTCTCCATGAACTTTCATCACAGTGCTCCATGAACACATTCATCACAATGCTCCATGATCCCTTTCATCACAATGCTCTAGGACCACCATCATCACAATGCTCCATGATCACTATCATCACAATGATCCATGACCCCTTTCATAACGATGCTCCAGTACCCCCTTTCATCACAATGCTCCATGGTTCCTGTCATCACAATGCGCCAGGACCCATGTCATCACAATGCTCTATGACCCTTCTCATCACAATGTTCCATGTCCCTTGTCATCACAATGCTCCATGCCCACTGCCATCACAATGCTTCATTACCACATTCATCACAGTGCTCCATGACACGTTTCATCACAATATTAAATGGCCCTTGTCATCACAATGCCCCATGCCAACGTTCATCACATTGCCTCAGGACCACATTCATCACAATGCTCCAGGACCCGTTTCATCACAATGCTAAATGACCCCTGTCATCACAATTCTCCATGGCGCTTGTCATCACTATGCTCCATGTCCCTTGTCATCACAATGATCCATGACCCCTTTCATCACAATGTTCCACTACACGTTTCATCACAATGCTCCATGGCACCTATCATCACAATCATAAATGACCCCTGTCATCAAAATGCTCAATGACCCTTGTCAACACAAGGCTTCATGCCCGTGTCATCAAAATGCTCCATGGTCCGTGTCATCCCAATGCTCCATGACTCCTGTCATCAGCATTTTCCATGAACTCTTTCATCACAATGCTCCATGACCACTTTCATCAAAACGATCCATGACCAGTTTCATCACAATGCTCCATGATCGCTATCATCACAATGATCCATGACACATTTCATCACAATGCTCCAATACCCCTTTCATCACAATGCTCCATGGCGCCTGTCATCACAATGCCCCATGTTCCCTGTCATCACAATGCTCCATGAACACATCATCACAATGCCCCATGGCCCTTTTCATCACAATGCTCCATAACCCCTGTCAACACAATGCCCCATGACCCCTGACATCACAAGCCTCCATAGCACTTCTCACCCCATTGCTCCATGCCCTTGTCATCACAATGCTCCATGAACACTGTCATCACAATGCCCTATGACCAGTGTCATCACAGTGCTCCTTGGCTTTTGTCATGAAAATGCTCCATAACCCCTGTCATCACAGTGAACCATGGCCCTTGTCATCACAATGCTCCATGACCCCTTTCATCACAATAAGCCATGACCAATTTCATCACAATGCTCGGTGATCGCTATCATCCAAATGATCCATGACCCCTTTCATCACAATGCTCCCGGACCCATTTCATCACAATGCTCCATGACCACTTTCATTACAGAGCTCCATGATCGCTATCATCACAATGATCCATCACCCCTTTCATCACAGTGTTCCACTACCATTTTCATCACAATGCTCCACGACACCTATCATCACAATACTCCATGACCCTTATCATCACAATGCTCTATGGCCCTTGTCATCACAATGATCCATGGCCACTGTCATCACAATGCTCCATGACCACCTTCATCACAATGCTCCATGACCCGTTTCATCACAATGCTAAATTTCCCTTGTCATCACAATGCTCCATGGCGCTTGTCATCACAATGCTGCATGACTCCTGTCATCACACTGCCCTATGACCCTGTCATCACAAGGCTCCATGGCCCTTGTCATCACAATGCTCCATAACACCTGTCATCACAATCCTCCATGCCCTTGTCATGACAATGCTCCATGACCCCTGTCATCACAAGGCTCCATGGCCCTTGACATCACAATTCTCCCTGACACCTGACAACACAATGCTCCAGTACGCCTTTCATCACAATGCTCCAGGCTCCCTGTCATCACAATGCACCATGATCCCTTTCATGACAATAATCCATGACCCCTTTCATCACAATGCTCCAGTATGCCTTTCATCACAATACTCGCTGCCCCCTGTCATCACAATGCCCCATAACCCCTGTCAGCATTATATTCCATGCACCCTGTAGTCACAATGCTCCATAACCGCTGTCATCACAATGCTCCATGACCCTTGTCATCACAATGCTCCATGGCGTTTTTCATCACAATGCTCCATGCCCCCTGTCATCGCAATTCTTCAACACAACTTTCATCACAATGCTCCATGACCACTTTCATCACAACGCTTCTTGGCCCGTTTCATCGCAATGCTCCATGACTCCTTTCATCACAATGCTCCATGGCCTCTGACATCACAATGCTCCATAACCCCTGTCATCACAACGCTCCATGACCCCTGTCAAAACAATGCTCCACAACACCTTTCATCACAATGCTCCTTGAACCATGTCAACACAATGGTCCAGGACCCCTTTTATCACAATGCTCCTTGGCACGTGTCATCACAATGCTCCATGAACTGTATCATCACAATGCACCATGACCCCTGTCATAACAATGCACCATGACCTCTGTCATCACAATGCTCCATGATCCCTTTCATCACAATGCTCCATGAGCACTGTCATCACAATGCTCCATGATCGCTTTCAACACAAAGCTCCATGATCGCTATCATCACAATGCTCCATGATCGCTATCATCACAATGATCCATGAACCATTTCATCACAATGCTCCAGTACCCCTTCCATCAAAATGCTCCATGGCCCTTGTCATCACAATGCTCCGAGACCCCTATCATCATAATGCTCCATAACCCCAGTCATCACAAAGCTCCACGACAACTATCATCACAATGCTCCATGACAAATTTCATCACAATCCTCCGTGACACATTTCATCAGGATACTCCATGACCCCTCTCATCACAATGCTCCATGGCCCCTGTTTTCACAATGCCCCATGACCCTTCTCATCACAATGCTCAACAGCACTTGTTATCACAATGCTCCATGATCCCTATCATCACAATGCTCCATTACCCCCCTTTCATCACAATTTTCCATGCCTTCAGTCATCACAATGTTCCATAACACGTGATATCACAATGCCTCATGTCACCTATCATCACAATGCACCATGGCCCTTGTCATCACAATGCTCCATGACCCTGGTCATCACAACGCTCCATGATACCTTTCATCATAATAATCCATGACTCCTTCCATCACAATGCTACAGTATGCCTTTCATCACAATGTTCAATGACCCTTGTCATCACAATGCTCCATGGCCCTTGTCATCACAATGCTCCATGGCCCTTGTCATCACAATGCTCTATGATGCCTTTCATCACAATGCACCAGTACCCCTTTCATCACAATTCTCCAGGCCCTCTGTCACCACAATGCTCCATAACCCCTGACATCACAATGGCCAACGACACCTGTCATCACAATTCACCATGGATATTTTCATCAAAATGCTCCATGCTCGTGTCATCACAATGCTCCATGGCCGGTCTCATCACAATGCTCCATGACCCTGTCATCAAAATTCTCCATGAACTTTCATCACAGTGCTCCATGAACACATTCATCACAATGCTCCATGATCCCTTTCATCACAATGCTCTAGGACCACCCTCATCTCAATGCTCCATGATCGCTATCATCACAATGATCCATGACCTCTTTCATAACGATGCTCCAGTATCCCCTTTCATCACAATGCTCCATGTTTCCTGTCATCACCATGCGTCAGGACCCATGTCATCACAATGCTATATGACCCTTGTCATCACAATGTTCCATGGCCCTTGTCATCACAATGCTCCATACCCACTGCCATCACAATGCTTCATGACCACATTCATCACAGTGCTCCATGACACGTTTCATCACAATATTAAATGGCCCTTGTCATCACAATGCTCCATGGCGATTGTCATCACAGTGCTCCATGACCCCTGTCATCACAATGCCACATAACCCCTTTTATTACAATAATCCATTACCCTTTCATCATAATGCTCTCTGACCACTTTCATCACAATGCCCCATGACCCCTGTCATCACAATGCTCCATGGCCCTTGTGCTCACCATGCTCCATGACACTGGTCATCACAAAGCTCCATGACACCTGTCATCACATTGCTCCATTATCAATTTCATCACAATCCTCCATGACCCCTTTCATCACAATGCTCCAGTATGCCTTTCATCACACTGCTCCCTGCCCCCTGTCATCACAATGCCCCATCACCCCTGTCATCACAATGTTCCATGGCCCTTTTCATCACAGTACTCCATGAACCCTATCATCACAAAGATCCATGACCCTTGTGATCACAATGCTCCATGCACCCTGTCACCACCGTTGTTCATGACCACTTTCAACACAATGGCCATGAACCCTCTCATCACAATGCTCTTTGGCCCGTGGCATCACAATGCCCCATGACCCTTGTCACCACAATGCTCCATGGCCCGTGTCATCACAGTACTCCATGACCCCTTACATCACAATGCTCCATGACCCATTTCATTACAAGGCTCCATGACCCCTTTCATCACAGTGCTCCTGTACCCCTTTCATCACAATGCTCCATGAACCCTATCATCACAATGGTCCATTTACCCTTCTCATCACAATGCTCTATGGCCATTGTCATCACAATGCTCCATGCCCACCGTCATCACATTGCTCCAGGACCACATTCATCACAATGCTCCAGGACCCGTTTCATCACAATGCTAAATGACCCCTGTCATCACAATTCTCCATGGCGCTTGTCATCACTATGCTCCATGTCCCTTGTCATCACAATGATCCATGACCCCTCTCATCACAATGTTCCACTACACGTTTCATCACAATGCTCCATGGCACCTATCATCACAATCATAAATGACCCCTGTCATCAAAATGCTCAATAACACTTGTCAACACAAGGCTTCATGCCCGTGTCATCAAAATGCTCCATGGTCCGTGTCATCCCAATGCTCCATGACTCCTGTCATCAGAATTCTCCATGAACTCTTTCATCACAATGCTCCATGACCACTTTCATCAAAACGATCCATGACCAGTTTCATCACAATGCTCCATGATCGCTATCATCACAATGATCCATGACACATTTCATCACAATGCTCCAATACCCCTTTCATCACAATGCTCCATGGCGCCTGTCATCACAATGCCCCATGTTCCCTGTCATCACAATGCTCCATGAACACGTCATCACAATGCCCCATGGCCCTTTTCATCACAATGCTCCATAACCCTTATCATCACAATGCTCTATTGCCCTTGTCATCACAATGATCCATGGCCACTGTCATCACAATGCTCCATGACCACCTTCATCACAATGCTCCATGACACGTTTCATCACAAAGCTAAATTTCCCTTGTCATCACAATGCTCCATGGCACTTGTCATCACAATGCTGCATGACTCCTGTCATCACACTGCCCTATGACCCTGTCATCACAAGGCTCCATGGCCCTTGTCATCACAATGCTCCATAACACCTGTCATCACCATCCTCCATGCCCTTGTCATAACAATGCTCCATGAACCCTGTCATCACAAGGCTCCATGGCCCTTGACATCACAATTCTCCATGACAGCTGACAACACAATCCTCCAGTACGCCTTTCATCACAATGCTCCAGGCTCCAGGCTCCCTGTCATCACAATGCAACATGATCCCTTTCATGACAATAATCCATGTCCCCTTTCATCACAATGCTCCAGTATGCCTTTCATCACAATACTCGCTGCCCGCTGTCATCACAATGCCCCATAACCCCTTTCAGAATTATATTCCATGCCCCCTGTAGTCACAATGCTCCATACCCGCTTTCATCACAATGCTCCATGACCCTTGTCATCACAATGCTCCATGGCGTTTTTCATCACAATGCTCCATGCCCCCTGTCATCGCAATTCTTCAAGACAACTTTCATCACAATGCTCCATGACCTCTTTCATCACAATGCTCCTTGGCCCATTTCATCGCAATGCTCCATGACTCCTTTCATCACAATGCTCCATGGCTTCTGACATCACAAAGCTCCATAACCCCTTTCATCACAATGCTCCTTGGCACGTGTCATCACAATGCTCCATGAACTGTATCATCACAATGCACCATGACCCCTGTCATAACAATGCATCATGACCTCTGTCATCACAATGCTCCATGATCCCTTTCATCACAATGCTCCATGAGCACTGTCATCACAATGCTCCATGACCGCTTTCAACACAATGCTCCATGATCGCTATCATCACAATGATCCACGAACCATTTCATCACAATGCTCCAGTACCCCTTCCATCAAAATGCTCCATGGCCCTTGTCATCACAATGCTCAGAGACCCCTGTCATCATAATGCTCCATAACCCCAGTCATCATAAAGCTCCACGAACCCTATCATCACAATGCTCCATGACAAATTTCATCACAATCCTCCATGACACATTTCATCAGAATACTCCATGACCCCTCTCATCACAATGCTCCGTGGCACTTGTCATCACAATGCTCCATGAGCACTGTCATCACAATGCTCCATGACCGCTTTCAACACAATGCTCCATGATTGCTATCATCACAATGATCCATGAACCATTTCATCACAATGCTCCAGTACCCCTTCCATCAAAATGCTCCATGGCCCTTGTCATCACAATGTTCCGAGACCACTGTCATCATAATGCTCCATAACCCCAGTCATCACAAAGCTCCACGACCCCTATCATCACAAAGCTCCATGACAAATTTCATCACAATCCTCCGTGACACATTTCATCAGAATACTCCATGACCCCTCTCATCACAATGCTACGTGGCACTTCTCATCACAATGCTCCATGGCCCCTGTCATCACAATGCTCCATGACCCTTCTCATCACAATGCTCAACGGCACTTGTTATAACAATGCTCCATGATCTCTATCATCACAATGCTCCATTACCCCCCTTTCATCACAATTGTCCATGCCTTCAGTCATCACAATGTTCCATAACGCGTGATATCACAGTGCCTCATGTCACCTATCATCACAATGCACCATGGCCCTTGTCATCACAATGCTCCATGACCCTGGTCATCACAACGCTCCATGATACCTTTCATCATAATAATCCATGACTCCTTCCATCACAATGCTACAGTATGCCTTTCATCACAATGTTCAATGAACCTTGTCATCACAATGCTCCATGGCCCTTGTCATCACAATGCTCCATGGCCCTTGTCATCACAATGCTCTATGACGCCTTTCATCACAACGCACCAGTACCCCTTTCATCACAATTCTCCAGGCCCTCTGTCACCACAATGCTCCATAACCCCTGACATCACAATGGCCAACGACACCTGTCATCACAATTCACCATGGATCTTGTCATCAAAATGCTCCATGCTCGTGTCATCACAATGCTCCAAGACCCGTGTCATCACAATGCTCCATGGCCGGTCTCATCACAATGCTCCATGACCCCTGTCATCAAAATTCTCCATGACCCCTGTCATCAAAATTCTCCATGAACTTTCATCACTGTGCTCCATGAACACATTCATCACAATGCTCCATGATCCCTTTCATCACAATGCTCTAGGACCACCATCATCACAATGCTCCATGATCGCTATCATCACAATGATCCATGACCCCTTTCATAACGATGCTCCAGTACCCACTTTCATCACAATGCTCCATGGTTCCTGTCATCACAATGCGCCAGGACCCATGTCATCACAACGCTCTATGACCCTTGTCATCACAATCTTCCATGGCTCTTGTCATCACAATGCTCCATGCCCACTGCCATCACAATGCTCCATAACCACATTCATCACAATGCTGCATGACCCGTTTCACCACAATGCTAAGTGGCCCTTGTCATCACAATGTTCCATGGTGCTTGTCATCACAATGCTCCATGCCCCCGTCATCACAATGCCCCATGACCCTTGTCATCACAAGGATCCATGGTCTTTGACATAACAGTGCTCCATGACACCTGTCATCACAATGCTCGATGATTCGTTTCATCACAATGCTCCCTGACCCCTGTCATCACAGTGCTCCATGACCCCTTGCATCACAACGCTACATGACCATTTTCATCACAACTTTCCATGACTCCTATCATCACAATGCTCTATGGCCATTGTCATCACAATGCTCAATGCCCACTGTCATCACAATGCTCCATGAGCACATTCATCACAATACTCCATGACCCGTTCCATCACAATGCTAAATGGCCCTTGTCATCACAATGTTCTACGGTGCTTGTCATCACAGTGCTGCATGACCCCTGTCATCACAATGCTCCATGGCCCTTGCCATCACAATGCTCCATGAACGCTGTCATCACAATGCCCTATGACCACTATCATCACAGGGCTCCTTGGCTGTTGTCATGAAAATGCTCCATAACCCCTGTCATCACAGTGAACCATGGCACTTGTCATCACAATGCTCCCTGACCCATTTCATCACAATGCTCCATGACCACTTTCATTACAGAGCTCCATGATCGCTATCATCACAATGCTCCATCACCCCTTTCATCACAGTGTTCCAGTACCATTTTCATCACAATGATCCACGACCCCTATCACCACAATGCTCCATGACACTTATTTTAACTATGCTCTATGGCCCTTGTCATCACAATGCTCCATGGCCACTGTCATCACAATGCTCCATAACCACATTCATCACAATGCTCCATGACACGTTTCATCAAAATGCTAAATTTCCCTTATCATCCCAATGCTCCATGGCCAATGTCATCACAATGCTCCATGACTCCTGTCATCACACTGCCCTATGACCCCTGTCATCACAAGGCTCCATGGCCCTTGTCATCACAATGTTCCCTAACACCTGTCATCACAATCCTCTATGCCCTTGTCATGACAATGCTCCATGACCCCTGTCATCACGAGGCTCCATGGCCCTTGACATCACAATTCCCCATGACACCTGACAACACAATGCTCCAGTACGCCTTTCATCACAATGCTCCAGGCCCCCTGTCATCACAATGCACCATGATCCCTTTCATGACAATAATCCATGACCCCTTTCATCACAATGCTCCAGTATGCCTTTCATCACAATACTCGCTGCCCCCTTTCATCACAATGCCCCATAACCCCTGTCAGCATTATATTCCATGCCCCCTGTAGTCACAATGCTCCATAACCGCTGTCATCACAATGCTCCATGACCCTTGTCATCACAATGCTCCATGGCGTTTTTCATCACAATGCTCCATGCCCCCTCTCATCGCAATTCTTCAAGACAACTTTCATCACAATGCTCCATGACCACTTTCATCACAATGCTCCTTGGCCCGTTTCATCGCAATGCTCCATGCCTCCTTTCATCACAATGCTCCATGACCCCTGTCAAAACAATGCTCCATAACCCCTGTCATCACAATGCTCCATAACCCCTGTCAAAACAATGCTCCATAACCCCTGTCATCACAATGCTCCTTGACCCATGTCAACACAATGGTCCAGGACCCCTTTCATCACAATGCTCCTTGGCACGTGTCATCACAATGCTCCATGAACTGTATCATCACAATGCACCATGACCCCTGTCATAACAATGCACCATGACCTCTGTCATCACAATGCTCCATGATCCCTTTCATCACAATGCTCCATGAGCACTGTCATCACAATGCTCCATGACCGCTTTCAACACAATGCTCCATGATCGCTATCATCACAATGATCCATGAACCATTTCATCACAATGCTCCAGTACCCCTTCCATCAAAATGCTCCATGGCCCTTGTCATCACAATGCTCCGAGACCCCTGTCATCATAATGCTCCGTAACCCCAGTCATCACAAAACTCCACGACCCCTATCATCACAGTGCTCCATGACAAATTTCATCACAATCCTCCGTGACACATTTCATCAGAATACTCCATGACCCCTCTCATCACAATGCTCCGTGGCACTTGTCATCACAATGCTCCATGGCCCCTGTCATCACAATGCCCCATGACCCTTCTCATCACAATGCTCAACGGCACTTGTTATAACAATGCTCCATGATCCCTATCATCACAATGCTCCATTGCCCCCCTTTGATCACAATTGTCCATGCCTTCAGTCATCACAATGTTCCATAACACGTGATATCACAATGCCTCATGTCACCTATCATCACAATGCACCATGGCCCTTGTCATCACAATGCTCCATGACCCTGGTCATCACAACGCTCCATGATACCTTTCATCATAATAATCCATGACTCCTTCCATCACAATGCTACAGTATGCCTTTCATCACAATGTTCAATGACCCTTGTCATCACAATGCTCCATGGCCCTTGTCATCACAATGCTCTATGACGCCTTTCATCACAATGCACCAGTACCCCTTTCATCACAATTCTCCAGGCCCTCTGTCACCACAATGCTCCATAACGCCTGACATCACAATGGCCAACGACACCTGTCATCACAATTCACCATGGACCTTGTCATCAAAATGCTCCATGCTCGTGTCATCACAATGCTCCAAGACCCGTGTCATCACAATGCTCCATGGCTGGTCTCATCACAATGCTCCATGACCCCTGTCATCAAAATTCTCCATGAACTTTCATCACAATGCTCCATGAACACATTCATCACAATGCTCCATGATCCCTTTCATCACAATGCTCTAGGACCACCATCATCACAATGCTCCATGATCGCTATCATCACAATGATCCATGACCCCTTTCATAACGATGCTCCAGTACCCCCTTTCATCACAATGCTCCATGGTTCCTGTCATCACAATGCTCCATGGCCCCTGTCATCAAAATTCTCCATGAACTTTCATCACAGTGCTCCATGAACACATTCATCACAATGCTCCATGATCCCTTTCATCACAATGCTCTAGGACCACCATCATCACAATGCTCCATGATCACTATCATCACAATGATCCATGACCCCTTTCATAATGATGCTCCAGTACCCCCTTTCCTCACAATGCTCCATGGTTCCTGTCATCACAATGCGCCAGGACCCATGTCATCACAATGCTCTATGACCCTTCTCATCACAATGTTCCATGGCCCTTGTCATCACAATGCTCCATGCCCACTGCCATCACAATGCTTCATTACCACATTCATCACAGTGCTCCATGACACGTTTCATCACAATATTAAATGGCCCTTGTCATCACAATGCCCCATGCCAACGTTCATCACATTGCCTCAGGACCACATTCATCACAATGCTCCAGGACCCGTTTCATCACAATGCTAAATGACCCCTGTCATCACAATTCTCCATGGCGCTTGTCATCACTATGCTCCATGTCCCTTGTCATCACAATGATCCATGACCCCTTTCATCACAATGTTCCACTACACGTTTCATCACAATGCTCCATGGCACCTATCATCACAATCATAAATCACCCCTGTCATCAAAATGCTCAATTACCCTTGTCAACACAAGGCTTCATGCCCGTGTCATCAAAATGCTCCATGGTCCGTGTCATCCCAATGCTCCATGACTCCTGTCATCAGAATTTTCCATGAACTCTTTCATCACAATGCTCCATGACCACTTTCATCAAAACGATCCATGACCAGTTTCATCACAATGCTCCATGATCGCTATCATCACAATGATCCATGACACATTTCATCACAATGCTCCAATACCCCTTTCATCACAATGCTCCATGGCGCCTGTCATCACAATGCCCCATGTTCCCTGTCATCACAATGCTCCATGAACACGTCATCACAATGCCCCATGGCCCTTTTCATCACAATGCTCCATAACCCCTGTCAACACAATGCCCCATGACCCCTGACATCACAAGCCTCCATAGCACTTCTCACCCCATTGCTCCATGCCCTTGTCATCACAATGCTCCATGAACACTGTCATCACAATGCCCTATGACCAGTGTCATCACAGTGCTCCTTGGCTGTTGTCATGAAAATGCTCCATAACCCCTGTCATCACACTGAACCATGGCCCTTGTCATCAAAATGCTCCATGACCCCTTTCATCACAATAAGCCATGACCAATTTCATCACAATGCTCGGTGAGCGCTATCATCCAAATGATCCATGACCCCTTTCATCACAATGCTCCCTGACCCATTTCATCACAATGCTCCATGACCACTTTCATTACAGAGCTCCATGATCGCTATCATCACAATGATCCATCACCCCTTTCATCACAGTGTTCCACTACCATTTTCATCACAATGCTCCACGACACCTATCATCACAATACTCCATGACCCTTATCATCACAATGCTCTATGGCCCTTGTCATCACAATGATCCATGGCCACTGTCATCACAATGCTCCATGACCACCTTCATCACAATGCTCCATGACCCGTTTCATCACAATGCTAAATTTCCCTTGTCCTCACAATGCTCCATGGCGCTTGTCATCACAATGCTGCATGACTCCTGTCATCACACTGCCCTATGACCCTGTCATCACAAGGCTCCATGGCCCTTGTCATCACAATGCTCCATAACACCTGTCATCACAATCCTCCATGCCCTTGTCATCACAATGCTCCATGACACCTGTCATCACAAGGCTCCATGGCCCTTGACATCACAATTCTCCATGACACCTGACAACACAATGCTCCAGTACGCCTTTCATCACAATGCTCCAGGCTCCCTGTCATCACAATGCACCATGATCCCTTTCATGACAATAATCCATGACCCCTTTCATCACAATGCTCCAGTATGCCTTTCATCACAATACTCGCTGCCCCCTGTCATCACAATGCCCCATAACCCCTGTCAGCATTATATTCCATGCACCCTATAGTCACAATGCTCCATAACCGCTGTCATCACAATGCTCCATGACCCTTGTCATCACAATGCTCCATGGCGTTTTTCATCACAATGCTCCATGCCCCCTGTCATCGCAATTCTTCAAGACAACTTTCATCACAATGCTCCATGACCACTTTCATCACAATGCTCCTTGGCCCGTTTCATCGCAATGCTCCATGACTCCTTTCATCACAGTGCTCCATGGCCTCTGACATCACAATGCTCCATAACCCCTGTCATCACAACGCTCCATTACCCCTGTCAAAACAATGCTCCACAACACCTTTCATCACAATGCTCCTTGACCCATGTCAACACAATGGTCCAGGACCCCTTTTATCACAATGCTCCTTGGCACGTGTCATCACAATGCTCCATGAACTGTATCATCACAATGCACCATGACCCCTGTCATAACAATGCACCATGACCTCTGTCATCACAATGCTCCATGATCCCTTTCATCACAATGCTCCATGAGCACTGTCATCACAATGCTCCATGATCGCTTTCAACACAATGCTCCATGATCGCTATCATCACAATGATCCATGAACCATTTCATCACAATGCTCCAGTACCCCTTCCATCAAAATGCTCCATGGCCCTTGTCATCACAATGCTCCGAGACCCCTGTCATCATAATGCTCCATAACCCCAGTCATCACAAAGCTCCACGACCACTATCATCACAATGCTCCATGACAAATTTCATCACAATCCTCCCTGACACATTTCATCAGGATACTCCATGACCCCTCTCATCACAATGCTCCATGGCCCCTGTTTTCACAATGCCCCATGACCCTTCTCATCACAATGCTCAACAGCACTTGTTATCACAATGCTCCATGATCCCTATCATCACAATGCTCCATTACCACCCTTTCATCACAATTGTCCATGCCTTCAGTCATCACAATGTTCCATAACACGTGATATCACAATGCCTCATGTCACCTATCATCACAATGCACAATGGCCCTTGTCATCACAATGCTCCATGACCCTGGTCATCACAACGCTCCATGATACCTTTCATCATAATAATCCATGACTCCTTCCATCACAATGCTACAGTATGCCTTTCATCACAATGTTCAATGACCCTTGTCATCACAATGCTCCATGGCCCTTCTCATCACAATGCTCTATGATGCCTTTCATCACAATGCACCAGTACCCCTTTCATCACAATTCTCCAGGCCCTCTGTCACCACAATGCTCCATAACCCCTGACATCACAATGGCCAACTACACCTGTCATCACAATTCACCATGGATATTTTCATCAAAATGCTCCATGCTCGTGTCATCACAATGCTCCATGGCCGGTCTCATCACAATGCTCCATGACCCTGTCATCAAAATTCTCCATGAACTTTCATCACAGTGCTCCATGAACACATTCATCACAATGCTCCATGATCCCTTTCATCACAATGCTCTAGGACCACCATCATCACAATGCTCCATGATCGCTATCATCACAATGCTCCATGACCTCTTTCATAACGATGCTCCAGTATCCCCTTTCATCACAATGCTCCACGTTTCCTGTCATCACCATGCGCCAGGACCCATGTCATCACAATGCTCTATGACCCTTGTCATCACAATGTTCCATGGCCCTTGTCATCACAATGCTCCATACCCATTGCCATCACAATGCTTCATGACCACATTCATCACAGTGCTCCATGACACGTTTCATCACAATATTAAATGGCCCTTGTCATCACAATGCTCCATGGCGATTGTCATCACAGTGCTCCATGACCCCTGTCATCACAATGCCACATAACCCCTTTTATTACAATAATCCATTACCCTTTCATCATAATGCTCTCTGACCACTTTCATCACAATGCTCCATGACCCCTGTCATCACAATGCTCCATGGCCCTTGTGCTCACCATGCTCCATGACACTGGTCATCACAAAGCTCCATGACACCTGTCATCACATTGCTCCATTATCAATTTCATCACAATCCTCCATGACCCCTTTCATCACAATGCTCCAGTATGCCTTTCATCACACTGCTCCCTGCCCCCTGTCATCACAATGCCCCATCACCCCTGTCATCACAATGTTCCATGGCCCTTTTCATCACAGTACTCCATGAACCCTATCATCACAAAGATCCATGACCCTTGTGAACACAATGCTCCATGCACCCTGTCACCACCGTTGTTCATGACCACTTTCAACACAATGGCCATGAACCCTCTCATCACAATGCTCTTTGGCCCGTGGCATCACAATGCCCCATGACCCTTGTCACCACAATGCTCCATGGCCCGTGTCATCACAGTACTCCATGACCCCTTACATCACAATGCTCCATGACCCATTTCATTACAAGGCTCCATGACCCCTTTCATCACAGTGCTCCTGTACCCCTTTCATCACAATGCTCCATGAACCCTATCATCACAATGGTCCATTTACCCTTCTCATCACAATGCTCTATGGCCCTTGTCATGACAAAGCTCCATGCCCACCGTAATCACATTGCTCCAGGACCACATTCATCACAATGCTCCAGGACCCGTTTCATCACAATGCTAAATGACCCTTGTCATCACTATTCTCCATGGCGCTTGTCATCACTATGCTCCATGTCCCTTGTCATCACAATGATCCATGACCCCTTTCATCACAATGTTCCACTACACGTTTCATCACAATGCTCCATGGCACCTATCATCACAATCATAAATGACCCCTCTCATCAAAATGCTCAATGACCCTTGTCAACACAATGCTTCATGCCCGTGTCATCAAAATGCTCCACGGTCCGTGTCATCCCAATGCTCCATGACTCCTGTCATCAGAATTCTCCATGAACTCTTTCATCACAATGCTCCATGACCACTTTCATCAAAACGATCCATGACCAGTTTCATCACAATGCTCCATGATCGCTATCATCACAATGATCCATGACACATTTCATCACAATGCTCCAGTACCCCTTTCATCACAATGCTCCATGGCGCCTGTCATCACAATGCCCCATGTTCCCTGTCATCACAATGCTCCATGAACACGTCATCACAATGCCCCATGGCCCTTTTCATCACAATGCTCCATGACCACTGTCAACACAATGCCCCATGACCCCTGACATCACAAGCCTCCATAGCACTTCTCACCCCATTGCTCCATGCCCTTGTCATCTCAATGCTCCATGACCCCTTTATCACAATGCTTCATGAACCCAGTCATCACAATGCTCCATGACACCTGATATCACAATGCTCCATGACGACTTTCATCACAATTCTCCATGATCCATTTCATCACAATGCTCCATGAGCACTATCATCACAATGCTCCATGAGCACTGTCATCCCAATGCTCCATGACCGCTTTCAACACAATCCTCCGTGATCTCTATCATCACAATGATCCATGGACCATTTCATCACAATGCTCCAGTACCCCTTCCATCAAAATGCTCCATAGCCCTTGTCATCACTATGTTCCCTGTCCCTTGTCATCACAATGATCCATGACCCCTTTCATCACAATGTTCCACTACACGTTTCATCACAATGCTCCATGTCACCTATCATCACAATCATAAATGACCCCTGTCATCAAAATGCTCAATGACCCTTGTCAACACAATGCTTCATGCCCGTGTCATCAAAATGCTCCATGGTCCGTGTCACCCCAATGCTCCATGACTCCTGTCATCGGAATTCTCCATGAACTCTTTCATCACAATGCTCCATGACCACTTTCATCAAAACGATCCATGACCAGTTTCATCACAATGCTCCATGATCGCTATCATCACAATGATCCATGACACATTTCATCACAATGCTCCAGTACCCCTTTCATCACAGCGCTCCATGGCGCCTGTCATCACAATGCCCCATGGCCCTTTTCATCACAATGCTCCATGACCACTGTCAACACAATGCCCCATGACCCCTGACATCACAAGCCTCCATAGCACTTCTCACCCCATTGCTCCATGCCCTTGACATCACAATGCTCTATGACCCCTTTATCACAATGCTTCATGAACCCAGTCATCACAATGCTCCATGACACCTGATATCACAATGATCCATGACGACTTTCATCACAATTCTCCATGATCCATTTCATCACAATGCTCCATGAGCACTGTCATCCCAATGCTCCATGACCGCTTTCAACACAATGCTCCATGATCGCTATCATCACAATGATCCATGAACCATTTCATCACAATGCTCCAGTACCCCTTCCATCAAAATGCTCCATGGCCCTTGTCATCACAATGCTCCGTGACCCTGTCATCATAATGCTCCATAACCCCAGTCATCACAATGCTCCATGACCCCTATCATCACAATGCTCCATGACAAATTTCATCACAATGCTCCATGACCCCTCTCATCACAATGTTCCATGACTCTTGTCATCTCAATTCTCCATCGCCCTTGTCATCAAAATGCTACATCCACCCTGTTATTACAACGATTCATTATCAACTGCATCACAATGATTCATGATCCCTTTCGTCACCATGCTCCTTTGCCCGTGTCATCACAATGCTCCATGAACCTTGTCATCACAATATTCTGTGGCCCTTGTGATCACAAAGCTCCATGTCTCCTTTCATCACAATGCCATTTAGCCCGTGTCATCACAATACTCCATGAAGCTTGTCAACACAATACTCCATGGCCCGTGTCATCACAATGCTCCATGACTCCTGTCATCACAATGCTCCAGGAACCCTGTCATTACAAACCTCCAACACCCCTCTCATCAGAATGCTCCATGACCCCTCTAATCACAATGCTCCATGCTGTATTTTTCACCAGGCTCCATGCCCTTGTCATCACAATGCTCCATGACTCCTGTCATCCCAGTGTTCCTAAACCCCTGTCATCACAATGTTCCATTACTCTTGTCATCACAATGCCCCATGACCCCTGACATCACAATTCTCCATGGTACTTGTAATCACAATACTCCATGCCCGTGGCATCACAATGCTCCATGACTTTGTCATCACAATCTTTCATGACCTTTGTCATCACAATGTTCCTTGACACTTGTCATCACAATTGCCCATGCCCCCTGTCATCACAATGCTACTTCGCAATTTTCATGACAATGCTCCAGGGCCCCTGTCATCACAATGCTCCATGACCGTTGTCATCACAATGCTCCATGTCCACTCTCATCACAATGCTCATGACCATATTCATCACAATGCTCCATGACCCGTTTCATCATAATGCTAAAAGGCACTTGTCATCGCAATGCTCCATAGGACTAGTCATCAAAATGCTCCCATAAGCACGTTCATCACAATCCTCCATGACCCCTGTCATCACAGTGCTCCATGGCCCTCATCATCACAATGCCCCATGATCCCTTACATGTCTATGCTCCATGACAACTTTCATCCCAATGCTCCATGCGCCCTATCATCACAATGCTCCATTATCCTTTTCATGATAATAATCCATGACCGATTTCATCACAATGCTCCAGTACACCGTTCATCACAATTCCCCATGACTCCTGTCATGACAATACCCCATGACCCCTGCCATCACATTGCTCCATGTCCCGTGTCTTCACAATGCTCCATGTCCGTGTCATCACAATGCTCCATGACTCCTATCATCACAATAAGCCATGACAAATTTCATCACAATGCTCGGTGATCGCTATCATCCAAATGATCCATGACCCCTTTCATCACAATGCTCCCTGACCCATTTCATCACAATGCTCCATGACCAATTTCATTACAAAGCTCCATGATCACTATCATCACAAGGATCCATCACCCCTTTCATCACAGTGTTCCAGTACCATTTTCATCACAATGCTCCACGACACCTATCATCACAATGCTCCATGACCCTTATCATCACAATGCTCTATGGCCCTTGTCATCGCAATGATCCATGGCCACTGTCATCACAATGCTCAATGACCAAATTCATCACAATGCTCCATAACCCGTTTCATCACAATGATAAATCTCCCTTGTCATCACAATGCCCCATGTTCCCTGTCATCACAATGCTCCATGAACACGTCATCACAATGCCCCATGGCCCTTTTCATCACAATGCTCCATAACCCCTGTCAACACAATGCCCCATGACCCCTGACATCACAAGCCTCCATAGCACTTCTCACCCCATTGCTCCATGCCCTTGTCATCACAATGCTCCATGAACACTGTCATCACAATGCCCTATGACCAGTGTCATCACAGTGCTCCTTGGCTGTTGTCAAGAAAATGCTCCATAACCCCTGTCATCACAGTGAACCATGGCCCTTGTCATCACAATGCTCCATGACCCCTTTCATCACAATAAGCCATGACCAATTTCATCACAATGCTCGGTGATCGCTATCATCCAAATGATCCATGACCCCTTTCATCACAATGCTCCCTGACCCATTTCATCACAATGCTCCATGACCACTTTCATTACAGAGTCCATGATCGCTATCATCACAATGATCCATCACCCCTTTCATCACAGTGTTCCACTACCATTTTCATCACAATGCTCCACGACACCTATCATCACAATACTCCGTGACCCTTATCATCACAATGCTCTATGGCACTTGTCATCACAATAATCCATGGCCACTGTCATCACAATGCTCCATGACCACCTTCATCACAAAGCTCCATGACCCGTTTCATCACAATGCTAAATTTCCCTTGTCATAACAATGTTCCATGGCGCTTGTCATCACAATGCTGCATGACTCCTGTCATCACACTGCCCTATGACCCTGTCATCACAAGGCTCCATGGCCCTTGACATCACAATTCTCCATGACACCTGACAACACAATGCTCCAGTACGCCTTTCATCACAATGCTCCAGGCCCCATGTCATCACAATGCACCAAGATCCCTTTCATGACAATAATCCATGTCCCCTTTCATCACAATGCTCCAGTATGCCTTTCATCACAATACTCGCTGCCCCCTGTCATCACAATGCCCCATAACCCCTGTCAGCATTATGTTCCATGCCCCCTGTAGTCACAATGCTCCATAACCGCTGTCATCACAATGCTCCATGACCCTTGTCATCACAATGCTCCATGGTGTTTTTCATCACAATGCTCCATGCCCCATGTCATCGCAATTCTTCAAGACAACTTTCATCACAATGCTCCATAACCACTTTCATCACAATGCTCCTTGGCCCGTTTCATCGCAATTCTCCATGACTCCTTTCATCACAATGCTCCATGGCCTCTGACATCACAATGCTCCATAACCCCTGTCATCACAATGCTCCATGACCCCTGTCAAAGCAATGCTCCATAACCCCTTTCATCACAATGCTCCTTGACCCATGTCAACACAATGTTCCAGGACCCCTTTCATCACAATGCTCCTTGGCACGTGTCATCACAATGCTCCATGAACTGTATCATCACAATGCACCATGACCCCTTTCATAACAATGCACCATGACCTCTGTCATCACAATGCTCCATGATCCCTTTCATCACAATGCTCCATGAGCACTGTCATCACAATGCTCCATGACCGCTTTCAACACAATGCTCCATGATCACTATCATCAGAATGATCCATGAACCATTTCATCACAATGCTCCAGTACCCCTTCCATCAAAATGCTCCATGGCCCTTGTCATCACAATGCTCCGAGACCCCTGTCATCATAATGCTCCATAACCCCAGTCATCACAAAGCTCCACGACCCCTATCATCACAATGCTCCATGACAAATTTCATCACAATCCTCCGTGACACATTTCATCAGAATACTCCATGACCCCTCTCATCACAATGCTCCGTGGCACTTGTCATCACAATGCTCCATGGCCCCTGTCATCACAATGCCCCATGACCCTTCTCATCACAATGCTCAACGGCACTTGTTATAACAATGCTCCATGATCCCTATCATCACAATGCTCCATTACCCCCCTTTCATCACAATTGTCCATGCCTTCAGTCATCACAATGTTCCATAACACGTGATATCACAATGCCTCATGTCACCTATCATCACAATGCACCATGGCCCTTGTCATCACAATGCTCCATGACCCTGGTCATCACAACGCTCCATGATACCTTTCATTATAATAATCCATGACTCCTTCCATCACAATGCTACAGTATGCCTTTCATCACAATGTTCAATAACCCTTGTCATCACAATGCTCCATTGCCCTTGTCATCACAATGCTCCATGGCCCTTGTCATCACAATGCTCTATGACGCCTTTCATCACAATGCACCAGTACCCCTTTCATCACAATTCTCCAAGCCCTCTGTCACCACAATGCTCCATAACCCCTGACATCACAATGGCCAACGACACCTGTCATCACAATTCACCAAGGATCTTGTCATCAAAATGCTCCATGCTCGTGTCATCACAATGCTCCAAGACCCGTGTCATCACAATTCTCCATGGCCGGTCTCATCACAATGCTCCATGACCCCTGTCATCAAAATTCTCCATGACCCCTGTCATCAAAATTCTCCATGAACTATCATCACAGTGCTCCATGAACACATTCATCACAATGCTCCATGATCCCTTTCATCACAATGCTCTAGGACTACCATCATCACAATGCTCCATGATCGCTATCATCACAATGATCCATGACCACTTTCATAACGATGCTCCAGTACCCCCTTTCATCACAATGCTCCATGGTTCCTGTCATCACAATGCGCCAGGACCCATGTCATCACAATGCTCTATGACCCTTGTCATCACAATCTTCCATGGCTCTTGTCATCACAATGCTCCATGCCCACTGCCATCACAATGCTCCATAACTACATTCATCACAATGCTGCATGACCCGTTTCACCACAATGCTAAGTGGCCCTTGTCATCACAATGCTCCATGGTGCTTGTCATCACAATGCTCCATGCTCCCGTCATCGCAATGCCCCATGACCCTTGTCATCACAAGGATCCATGGTCTTTGACATCACAGTGCTCCATGACACCTGTCATCACAATGCTCGATGATTCGTTTCATCACAATGCTCCCTGACGCCTGTCATCACAGTGCTCCATGACCCCTTGCATCACAACACTCCATGACCAATTTCATCACAACTTTCCATGACTCCTATCATCACAATGCTCTATGGCCATTGTATCACAATGCTCAGTGCCCACTGTCATCACAATGCTCCATGAGCACATTCATCACAATACTCCATGACCCGTTCCATCACAATGCTAAATGGCCCTTGTCATCACAATGTTCTACGGTGCTTGTCATCACAATGCTGCATGACCCCTGTCATCACAATGCTCCATGGCCCTTGCCATCACAATGCTCCATGAACGCTGTCATCACAATGCCCTATGACCACTATCATCACAGGGCTCCTTGGCTGTTGTCATGAAAATGCTCCATAACCCCTGTCATCACAGTGAACCATGGCACTTGTCATCACAATGCTCCCTGACCCATTTCATCACAATGCTCCATGACCACTTTCATTACAGAGCTCCATGATCGCTATCATCACAATGCTCCATCACCCCTTTCATCACAGTGTTCCAGTACCATTTTCATCACAATGATCCACGACCCCTATCACCACAATGCTCCATGACACATATTTTCACTATGCTCTATGGCCCTTGTCATCACAATGCTCCATGGCAACTGTCATCACAATGCTCCATGACTCCTGTCATCACACTGCCCTATGACCCCTGTCATCACAAGGCTCCATGGCCCTTGTCATCACAATGTTCCCTAACACCTGTCATCACAATCCTCTATGCCCTTGTTATGACAATGCTCCATGACCCCTGTCATCACGAGGCTCCATGGTCCTTGACATCACAATTCCCCATGACACCTGACAACACAATGCTCCAGTACACCTTTCATCACAATGCTTCAGGCCCCATGTCATCACAATGCACCATGATCCCTTTCATGACAATAATCATTGACCCCTTTCATCACAATCCTCCAGTATGCCTTTCAGCACAATGTTCAATGACCCCTGTCATCACAATGCTCCATGGCCCTTGTCATCACAATGCTCCATGGCCCTTGTCATCACAATGCTCTATGGCGCCTTTCATCACAATGCACCAGTACCCCTTTCATCACAATTCTCCAGGCCCTCTGTCACCACAATGCTCCATAACCCCTGACATCACAATGGCCAACGACACCTGTCATCACAATTCACCATGGATCTTGTCATCAAAATGCTCCATGCTCGTGTCATCACAATGCTCCAAGACCCGTGTAACCACAATGCTCCATGGCTGGTCTCATCACAATGCTCCATGACACCTGTCATCAAAATTCTCCATGAACTTTCATCACAGTGCTCCATGAACACATTCATCACAATGCTCCATGATCCCTTTCATCACAGTGCTCTAGGACCACCATCATCACAATGCTCCACGATAGCTATCATCACAATGATCCATGCCCTCTTTCATAACGATGCTGCAGTACCCCCTTTCATCACAATGCTCCATGGTTCCTGTCATCACAATGCGCCAGGACCCATTTCATCACAATGCTCTATGACCCTTGTCATCAAAATGTTCCATGGCCCTTGTCATCACAATGCTCCATGCCCAATGCCATCACAATGCTTCATGACCACATTCATCACAGTGCTCCATGACACATTTCATCACAATATTAAATGGCCCTTGTCATCACAATGTTCCATGGACTTTGTCATCACAATGCTCCATGACCCCTGTCATCACAATGCCACATAACCCCTTTTATTACAATAATCTATTACCCCTTTCATCATAATGCTCTCTGACCACTTTCATCACAATGCTCCATGACCCCTCTCATCACAATGGTTCAGGACCACGTTCATCACAATGCTCCATGACCCCTCTCATCACAATGCTCTTTGGCCCATGACATCACAATGCCCCATGACCCTAGTCACCACAATGCTCCATGGCCCGTGTCATCACAGTACTCCATGACCACTTACATCACAATGCTCCATGGTTCCTGTCATCACAATGAGCCAGGACCCATGTCATCACAATGCTCTATGACCCTTGTCATCACAATGTTTCATGGCCCTTGTCATCACAATGCCCCATGCCAACCGTCATCACATTGCCTCAGGACCACATTCATCACAATGCTCCAGGACCCGTTTCATCACAATTCTAAATGACCCCTCTCATCACAATTCTCCATGGCGCTTGTCATCACTATGCTCCATGTCCCTTGTCATCACAATGATCCATGACCCCTTTCATCACAATGTTCCACTACACGTTTCATCACAATGCTCCATGGCACCTATCATCACAATCATAAATGACCCCTGTCATCAAAATGCTCAATGACCGTTGTCAACACAAGGCTTCATGCCCGTGTCATCAAAATGCTCCATGGTCCGTGTCATCCCAATGCTCCATGACTCCTGTCATCAGAATTCTCCATGAACTCTTTCATCACAATGCTCCATGATCACTTTCATCAAAACGATCCATGACCAGTTTCATCACAATGCTCCATGATCGCTATCATCACAATGATCCATGACACATTTCATCACAATGCTCCAATACCTCTTTCATCACAATGCTCCATGGCGCCTGTCATCACAATGCCCCATGTTCCCTGTCATCACAATGCTCCATGAACACGTCATCACAATGCCCTATGGCCCTTTTCATCACAATGCTCCATAACCGCTGTGATCACAATGCTCCATGACCCTTGTCATCACAATGCTCCATGGCGTTTTTCATCACAATGCTCCATGCCCCCTGTCATTGCAATTCTTCAAGACAACTTTCATCACAATGCTCCATGACCAGTTTCATCACAATGCTCCTTGGCCCGTTTCATCGCAATGCTCCATGACTCCTTTCATCACAATGCTCCATGGCCTCTGACATCACAATGCTCCATAACCCCTGTCATCACAATGCTCCATGACCCATGTCAAAACAATGCTCCATAACCCCTGTCATTACAATGCTCCTTGACCCATGTCAACACAATGTTCCAGGACCCCTTTCATCACAATGCTCCTTGGCACATGTCATCACAATGCTCCATGAACTGTATCATCACAATGCACCATGACACCTGTCATAACAATGCACCATGACCTCTGTCATCACAATGCTCGATGATCCCTTTCATCACAATGCTCCATGAACACTGTCATCACAATGCTCCATGACCGCTTTCAACACAATGCTCCATGATCGCTATCATCACAATGATCCATGAACCATTTCATCACAATGCTCCAGTACCTCTTCCATCAAAATGCTCCATGGCCCTTGTCATCACAATGCTCTGAGACCCCTGTCATCATAATGCTCCATAACCCCAGTCATCACAAAGCTCCACGACCCCTATCATCACAATGCTCCATGACAAATTTCATCACAATCCTCCATGACACATTTCATCAGAATACTCCATGACCCCTCTCATCACAATGCTCCGTGGCACTTGTCATCACAATGCTCCATGGCCCCTGTCATCAAAATTCTCCATGAACTTTCATCACAGTGCTCCATGAACACATTCATCACAATGCTCCATGATCCCTTTCAACACAATGCTCTAGGACCACCATCATCACAATGCTCCATGATCGCTATCATCACAATGATCCATGACCTCTTTCATAACGATGCTCCAGTACCCCCTTTCATCACAATGCTCCATGGTTCCTGTCATCACAATGCGCCAGGACCCATGTCATCACAATGCTCTATGACCCTTGTCATCACAATGTTCCATGTCCCTTGTCATCACAATGCTCCATGCCCACTGCCATCACAATGCTTCATTACCACATTCATCACAGTGCTCCATGACACGTTTCATCAAAATATTAAATGGCCCTTGTCATCACAATGCCCCATGCCAACCGTCATCACATTGCCTCAGGACCACATTCATCACAATGCTCCAGGACCCGTTTCATCACAATGCTAAATGACACCTGTCATCACAATTCTCCATGGCGCTTGTCATCACTATGCTCCATGTCCATTGTCATCACAAAGATCCATGACCCTTTTCATCACAATGTTCCACTACACGTTTCATCACAATGCTCCATGGCACCTATCATCACAATCATAAATGACACCTGTCATCAAAATGCTCAATGACCCTTGTCAACACAAGGCTTCATGCCCGTGTCATCAAAATGCTCCATGGTCCGTGTCATCCCAATGCTCCATGACTCCTGTCATCAGAATTCTCCATGAACTCTTTCATCACAATGCTCCATGACCATTTTCATCAAAACGATCCATGACCAGTTTCATCACAATGCTCCATGATCGCTATCATCACAATGATCCATGACACATTTCATCACAATGCTCCAATACCCCTTTCATCACAATGCTCCATGGCGCCTGTCATCACAATGCCCCATGTTCCCTGTCATCACAATGCTCCATGAACACATCATCACAATGCCCCATGGCCCTTTTCATCACAATGCTCCATAACCCCTGTCAACACAATGCCCCATGACCCCTGACATCACAAGCCTCCATAGCACTTCTCACCCCATTGCTCCATGCCCTTGTCATCACAATGCTCCATGAACACTGTCATCACAATGCCCTATGACCAGTGTCATCACAGTGCTCCTTGGCTGTTGTCATGAAAATGCTCCATAACCCCTGTCATCACACTGAACCATGGCCCTTGTCATCACAATGCTCCATGACCCCTTTCATCACAATAAGCCATGACCAATTTCATCACAATGCTCGGTGATCGCTATCATCCAAATGATCCATGACCCCTTTCATCACAATGCTCCCGGACCCATTTCATCACAATGCTCCATGACCACTTTCATTACAGAGCTCCATGATCGCTATCATCACAATGATCCATCACCCCTTTCATCACAGTGTTCCACTACCATTTACATCACAATGCTCCACGACACCTATCATCACAATACTCCATGACCCTTATCATCACAATGCTCTATGGCCCTTGTCATCACAATGATCCATGGCCACTGTCATCACAATGCTCCATGACCACCTTCATCACAATGCTCCATGACCCGTTTCATCACAATGCTAAATTTCCCTTGTCATCACAATGCTCTATGGCGCTTGTCATCACAATGCTGCATGACTCCTGTCATCACACTGCCCTATGACCTTGTCATCACAAGGCTCCATGGCCCTTGTCATCACAATGCTCCATAACACCTGTCATCACAATCCTCCATGCCCTTGTCATGACAATGCTCCATGATCCCTGTCATCACAAGGCTCCATGGCCCTTGACATCACAATTCTCCATGACACCTGACAACACAATGCTCCACTACGCCTTTCATCACAATGCTCCAGGCTCCTTGTCATCACAATGCACCATGATCCCTTTCATGACAATAATCCATGACCCCTTTCATCACAATGCTCCAGTATGCCTTTCATCACAATACTCGCTGCCCCCTGTCATCACAATGCCCCATAACCCCTGTCAGCATTATATTCCATGCCCCCTGTAGTCACAAGGCTCCATAACTGCTGTCATCACAATGCTCCATGACCCTTGTCATCACAATGCTCCATGGCGTTTTTCATCACAATGCTCCATGCCCCCTGTCATCGCAATTCTTCAAGACAACTTTCATCACAATGCTCCATGACCACTTTCATCACAATGCTCCTTGGCCCGTTTCATCGCAATGCTCCATGATTCCTTTCATCACAATGCTCCATGGCCTCTGACATCACAATGCTCCATAACCCCTGTCATCACAATGTTCCATGACCCCTGTCAAAACAATGCTCCATAACCCCTTTCATCACAGTGCTCCTTGACCCATGTCGACACAATGGACCAGAACCCCTTTCATCACAATGCTCCTTGGCACGTATCATCACAATGCTCCATGAACTGTATCATCACAATGCACCATGACCCCTGTAATAAAAATGCACCATGACCTCTGTCATCACAATGCTCCATGATCCCTTTCATCACAATGCTCCATGAGCACTGTCATCACAATGCTCCATGACCGCTTTCAACACAATTCTCCATGATCGCTATCATCACAATGATCCATGAACCATTTCATCACAATGCTCCAGTACCTCTTCCATCACAATGCTCCATGGCCTTTGTCATCACAATGCTCTGAGACCCCTGTCATCATAATGCTCCATAACCCCAGTCATCACAAAGCTCCACGACCCCTATCATCACAATGCTCCATGACAAATTTCATCACAATCCTCCATGACACATTTCATCAGAATACTCCATGACCCCTCTCATCACAATGCTCCGTGGCACTTGTCATCAAATGCTCCATGGCCCCTGTCATCAAAATTCTCCATGAACTTTCATCACAGTGCTCCATGAACACATTCATCACAATGCTCCATGATCCCTTTCATCACAATGCTCTAGGACCACCATCATCACAATGCTCCATGATCGCTATCATCACAATGATCCATGACCTCTTTCATAACGATGCTCCAGTACCCCCTTTCATCACAATGCTCCATGGTTCCTGTCATCACAATGCGCCAGGACCCATGTCATCACAATGCTCTATGACCCTTGTCATCACAATCTTCCATGGCCCTTGTCATCACAATGCTCCATGCCCACTGCCATCACAATGCTTCATTACCACATTCATCACAGTGCTCCATGACACGTTTCATCACAATATTAAATGGCCCTTGTCATCGCAATGCCCCATGCCAACCGTCATCACATTGCCTCAGGACCACATTCATCACAATGCTCCAGGACCCGTTTCATCACAATGCTAAATGACCCCTGTCATCACAATTCTCCATGGCGCTTGTCATCACTATGCTCCATGTCCCTTTTCATCACAATGATCCATGACCCCTGTCATCACAATGTTCCACTACACGTTTCATCACAATGCTCCATGGCACCTATCATCACAATCATAAATGACCACTGTCATCAAAATGCTCAATGACCCTTGTCAACACAAGGCTTCATGCCCGTGTCATCAAAATGCTCCATGGTCCGTGTCATCCCAATGCTCCATGACTCCTGTCATCAGAATTCTCCATGAACTCTTTCATCACAATGCTCCGTGACCACTTTCATCAAAACGATCCATGACCAGTTTCATCACAATGCTCCATGATCGCTATCATCACAATGATCCATGACACATTTCATCACAATGCTCCAATACCCCTTTCATCACAATGCTCCATGGCGCCTGTCATCACAATGCCCCATGTTCCCTGTCATCACAATGCTCCATGAACACGTCATCACAATGCCCCATGGCCCTTTTCATCACAATGCTCCATAACCCCTGTCAACACAATGCCCCATGACCCCTGACATCACAAGCCTCCATAGCACTTCTCACCCCATTGCTCCATGCCCTGGTCATCACAATGCTCCTTGAACACTGTCATAACAATGCCCTATGACCAGTGTCATCACAGTGCTCCTTGGCTGTTGTCATGAAAATGCTCCATAACCCCTGTCATCACACTGAACCATGGCCCTTGACATCACAATGCTCCATGACCCCTTTCATCACAATAAGCCATGACCAATTTCATCACAATGCTCGGTGATCGCTATCATCCAAATGATCCATGACCCCTTTCATCACAATGCTCCCTGACCCATTTCATCACAATGCTCCATGACCACTTTCATTACAGAGCTCCATGATCGCTATCATCACAATGATCCATCACCCCTTTCATCACAGTGTTCCACTACCATTTTCATCACAATGCTCCACGACACCTATCATCACAATACTCCATGACCCTTATCGTCACAATGCTCTATGGCCCTTGTCATCACAATGATCCATGGCCACTGTCATCACAATGTTCCATGACCACCTTCATCACAATGCTCCATGACCCCTTTCATCACAATGCTAAATTTCCCTTGTCATCACAATGCTCCATGGCGCTTGCCATCACAATGCTGCATGACTCCTGTCATCACACTGCCCTATGACCCTGTCATCAAAAGGCTCCATGGCCCTTGTCATCACAATGCTCCATAACACTTGTCATCACAATCCTCCATGCCCTTGTCATGACAATGCTCCATGACCCCTGTCATCACAAGGCTCCATGGCCCTTGACATCACAATTCTCCATGACACCTGACAACACAATGCTCCAGTACGCCTTTCATCACAATGCTCCAGGCCCCCGTCATCACAATGCACCAAGATCCCTTTCATGACAATAATCCATGTCCCCTTTCATCACAATGCTCCAGTATGCCTTTCATCACAATACTCGCTGCCCCCTGTCATCACAATGCCCCATAACCCCTGTCAGCATTATATTCCATGCCCCCTGTAGTCACAATGCTCCATAACCGCTGTCATCACAATGCTCCATGACCCTTGTCATCACAATGCTCCATGGCGTTTTTCATCACAATGCTCCATGCCCCCTGTCATCGCAATTCTTCAAGACAACTTTCATCACAATGCTCCATGACCACTTTCATCACAATGCTCCTTGGCCCGTTTCATCGCAATGCTCCATGACTCCTTTCATCACAATGCTCCATGGCCTCTGACATCACAATGCTCCATAACCCCTGTCATCACAATGCTCCATGACCCCTGTCAAAACAATGCTCCATAACCCCTGTCATCACAATGCTCCTTGACCCATGTCAACACAATGGTCCAGGACCCCTTTCATCACAATGCTCCTTGGCATGTGTCATCACAATGCTCCATGAACTGTATCATCACAATGCACCATGACCCCTGTCATAACAATGCACCATGACCTCTGTCATCACAATGCTCCATGATCCCTTTCATCACAATGCTCCATGAGCACTGTCATCACAATGCTCCATGACCGCTTTCAACACAATGCTCCATGATCGCTATCATCACAATGATCCATGAACCATTTCATCACAATGCTCCAGTACCCCTTCCATCAAAATGCTCCATGGCCCTTGTCATCACAATGCTCCGAGACCCCTGTCATCATAATGCTCCATAACCCCAGTCATCACAAAGCTCCACGACCCCTATCATCACAGTGCTCCATGACAAATTTCATCACAATCCTCCGTGACACATTTCATCAGAATACTCCATAACCCCTCTCATCACAGTGCTCCGTGGCACTTGTCATCACAATGCTCCATGATCCCTTTCATCACAATGCTCTAGGACCACCATCATCACAATGCTCCATGATCGCTATCATCACAATGATCCATGACCCCTTTCATAACGATGCTCCAGTACCCCCTTTCATCACAATGCTCCATGGTTCCTGTCATCACAATGCGCCAGGACCCTTCTCATCACAATGCTCAACGGCACTTGTTATAACAATGCTCCATGATCCCTATCATCACAATGCTCCATTACCCCCCTTTCATCACAATTGTCCATGCCTTCAGTCATCACAATGTTCCATAACACGTGATATCACAATGCCTCATGTCACCTATCATCACAATGCACCATGGCACTAGTCATCACAACGCTCCATGACACCTTTCATCATAATAATCCATGACTCCTTCCATCACAATGCTACAGTATGCCTTTCATCACAATGTTCAATGACCCTTGTCATCACAATGCTCCATGGCCCTTGTCATCACAATGCTCCATGGCCCTTCTCATCACAATGCTCTATGACGCCTTTCATCACAATGCACCAGTACCCCTTTCATCACAATTCTCCAGGCCCTCTGTCACCACAATGCTCCATAACCCCTGACATCACAATGGCCAACGACAACTGTCATCACAATTCACCATGGATCTTGTCATCAAAATGCTCCATGCTCGTGTCATCACAATGCTCCAAGACCCGTGTCATCACAATGCTCCATGGCCGGTCTCATCACAATGCTCCATGACCCCTGTCATCAAAATTCTCCATGACCCCTGTCATCAAAATTCTCCATGAACTTTCATCACAGTGCTCCATGAACACATTCATCACAATGCTCCATGATCCCTTTCATCACAATGCTCTAGGACCACCATCATCACAAAGCTCCATGATCGCTATCATCACAATGATCCATGACCCCTTTCATAACGATGCTCCAGTACCCCCTTTCATCACAATGCTCCATGAACGCTGCCATCACAATGCCCTATGACCACTATCCTCACAGGGCTCCTTGGCTGTTGTCATGAAAATGCTCCATAACCCCTGTCATCACAGTGAACCATGGGACTTGTCATCACAATGCTCCCTGACCCATTTCATCACAATGCTCCATGACCACTTTCATTACAGAGCTCCATGATCGCTATCATCACAATGCTCCATCACCCCTTTCATCACAGTGTTCCACTACCATTTTCATCACAATGATCCACGACCCCTATCACCACAATGCTCCATGACACTTATTTTCACTATGCTCTATGGCCCTTGTCATCACAATGCTCCATGGCCACTGTCATCACAATGCTCCATGACCACATTCATCACAATGCTCCATGACCCGTTTCATCAAAATGCTAAATTTCCCTTATCATCACAATGCTCCATGGCCACTGTCATCACAATGCTCCATGACTCCTGTCATCACACTGCCCTATGACCCCTGTCATCACAAGGCTCCATGGCCCTTGTCATCACAATGTTCCCTAACACCTGTCATCACAATCCTCTATGCCCTTGTCATGACAATGCTCCATGACCCCTGTCATCACGAGGCTCCATGGCCCTTGACATCACAATTCCCCATGACACCTGACAACACAATGCTCCAGTACGCCTTTCATCACAATGCTCCAGGCCCCCTGTCATCACAATGCACCATGATCCCTTTCATGACAATAATCATTGACCCCTTTCATCACAATGCTCCAGTATGCCTTTCATCACAATACTCGCTGCCCCCTTTCATCACAATGCCCCATAACCCCTGTCAGCATTATATTCCATGACCCCTGTAGTCACAATGCTCCATAACCGCTGTCATCACAATGCTCCATGACCCTTGTCATCACAATGCTCCATGGCGTTTTTCATCACAATGCTCCATGCCCCCTCTCATCGCAATTCTTCAAGACAACTTTCATCACAATGCTCCATGACCACTTTCATCACAATGCTCCTTGGCCCGTTTCATCGCAATGCTCCATGACTCCTTTCATCACAATGCTCCATGACCCCTGTCAAAACAATGCTCCATAACCCCTGTCATCACAATGCTCCATGACCCCTGTCAAAACAATGCTCCATAACCCCTGTCATCACAATGCTCCTTGACCCATGTCAACACAATGGTCCAGGACCCCTTTCATCACAATGCTCCTTGGCACGTGTCATCACAATGCTCCATGAACTGTATCATCACAATGCACCATGACCCCTGTCATAACAATGCACCATGACCTCTGTCATCACAATGCTCCATGATCCCTTTCATCACAATGCTCCATGAGCACTGTCATCACAATGCTCCATGACCGCTTTCAACACAATGCTCCATGATCGCTATCATCACAATGATCCATGAACCATTTCATCACAATGCTCCAGTACCCCTTCCATCAAAATGCTCCATGGCCCTTGTCATCACAATGCTCCGAGACCCCTGTCATCATAATGCTCCATAACCGCAGTCATCACAAAGCTCCACGACCCCTATCATCACAGTGCTCCATGACAAATTTCATCACAATCCTCCGTGACACATTTCATCAGAATACTCCATGACCCCTCTCATCACAATGCTCCTTGGCACTTGTCATCACAATGCTCCATGGCCCTGTCATCACAATGCCCCATGACCCTTCTCATCACAATGCTCAACGGCACTTGTTATAACAATGCTCCATGATCCCTATCATCACAATGCTCCATTGCCCCCCTTTCATCACAATTGTCCATGCCTTCAGTCATCACAATGTTCCATAACACGTGATATCACAATGCCTCATGTCACCTATCATCACAATGCACCATGGCCCTTGTCATCACAATGCTCCATGACGCTGGTCATCACAACGCTCCATGATACCTTTCATCATAATAATCCATGACTCCTTCCATCACAATGCTACAGTATGCCTTTCATCACAATGTTCAATGACCCTTGTCATCACAATGCTCCATGGCCCTTGTCATCACAATGCTCCATGGCCCTTCTCATCACAATGCTCTATGACGCCTTTCATCACAATGCACCAGTACCCCTTTCATCGCAATTCTCCAGGCCCTCTGTCACCACAATGCTCCATAACCCCTGACATCACAATGGCCAACGACACCTGTCATCACAATTCACCATGGACCTTGTCATCAAAATGCTCCATGCTCGTGTCATCACAATGCTCCAAGACCCGTGTCATCACAATGCTCCATGGCCGGTCTCATCACAATGCTCCAGGACCCCTGTCATCAAAATTCTCCATGAACTTTCATCACAGTGCTCCATGAACACATTCATCACAATGCTCCATGATCCCTTTCATCACAATGCTCTAGGACCACCATCATCACAATGCTCCATGATCGCTATCATCACAATAATCCATGACCCCTTTCATAACGATGCTCCAGTACCCCCTTTCATCACAATGCTCCATGGTTCCTGTCATCACATTGCTCCATGGCCCCTGTCCTCAAAATTCTCCATGAACTTTCATCACAGTGCTCCATGAACACATTCATCACAATGCTCCATGATCCCTTTCATCACAATGCTCTAGGACCACCATCATCACAATGCTCCATGATCACTATCATCACAATGATCCATGACCCCTTTCATAACGATGCTCCAGTACCCCCTTTCATCACAATGCTCCATGGTTCCTGTCATCACAATGCGCCAGGACCCATGTCATCACAATGCTCTATGACCCTTGTCATCACAATGTTCCATGGCCCTTGTCATCACAATGCTCCATGCCCACTGCCATCACAATGCTTCATTACCACATTCATCACAGTGCTCCATGACACGTTTCATCACAATATTAAATGGCCCTTGTCATCGCAATGCCCCATGCCAACCGTCATCACATTGCCTCAGGACCACATTCATCACAATGCTCCAGGACCCGTTTCATCACAATGCTAAATGACCCCTGTCATCACAATTCTCCATGGCGCTTGTCATCACTATGCTCCATGTCCCTTTTCATCACAATGATCCATGACCCCTGTCATCACAATGTTCCACTACACGTTTCATCACAATGCTCCATGGCACCTATCATCACAATCATAAATGACCACTGTCATCAAAATGCTCAATGACCCTTGTCAACACAAGGCTTCATGCCCGTGTCATCAAAATGCTCCATGGTCCGTGTCATCCCAATGCTCCATGACTCCTGTCATCAGAATTCTCCATGAACTCTTTCATCACAATGCTCCGTGACCACTTTCATCAAAACGATCCATGACCAGTTTCATCACAATGCTCCATGATCGCTATCATCACAATGATCCATGACACATTTCATCACAATGCTCCAATACCCCTTTCATCACAATGCTCCATGGCGCCTGTCATCACAATGCCCCATGTTCCCTGTCATCACAATGCTCCATGAACACGTCATCACAATGCCCCATGGCCCTTTTCATCACAATGCTCCATAACCCCTGTCAACACAATGCCCCAAGACCCCTGACATCACAAGCCTCCATAGCACTTCTCACCCCATTGCTCCATGCCCTTGTCATCACAATGCTCCATGAACACTGTCATCACAATGCCCTATGACCAGTGTCATCACAGTGCTCCTTGTCTGTTGTCATGAAAATGCTCCATAACCCCTGTCATCACAGTGAACCATGGCCCTTGTCATCACAATGCTCCATGACCCCTTTCATCACAATAAGCCATGACCAATTTCATCACAATGCTCGGTGATCGCTATCATCCAAATGATCCATGACCCCTTTCATCACAATCCTCCCAGACCCATTTCATCACAATGCTCCATGACCGCTTTCATTACAGAGCTCCATGATCGCTATCATTCCAATGATCCATCACCCCTTTCATCACAGTGTTCCAGTACCATTTTCTTCACAATGCTCCACGACACCTATCATCACAATACTCCATGACCCTTATCATCACAATGCTCTATGGCCCTTGTCATCACAATGATCCATGGACACTGTCATCACAATGCTCCATGACCACCGTCATCACAATGCTCCATGACCCGTTTCATCACAATGCTAAATTTCCCTTGTCATCACAATGCTCCATGGCGCTTGTCATCACAATGCTGCATGACTCCTGTCATCACACTGCCCTATGACCCTGTCATCACAAGGCTCGATGGCCCTTGTCATCACAATGCTCCATAAAACCTGTCATCACAATCCTCCATGCCCTTGTCATGACAGTGCTCCATGACCCCTGTCATCACAAGGCTCCATGGCCCTTGACATCACAATTCTCCATGACACCTGACAACACAATGCTCCAGTACGCCTTTCATCACAATGCTGCAGGCTCCCTGTCATCACAATGCACCATGATCCCTTTCATGACAATAATCCATGACCCCTTTCATCACAATGCTCCAGTATGACTTTCATCACAATACTCGCTGCCCCCTGTCATCACAATGCCCCATAACACCTGTCAGCATTATATTCCATGCCCCCTGTAGTCACAATGCTCCATAACCGCTGTCATCACAATGCTCCATGACCCTTGTCATCACAATGCCCCATGGCGTTTTTCATCACAATGCTCCATGACCCCTGTCATCACAATTCTTCAAAACAACTTTCATCACAATGCTCCATGACCACTTTCATCACAATGCTCCTTGGCCCGTTTCATCGCAATGCTCCATGACTGCTTTCATCACAATGCCCCATGGCCTCTGACATCACAATGCTCCATAACCCCTGTCATCACAATGCTTCATGACCCCTGTCAAAACAATGCTCCATAACCCCTTTCATCACAATGCTCCTTGACCCATGTCAACACAATGTTCCAGAACCCCTTTCATCACAATGCTCCTTGGCACGTGTCATCACAATGCTCCATGAACTGTATCATCACAATGCACCCTGACCCCTTTCATAACAATGCACCATGACCTCTGTCATCACAATGCTCCATGATCCCTTTCATCAAAATGCTCCATGAGCACTGTCATCACAATGCTCCATGACCGCTTTCAACACAATGCTCCATGATCGCTATCATCACAATGATCCATGAACCATTTCATCACAATGCTCCAGTACCCCTTCCATCAAAATGCTCCATGGACCTTGTCATCACAATGCTCCGAGACCCCTGTCATCATAATGCTCCGTAACCCCAGTCATCACAAAGCTCCACGACCCCTAACATCACAATGCTCCATGACAAATTTCATCACAATCCTCCATGACACATTTCATCAGAATACTCCATGACCCCTCTCATCACAATGCTCCGTGGCATTTGTCATCACAATGCTCCATGGCCCCTGTCATCACAATGCCCCATGACCCTTCTCATCACAATGCTCAACGGCACTTGTTATAACAATGCTCCATGATACCTATCATCACAATGCTCCATTACCCCGCTTTCATCACAATTGTCCATGCCTTCAGTCATCACAATGTTCCATAACACGTGATATCACAATGCCTCATGTCACCTATCATCACAATGCACCATGGCCCTTGTCATCACAATGCTCCATGATCCTGGTCATCACAACGCTCCATGACACCTTTCATCATAATAATCCATGACTCCTTCCATCACAATGCTACAGTATGCCTTTCATCACAATGTTCAATGACCCTTGTCATCACAATGCTCCATGGCCCTTGTCATCACAATGCTCCATGGCCCTTGTCATCACAATGCTCTATGACGCCTTTCATCACAATGCAACAGTACCCCTTTCATCACAATTCTCCAGGCCCTCTGTCACCACAATGCTCCATAACCCCTGACATCACAATGGCCAACGACACCTGTCATCACAATTCACCATGGATCTTGTCATCAAAATGCTCCATGCTCGTGTCATCACAATGCTCCAAGACCCGTGTCATCACAATGCTCCATGGCCGGTCTCATCACAATGCTCCATGACCCCTTTCATCAAAATTCTCCATGACCCCTGTCATCAAAATTCTCCATGAACTTTCATCACAGTGCTCCATGAACACATTCATCACAATGCTCCATGATCCCTTTCATCACAATGCTCTAGGACCACCATCATCACAATGATCCATGACCCCTTTCATAACGATGCTCCAGTACCCCCTTTCATCACAATGCTCCATGGTTCCTGTCATCACAATGCGCCAGGACCCATGTCATCACAACGCTCTATGACCCTTGTCATCACAATCTTCCATGGCTCCTGTCATCACAATGCTCCATGCCCACTGCCATCACAATGCTCCATAACCACATTCATCACAATGCTGCATGACCCGTTTCACCACAATGCTAAGTGGCCCTTGTCATCAAAATGCTCCATGGTGCTTGTCATCACAATGCTCCATGCCCCCGTCATCACAATGCCCCATGACCCTTGTCATCACATGGATCCATGGTCTTTGACATAACAGTGCTCCATGACACCTGTCATCACAATGCTCGATGATTCGTTTCATCACAATGCTCCCTGACCCCTGTCATCACAGTGCTCCATGACCCCTTGCATCACAACGCTCCATGACCAATTTCATCACAACTTTCCATGACTCCTATCATCACAATGCTCTATGGCCATTGTCATCACAATGCTCAATGCCCACTGTCATCACAATGCTCCATGAGCACATTCATCACAATACTCCATGACCCGTTCCATCACAATGCTAAATGGCCCTTGTCATCACAATGTTCTACGGTGCTTGTCATCACAGTGCTGCATGACCCCTGTCATCACAATGCTCCATGGCCCTTGCCATCACAATGCTCTATGAACGCTGTCATCACAATGCCCTATGACCACTATCATCACAGGGCTCCTTGGCTGTTGTCATGAAAATGCTCCATAACCCCTGCCATCACAGTGAACCATGGCACTTGTCATCACAATGCTCCCTGACCCATTTCATCACAATGATCCATGACCACTTTCATTACAGAGCTCCATGATCGCTATCATCACAATGCTCCATCACCCATTTCATCACAGTGTTCCAGTACCATTTTCATCACAATGATCCACGACCCCTATCACCACAATGCTCCATGACACTTAATTTCACTATGCTCTATGGCCCTTGTCATCACAATGCTCCATGGCCACTGTCATCACAATGCTCCATGACCACATTCATCACAATGCTCCATGACCCGTTTCATCAAAATGCTAAATTTCCCTTATCATCACAATGCTCCATGGCCACTGTCATCACAATGCTCCATGACTCCTGTCATCACACTGCCCTATGACCCCTGTCATCACAAGGCTCCATGGCCCTTGTCATCACAATGTTCCCTAACACCTGTCATCACAATCCTCTATGCCCTTGTCATGACAATGCTCCATGACCCCTGTCATCACGAGGCTCCATGGCCCTTGACATCACAATTCCCCATGACACCTGACAACACAATGCTCCAGTACGCCTTTCATCACAATGCTCCAGGCCCCCTGTCATCACAATGCACCATGATCCCTTTCATGACAATAATCCATGACCCCTTTCATCACACTGCTCCAGTATGCCTTTCATCACAATACTCGCTGCCCCCTTTCATCACAATGCCCCATAACCCCTGTCAGCATTATATTCCATGCCCCCTGTAGTCACAATGCTCCATAACCGCTGTCATCACAATGCTCCATGACCCTTGTCATCACAATGCTCCATGGCGTTTTTCATCACAATGCTCCATGCCCCCTCTCATCGCAATTCTTCAAGACAACTTTCATCACAATGCTCCATGACCACTTTCATCACAATGCTCCTTGGCCCGTTTCATCGCAATGCTCCATGACTCCTTTCATCACAATGCTCCATGACCCCTGTCAAAACAATGCTCCATAACCCCTGTCATCACAATGCTCCATGACCCCTGTCAAAACAATGCTCCATAACCCCTGTCATCACAATGCTCCTTGACCCATGTCAACACAATGGTCCAGGACCCCTTTCATCACAATGCTCCTTGGCACGTGTCATCACAATGCTCCATGAACTGTATCATCACAATGCACCATGACCCCTGTCATAACAATGCACCATGACCTCTGTCATCACAATGCTCCATGATCCCTTTCATCACAATGCTCCATGAGCACTGTCATCACAATGCTCCATGACCGCTTTCAACACAATGCTCCATGATCGCTATCATCACAATGATCCATGAACCATTTCATCACAATGCTCCAGTACCCCTTCCATCAAAATGCTCCATGGCCCTTGTCATCACAATGCTCCGAGACCCCTGTCATCATAATGCTCCATAACCCCAGTCATCACAAAGCTCCACGACCCCTATCATCACAGTGCTCCATGACAAATTTCATCACAATTCTCCGTGACACATTTCATCAGAATACTCCATGACCCCTCTCATCACAATGCTCCGTGGCACTTGTCATCACAATGCTCCATGGCCCCTGTCATCACAATGCCCCATGACCCTTCTCATCACAATGCTCAACGGCACTTGTTATAACAATGCTCCATGATCCCTATCATCACAATGCTCCATTGCCCCCCTTTCATCACAATTGTCCATGCCTTCAGTCATCACAATGTTCCATAACACGTGATATCACAATGCCTCATGTCACCTATCATCACAATGCACCATGGCCCTTGTCATCACAATGCTCCATGACCCTGGTCATCACAACGCTCCATGATACCTTTCATCATAATAATTCATGACTCCTTCCATCACAATGCTACAGTATGCCTCTCATCACAATGTTCAATGACCCTTGTCATCACAATGCTCCATGGCCCTTGTCATCACAAAGCTCCATGGCCCTTGTCATCACAATGCTCTATGACGCCTTTCATCACAATGCACCAGTACCCCTTTCATCACAATTCTCCAGGCAATCTGTCACCACAATGCTCCATAACCCCTGACATCACAATGGCCAACGACACCTGTCATCACAATTCACCATGGATCTTCTCATCAAAATGCTCCATGCTCGTGTCATCACAATGCTCCAAGACCCGTGTCATCACAATGCTCCATGGCCAGTCTCATCACAATGCTCCATGACCCCTGTCATCAAAATTCTCCATGAACTTTCATCACAGTGCTCCATGAACACATTCATCACAATGCTCCATGATCCCTTTCATCACAATGCTCTAGGACCACCATCATCACAATGCTCCATGATCGCTATCATCACAATGATCCATGACCTCTTTCATAACGATGCTCCAGTACCCCCTTTCAACACAATGCTCCATGGTTCCTGTCATCACAATGCGCCAGGACCCATGTCATCACAATGCTCTATGACCCTTGTCATCACAATGTTCCATGGCCCTTGTCATCACAATGCTCCATGCCCACTGCCATCACAATGCTTCATTACCACATTCATCACAGTGCTCCATGACACGTTTCATCACAATATTAAATGGCCCTTGTCATCACAATGCCCCATGCCAACGTTCATCACATTGCCTCAGGACCACATTCATCACAATGCTCCAGGACCCGTTTCATCACAATGCTAAATGACCCCTGTCATCACAATTCTCCATGGCGCTTGTCATCACTATGCTGCATGTCCCTTGTCATCACAATGATCCATGACCCCTTTCATCACAATGTTCCACTACACGTTTCATCACAATGCTCCATGGCACCTATCATCACAATCATAAATGACCCCTGTCATCAAAATGCTCAATGGCCCTTGTCAACACAAGGCTTCATGCCCGTGTCATCAAAATGCTCCATGGTCCGTGTCATCCCAATGCTCCATGACTCCTGTCATCAGAATTCTCCATGAACTCTTTCATCACAATG
This sequence comes from Balaenoptera physalus, assembly GCF_965194825.1. Classification (NCBI taxonomy): domain Eukaryota; kingdom Metazoa; phylum Chordata; class Mammalia; order Artiodactyla; family Balaenopteridae; genus Balaenoptera; species Balaenoptera physalus. Next base: position 53,243,230 of record NC_138882.1, on the reverse strand, counting down.
CTCCATGACCACTTTCATCAAAACGATCCATGACCAGTTTCATCACAATGCTCCATGATCGCTATCATCACAATGATCCATGACACATTTCATCACAATGCTCCAATACCCCTTTCAGCACAATGCTCCATGGCGCCTGTCATCACAATGCCCCATGTTCCCTGTCATCACAATGCTCCATGAACACGTCATCACAATGTCCCATGGCCCTTTTCATCACAATGCTCCATAACCCCTGTCAACACAATGCCCCATGACCCCTGACATCACAAGCCTCCATAGCACTTCTCACCCCATTGCTCCATGCCCTGGTCATCACAATGCTCCATGAACACTGTCATCACAATGCCCTATGACCAGTGTCATCACAGTGCTCCTTGGCTGTTGTCATGAAAATGCTCCATAACCCCTGTCATCACACTGAACCATGGCCCTTGTCATCACAATGCTCCATGACCCCTTTCATCACAATAAGCCATGACCAATTTCATCACAATGCTCGGTGATCGCTATCATCCAAATGATCCATGACCCCTTTCATCACAATGCTCCCTGACCCATTTCATCACAATGCTCCATGACCACTTTCGTTACAGAGCTCCATGATCGCTATCATCACAATGATCAATCACCCCTTTCAACACAGTGTTCCACTACCATTTTCATCACAATGCTCCACGACACCTATCATCACAATACTCCATGACCCTTGTCATCACAATGCTCTATGGCCCTTGTCATCACAATGATCCATGGCCACTGTCATCACAATGCTCCATGACCACCTTCATCACAATGCTCCATGACCCGTTTCATCACAATGCTAAATTTCCCTTGTCATCACAATGCTCCATGGTGCTTGCCATCACAATGCTGCATGACTCCTGTCATCACACTGCCCTATGACCCTATCATCACAAGGCTCCATGGCCCTTGTCATCACAATGCTCCATAACACCTGTCATCACAATCCTCCATGCCCTTGTCATGACAATGCTCCATGACCCCTGTCATCACAAGGCTCCATGGCCCTTGACATCACAATTCTCCATGACACCTGACAACACAATGCTCCAGTACGCCTTTCATCACAATGCTCCAGGCCCCCTGTCATCACAATGCACCAAGATCCCTTTCATGACAATAATCCATGTCCCCTTTCATCACAATGCTCCAGTATGCCTTTCATCACAATACTCGCTGCCCCCTGTCATCACAATGCCCCATAACCCCTGTCAGCATTATATTCCATGCCCCCTGTAGTCACAATGCTCCATAACCGCTGTCATCACAATGCTCCATGACCCTTGTCATCACAATGCTCCATGGAGTTTTTCATCACAATGCTCCATGCCCCCTGTCATCGCAATTCTTCAAGACAACTTTCATCACAATGCTCCATGACCACTTTCATCACAATGCTCCATGGCCTCTGACATCACAATGCTCCATAACCCCTGTCATCACAATGCTCCTTGACCCATGTCAACACAATGGTCCAGGACCCCTTTCATCACAATGCTCCTTGGCATGTGTCATCACAATGCTCCATGAACTGTATCATCACAATGCACCATGACCCCTGTCATAACAATGCACCATGACCTCTGTCATCTCAATGCTCCATGATCCCTTCCATCACAATGCTCCATGAGCACTGTCATCACAATACTCCATGACCGCTTTCAACACAATGCTCCATGATCGCTATCATCACAATGATCCATGAACCATTTCATCACAATGCTCCAGTACCCCTTCCATCAAAATGCTCCATGGCCCTTGTCATCACAATGCTCCGAGACCCCTGTCATCATAATGCTCCATAACCCCAGTCATCACAAAGCTCCACGACCCCTATCATCACAATGCTCCATGACAAATTTCATCACAATCCTCCGTGACACATTTCATCAGAATACTCCATGACCCCTCTCATCACAATGCGCCGTGGCACTTGTCATCACAATGCTCCATGGCCCCTGTCATCACAATGCCCCATGACCCTTCTCATCACAATGCTCAACGGCACTTGTTATAACAATGCTCCATGATCCCTATCATCACAATGCTCCATTACCCCCCTTTCATCACAACTGTCCATGCCTTCAGTCATCACAATGTTCCATAACACGTGATATCACAATGCCTCATGTCACCTATCATCACAATGCACCATGGCCCTTGTCATCACAATGCTCCATGACCCTGGTCATCACAATGCTCCATGATACATTTCATCATAATAATCCATGACTCCTTCCATCACAATGCTACAGTATGCCTTTCATCACAATGTTCAATGACCCTTGTCATCACAATGCTCCATGGCCCTTGTCATCACAATGCTCTATGACGCCTTTCATCACAATGCACCAGTACCCCTTTCATCACAATTCTCCAGGCCCTCTGTCACCACAATGCTCCATAACCCCTGACATCACAATGGCCAACGACACCTGTCATCACAATTCACCATGAATCTTGTCATCAAAATGCTCCATGCTCGTGTCATCACAATGCTCCAAGACCCGTGTCATCACAATGCTCCATGGCCAGTCTCATCACAATGCTCCATGACCCCTGTCATCAAAATTCTCCTTGACCCCTGTCATCAAAATTCTCCATGAACTTTCATCACAGTGCTCCATGAACACATTCATCACAATGCTCCATGATCCCTTTCATCACAATGCTCTAGGACCACCATCATCACAATGCTCCATGATCGCTATCATCACAATGATCCATGACCCCTTTCATAACGATGCTCCAGTACCCCCTTTCATCACAATGCTCCATGGTTCCTGTCATCACATTGCTCCATGGCCCCTGTCCTCAAATTTCTCCATGAACTTTCATCACAGTGCTCCATGAACACATTCATCACAATGCTCCATGATCCCTTTCATCACAATGCTCTAGGACCACCATCATCACAATGCTCCATGATCGCTATCATCACAATGATCCATGACCCCTTTCATAACGATGCTCCAGTACCCCCTTTCATCACAATGCTCCATGGTTCCTGTCATCACAATGCGCCAGGACCCATGTCATCACAATGCTCTATAACCCTTGTCATCACAATGTTCCATGGCCCTTGTCATCACAATGCTCCATGCCCACTGCCATCACAATGCTTCATTACCACACTCATCACAGTGCTCCATGACACGTTTCATCACAATATTAAATGGCCCTTGTCATCACAATGCCCCATGCCAACCGTCATCACATTGCCTCAGGACCACATTCATCACAATGCTCCAGGACCCGTTTCATCACAATGCTAAATGACCCCTGTCATCACAATTCTCCATGGCAATTGTCATCACTATGCTCCATGTCCCTTGTCATCACAATGATCCATGACCCCTTTCATCACAATGTTCCACTACACGTTTCATCACAATGCTCCATGGCACATATCATCACAATCATAAATGACCCCTGTCATCAAAATGCTCAATGACCCTTGTCAACACAAGGATTCATGCCCGTGTCATCAAAATGTTCCATGGTCCGTGTCATCCCAATGCTCCATGACTCCTGTCATCAGAATTCTCCATGAACTCTTTCATCACAATGCTCCATGACCACTTTCATCAAAACGATCCATGACCAGTTTCATCACAATGCTCCATGATCGCTATCATCACAATGATCCATGACACATTTCATCACAATGCTCCAATACCCCTTTCATCACAATGCTCCATGGCGCCTGTCATCACAATGCCCCATGTTCCCTGTCATCACAATGCTCCATGAACACGTCATCACAATGCCCCATGGCCCTTTTCATCACAATGCTCCATAACCCCTGTCAACACAATGCTTCATGACCCCTGACATCACAAGCCTCCATAGCACTTCTCACCCCATTGCTCCATGCCCTTGTCATCACAATGCTCCATGAACACTGTCATCACAATGCCCTATGACCAGTGTCATCACAGTGCTCCTTGGCTGTTGTCATGAAAATGCTCCATAACCCCTGTCATCACACTGAACCATGGCCCTTGTCATCACAATGCTCCATGACCCCTTTCATCACAATAAGCCATGACCAATTTCATCACAATGCTCGGTGATCGCTATCATCCAAATGATCCATGACCCCTTTCATCACAATGCTCCCTGACCCATTTCATCACAATGCTCCATGACCACTTTCATTACAGAGCTCCATGATCGCTATCATCACAATGATCCATCACCCCTTTCATCACAGTGTTCCACTACCATTTTCATCACAATGCTCCACGACACCTATCATCACAATACTCCATGACCCTTATCATCACAATGCTCTATGGCCCTTGTCACCACAATGATCCATGGCCACTGTCATCACAATGCTCCATGACCACCTTCATCACAATGCTCCATGACCCGTTTCATCACAATGCTAAATTTCCCTTGTCATCACAATGCTCCATGGCGCTTGTCATCACAATGCTGCATGACTCCTGTCATCACACTGCCCTATGACCCTGTCATCACAAGGCTCCATGGCCCTTGTCATCACAATGCTCCATAACACCTGTCATCACAATCCTCCATGCCCTTGTCATGACAATGCTCCATGACCCCTGTCATCACAAGGCTCCATGGCCCTTGACATCACAATTCTCCATGACACCTGACAACACAATGCTCCAGTACGCCTTTCATCACAATGCTCCAGGCCCCCTGTCATCACAATGCACCAAGATGCCTTTCATGACAATAATCCATGTCCCCTTTCATCACAATGCTCCAGTATGCCTTTCATCACAATACTCGCTGCCCCCTGTCATCACAATGCCCCATAACCCCTGTCAGCATTATATTCCATGCCCCCTGTAGTCACTATGCTCCATAACCGCTGTCATCACAATGCTCCATGACCCTTGTCATCACAATGCTCCATGGCGTTTTTCATCACAATGCTCCATGCCCCCTCTCATCGCAATTCTTCAAGACAACTTTCATCACAATGCTCCATGACCACTTTCATCACAATGCTCCTTGGCCAGTTTCATCGCAATGCTCCATGACTCCTTTCATCACAATGCTCCATGGCCTCTGACATCACAATGCTCCATAACCCCTGTCATCACAATGCTCCATGACCCCTGTCAAAACAATGCTCCATAACCCCTGTCATCACAATGCTCCTTGACCCATGTCAACACAATGGTCCAGGACCCCTTTCATCACAATGCTCCTTGGCATGGGTCATCACAATGCTCCATGAACTGTATCATCACAATGCACCATGACCCCTGTCATAACAATGCACCATGACCTCTGTCATCACAATGCTCCATGATCCCTTTCATCACAATGCTCCATGAGCACTGTCATCACAATGCTCCATGACCGCTTTCAACACAATGCTCCATGATCGCTATCATCACAATGATCCATGAACCATTTCATCACAATGCTCCAGTACCCCTTCCATCAAAATGCTCCATGGCCCTTGTCATCACAATGCTCCGAGATCCCTGTCATCATAATGCTCCATAACCCCAGTCATCACAAAGCTCCACGACCCCTATCATCACAGTGCTCCATGACAAATATCATCACAATCCTCCGTGACACATTTCATCAGAATACTCCATGACCCCTCTCATCACAATGCTCCGTGGCACTTGTCATCACAATGCTCCATGGCCCCTGTCATCACAATGCCCCATGACCCTTCTCATCACAATGCTCAACGGCACTTGTTATAACAATGCTCCATGATCCCTATCATCACAATGCTCCATTGCCCCCCTTTCATCACAATTGTCCATGCCTTCAGTCATCACAATGTTCCATAACACGTGATATCACAATGCCTCATGTCACCTATCATCACAAGGCACCATGGCCCTTGTCATCACAATGCTCCATGACCCTGGTCATCACAACGCTCCATGATACCTTTCATCATAATAATCCATGACTCCTTCCATCACAATGCTACAGTATGCCTCTCATCACAATGTTCAATGACCCTTGTCATCACAATGCTCCATGGCCCTTGTCATCACAATGCTCCATGGCCCTTGTCATCACAATGCTCTATGACGCCTTTCATCACAATGCACCAGTACCCCTTTCATCACAATTCTCCAGGCCCTCTGTCACCACAATGCTCCATAACCCCTGACATCACAATGGCCAACGACACCTGTCATCACAATTCACCATGGATCTTGTCATCAAAATGCTCCATGCTCGTGTCATCACAATGCTCCAAGACCCGTGTCATCACAATGCTCCATGGCCGGTCTCATCACAATGCTCCATGACCCCTGTCATCAAAATTCTCCATGAACTTTCATCACAGTGCTCCATGAACACATTCATCACAATGCTCCATGATCCCTTTCATCACAATGCTCTAGGACCACCATCATCACAATGCTCCATGATCGCTATCATCACAATGATCCATGACCCCTTTCATAACGATGCTCCAGTACCCCCTTTCATCACAATGCTCCATGGTTCCTGTCATCACAATGCTCCATGACCCCTGTCATCAAAATTCTCCATGGCCCCTGTCATCAAAATTCTCCATGAACTTTCATCACAGTGCTCCATGAACACATTCATCACAATGCTCCATGATCCCTTTCATCACAATGCTCTAGGACCACCATCATCACAATGCTCCATGATCGCTATCATCACAATGATCCATGACCTCTTTCATAACGATGCTCCAGTACCCCCTTTCATCACAATGCTCCATGGTTCCTGTCATCACAATGCGCTAGGACCCATGTCATCACAATGCTCTATGACCCTTGTCATCACAATGTTCCATGGCCCTTGTCATCACAATGCTCCATGCCCACTGCCATCACAATGCTTCATTACCACATTCATCACAGTGCTCCATGACACGTTTCATCACAATATTAAATGGCCCTTGTCATCGCAATGCCCCATGCCAACCGTCATCACATTGCCTCAGGACCACATTCATCACAATGCTCCAGGACCCGTTTCATCACAATGCTAAATGACCCCTGTCATCACAATTCTCCATGGCGCTTGTCATCACTATGCTCCATGTCCCTTGTCATCACAATGATCCATGACCCCTTTCATCACAATGTTCCACTACACGATTCATCACAATGCTCCATGGCACCTATCATCACAATCATAAATGACCCCTGTCATCAAAATGCTCAATGACCCTTGTCAAAACAAGGCTTCATGCCCGTGTCATCAAAATGCTCCATGGTCCGTGTCATCCCAATGCTCCATGACTCCTGTCATCAGAATTCTCCATGAACTCTTTCATCACAATGCTCCGTGACCACTTTCATCAAAACGATCCATGACCAGTTTCATCACAATGCTCCATGATCGCTATCATCACAATGATCCATGACACATTTCATCACAATGCTCCAATACCCCTTTCATCACAATGCTCCATGGCGCCTGTCATCACAATGCCCCATGTTCCCTGTCATCACAATGCTCCATGAACACGTCATCACAATGCCCCATGGCCCTTTTCATCACAATGCTCCATAAACCCTGTCAACACAATGCCCCATGACCCCTGACATCACAAGCCTCCATAGCACTTCTCACCCCATTGCTCCATGCCCTTGTCATCACAATGCTCCATGAACACTGTCATCACAATGCCCTATGACCAGTGTCATCACAGTGCTCCTTGGCTGTTGTCATGAAAATGCTCCATAACCCCTGTCATCACAGTGAACCATGGCCCTTGTCATCACAATGCTCCATGACCCCTTTCATCACAATAAGCCATGACCAATTTCATCACAATGCTCGGTGATCGCTATCATCCAAATGATCCATGACCCCTTTCATCACAATGCTCCCTGACCCATTTCATCACAATGCTCCATGACCACTTTCATTACAGAGCTCCATGATCGCTATCATCACAATGATCCATCACCCCTTTCATCACAGTGTTCCACTACCATTTTCATCACAATGCTCCACGACACCTATCATCACAATACTCCATGACCCTTATCATCACAATGCTCTATGGCCTTTGTCACCACAATGATCCATGGCCACTGTCATCACAATGCTCCATGACCACCTTCATCACAATGCTCCATGACCCGTTTCATCACAATGCTAAATTTCCCTTGTCATCACAATGCTCCATGGCGCTTGTCATCACAATGCTGCATGACTCCTGTCATCACACTGCCCTATGACCCTGTCATCACAAGGCTCCATGGCCCTTGTCATCACAATGCTCCATAACACCTGTCATCACAATCCTCCATGCCCTTGTCATGACAATGCTCCATGACCCCTGTCATCACAAGGCTCCATGGCCCTTGACATCACAATTCTCCATGACACCTGACAACACAATGCTCCAGTACGCCTTTCATCACAATGCTCCAGGCCCCCTGTCATCACAATGCACCAAGATGCCTTTCATGACAATAATCCATGTCCCCTTTCATCACAATGCTCCAGTATGCCTTTCATCACAATACTCGCTGCCCCCTGTCATCACAATGCCCCATAACCCCTGTCAGCATTATATTCCATGCCCCCTGTAGTCACTATGCTCCATAACCGCTGTCATCACAATGCTCCATGACCCTTGTCATCACAATGCTCCATGGCGTTTTTCATCACAATGCTCCATGCCCCCTCTCATCGCAATTTTTCAAGACAACTTTCATCACAATGCTCCATGACCACTTTCATCACAATGCTCCTTGGCCAGTTTCATCGCAATGCTCCATGACTCCTTTCATCACAATGCTACATGGCCTCTGACATCACAATGCTCCATAACCCCTGTCATCACAATGCTCCATGACCCCTGTCAAAACAATGCTCCATAACCCCTGTCATCACAATGCTCCTTGACCCATGTCAACACAATGGTCCAGGACCCCTTTCATCACAATGCTCCTTGGCATGTGTCATCACAATGCTCCATGAACTGTATCATCACAATGCACCATGACCCCTGTCATAACAATGCACCATGACCTCTGTCATCACAATGCTCCATGATCCCTTTCATCACAATGCTCCATGAGCACTGTCATCACAATGCTCCATGACCGCTTTCAACACAATGCTCCATGATCGCTATCATCACAATGATCCATGAACCATTTCATCACAATGCTCCAGTACCCCTTCCATCAAAATGCTCCATGGCCCTTGTCATCACAATGCTCCGAGACCCCTGTCATCATAATGCTCCATAACCCCAGTCATCACAAAGCTCCACGACCCCTATCATCACAGTGCTCCATGACAAATTTCATCACAATCCTCCGTGACACATTTCATCAGAATACTCCATGACCCCTCTCATCACAATGCTCCGTGGCACTTGTCATCACAATGCCCCATGACCCTTCTCATCACAATGCTCAACGGCACTTGTTATAACAATGCTCCATGATCCCTATCATCACAATGCTCCATTACCCCCCTTTCATCACAATTGTCCATGCCTTCAGTCATCACAATGTTCCATAACACGTGATATCACAATGCCTCATGTCACCTATCATCACAATGCACCATGGACCTTGTCATCACAATGCTCCATGACCCTGGTCATCACAACGCTCCATGATACCTTTCATCATAATAATCCATGACTCCTTCCATCACAATGCTACAGTATGCCTTTCATCACAATGTTCAATGACCCTTGTCATCACAATGCTCCATGGCCCTTGTCATCACAATGCTCCATGGCCCTTGTCATCACAATGCTCTATGACGCCTTTCATCACAATGCACCAGTACCCCTTTCATCACAATTCTCCAGGCCCTCTGTCACCACAATGCTCCATAACCCCTGACATCACAATGGCCAATGACACCTGTCATCACAATTCACCATGGATCTTGTCATCAAAATGCTCCATGCTCGTGTCATCACAATGCTCCAAGACCCGTGTAACCACAATGCTCCATGGCCGGTCTCATCACAATGCTCCATGATCCCTGTCATCAAAATTCTCCATGACCCCTGTCATCAAAATTCTCCATGATCTTTCATCACAGTGCTCCATGAACACATTCATCACAATGCTCCATGATCCCTTTCATCACAATGCTCTAGGACCACCATCATCACAATGCTCCATGATCGCTATCATCACAATGATCCATGACCCCTTTCATAACGATGCTCCAGTACCCCCTTTCATCACAATGCTCCATGGTTCCTGTCATCACAATGCCCCAGGACCCATGTCATCACAATGCTCTATGACCCTTGTCATCACAATGTTCCATGGCCCTTGTCATCACAATGCTCCATGCCCACTGCCATCACAATGCTTCATTACCACATTCATCACAGTGCTCCATGACACGTTTCATCACAATATTAAATGGCCCTTGTCATCACAATGCCCCATGCCAACCGTCATCACATTGCCTCAGGACCACATTCATCACAATGCTCCAGGACCCGTTTCATCACAATGCTAAATGACCCCTGTCATCACAATTCTCCATGGCGCTTGTCATCACTATGCTCCATGTCCCTTGTCATCACAATGATCCATGACCCATTTCATCACAATGTTCCACTACACGTTTCATCACAATGCTCCATGGCACCTATCATCACAATCATAAATGACCCCTGTCATCAAAATGCTCAATGACCCTTGTCAACACAAGGCTTCATGCCCGTGTCATCAAAATGCTCCATGGTCCGTGTCATCCCAATGCTCCATGACTCCTGTCATCAGAATTCTCCATGAACTCTTTCATCACAATGCTCCGTGACCACTTTCATCAAAACGATCCATGACCAGTTTCATCACAATGCTCCATGATCGCTATTATCACAATGATCCATGACACATTTCATCACAATGCTCCAATACCCCTTTCATCACAATGCTCCATGGCGCCTGTCATCACAATGCCCCATGTTCCCTGTCATCACAATGCTCCATGAACACGTCATCACAATGCCCCATGGCCCTTTTCATCACAATGCTCCATAACCCCTGTCAACACAATGCCCCATGACCCCTGACATCACAAGCCTCCATAGCACTTCTCACCCCATTGCTCCATGCCCTTGTCATCACAATGCTCCATGAACACTGTCATCACAATGCCCTATGACCAGTGTCATCACAGTGCTCCTTGGCTGTTGTCATGAAAATGCTCCATAACCCCTGTCATCACACTGAACCATGGCCCTTGTCATCACAATGCTCCATGACCCCTTTCATCACAATAAGCCATGACCAATTTCATCACAATGCTCGGTGATCGCTATCATCCAAATGATCCATGACCCCTTTCATCACAATGCTCCCTGACCCATTTCATCACAATGCTCCATGACCACTTTCATTACAGAGCTCCATGATCGCTATCATCACAATGATCCATCACCCCTTTCATCACAGTGTTCCACTACCATTTTCATCACAATGCTCCACGACACCTATCATCACAATACTCCATGACCCTTATCATCACAATGCTCTATGGCCCTTGTCACCACAATGATCCATGGCCACTGTCATCACAATGCTCCATGACCACCTTCATCACAATGCTCCATGACCCGTTTCATCACAATGCTAAATTTCCCTTGTCATCACAATGCTCCATGGCGCTTGTCATCACAATGCTGCATGACTCCTGTCATCACACTGCCCTATGACCCTGTCATCACAAGGCTCCATGGCCCTTGTCATCACAATGCTCCATAACACCTGTCATCACAATCCTCCATGCCCTTGTCATGACAATGCTCCATGACCCCTGTCATCACAAGGCTCCATGGCCCTTGACATCACAATTCTCCATGACACCTGACAACACAATGCTCCAGTACGCCTTTCATCACAATGCTCCAGGCCCCCTGTCATCACAATGCACCAAGATGCCTTTCATGACAATAATCCATGTCCCCTTTCATCACAATGCTCCAGTATGCCTTTCATCACAATACTCGCTGCCCCCTGTCATCACAATGCCCCATAACCCCTGTCAGCATTATATTCCACGCCCCCTGTAGTCACTATGCTCCATAACCGCTGTCATCACAATGCTCCATGACCCTTGTCATCACAATGCTCCATGGCGTTTTTCATCACAATGCTCCATGCCCCCTCTCATCGCAATTCTTCAAGACAACTTTCATCACAATGCTCCATGACCACTTTCATCACAATGCTCCTTGGCCAGTTTCATCGCAATGCTCCATGACTCCTTTCATCACAATGCTCCATGGCCTCTGACATCACAATGCTCCATAACCCCTGTCATCACAATGCTCCATGACCCCTGTCAAAACAATGCTCCATAACCCCTGTCATCACAATGCTCCTTGACCCATGTCAACACAATGGTCCAGGACCCCTTTCATCACAATGCTCCTTGGCATGGGTCATCACAATGCTCCATGAACTGTATCATCACAATGCACCATGACCCCTGTCATAACAATGCACCATGACCTCTGTCATCACAATGCTCCATGATCCCTTTCATCACAATGCTCCATGAGCACTGTCATCACAATGCTCCATGACCGCTTTCAACACAATGCTCCATGATCGCTATCATCACAATGATCCATGAACCATTTCATCACAATGCTCCAGTACCCCTTCCATCAAAATGCTCCATGGCCCTTGTCATCACAATGCTCCGAGATCCCTGTCATCATAATGCTCCATAACCCCAGTCATCACAAAGCTCCACGACCCCTATCATCACAGTGCTCCATGACAAATATCATCACAATCCTCCGTGACACATTTCATCAGAATACTCCATGACCCCTCTCATCACAATGCTCCGTGGCACTTGTCATCACAATGCTCCATGGCCCCTGTCATCACAATGCCCCATGACCCTTCTCATCACAATGCTCAACGGCACTTGTTATAACAATGCTCCATGATCCCTATCATCACAATGCTCCATTGCCCCCCTTTCATCACAATTGTCCATGCCTTCAGTCATCACAATGTTCCATAACACGTGATATCACAATGCCTCATGTCACCTATCATCACAAGGCACCATGGCCCTTGTCATCACAATGCTCCATGACCCTGGTCATCACAACGCTCCATGATACCTTTCATCATAATAATCCATGACTCCTTCCATCACAATGCTACAGTATGCCTCTCATCACAATGTTCAATGACCCTTGTCATCACAATGCTCCATGGCCCTTGTCATCACAATGCTCCATGGCCCTTGTCATCACAATGCTCTATGACGCCTTTCATCACAATGCACCAGTACCCCTTTCATCACAATTCTCCAGGCCCTCTGTCACCACAATGCTCCATAACCCCTGACATCACAATGGCCAACGACACCTGTCATCACAATTCACCATGGATCTTGTCATCAAAATGCTCCATGCTCGTGTCATCACAATGCTCCAAGACCCGTGTCATCACAATGCTCCATGGCCGGTCTCATCACAATGCTCCATGACCCCTGTCATCAAAATTCTCCATGAACTTTCATCACAGTGCTCCATGAACACATTCATCACAATGCTCCATGATCCCTTTCATCACAATGCTCTAGGACCACCATCATCACAATGCTCCATGATCGCTATCATCACAATGATCCATGACCCCTTTCATAACGATGCTCCAGTACCCCCTTTCATCACAATGCTCCATGGTTCCTGTCATCACAATGCTCCATGACCCCTGTCATCAAAATTCTCCATGGCCCCTGTCATCAAAATTCTCCATGAACTTTCATCACAGTGCTCCATGAACACATTCATCACAATGCTCCATGATCCCTTTCATCACAATGCTCTAGGACCACCATCATCACAATGCTCCATGATCGCTATCATCACAATGATCCATGACCTCTTTCATAACGATGCTCCAGTACCCCCTTTCATCACAATGCTCCATGGTTCCTGTCATCACAATGCGCTAGGACCCATGTCATCACAATGCTCTATGACCCTTGTCATCACAATGTTCCATGGCCCTTGTCATCACAATGCTCCATGCCCACTGCCATCACAATGCTTCATTACCACATTCATCACAGTGCTCCATGACACGTTTCATCACAATATTAAATGGCCCTTGTCATCGCAATGCCCCATGCCAACCGTCATCACATTGCCTCAGGACCACATTCATCACAATGCTCCAGGACCCGTTTCATCACAATGCTAAATGACCCCTGTCATCACAATTCTCCATGGCGCTTGTCATCACTATGCTCCATGTCCCTTGTCATCACAATGATCCATGACCCCTTTCATCACAATGTTCCACTAAACGATTCATCACAATGCTCCATGGCACCTATCATCACAATCATAAATGACCCCTGTCATCAAAATGCTCAATGACCCTTGTCAAAACAAGGCTTCATGCCCGTGTCATCAAAATGCTCCATGGTCCGTGTCATCCCAATGCTCCATGACTCCTGTCATCAGAATTCTCCATGAACTCTTTCATCACAATGCTCCGTGACCACTTTCATCAAAACGATCCATGACCAGTTTCATCACAATGCTCCATGATCGCTATCATCACAATGATCCATGACACATTTCATCACAATGCTCCAATACCCCTTTCATCACAATGCTCCATGGCGCCTGTCATCACAATGCCCCATGTTCCCTGTCATCACAATGCTCCATGAACACGTCATCACAATGCCCCATGGCCCTTTTCATCACAATGCTCCATAAACCCTGTCAACACAATGCCCCATGACCCCTGACATCACAAGCCTCCATAGCACTTCTCACCCCATTGCTCCATGCCCTTGTCATCACAATGCTCCATGAACACTGTCATCACAATGCCCTATGACCAGTGTCATCACAGTGCTCCTTGGCTGTTGTCATGAAAATGCTCCATAACCCCTGTCATCACAGTGAACCATGGCCCTTGTCATCACAATGCTCCATGACCCCTTTCATCACAATAAGCCATGACCAATTTCATCACAATGCTCGGTGATCGCTATCATCCAAATGATCCATGACCCCTTTCATCACAATGCTCCCTGACCCATTTCATCACAATGCTCCATGACCACTTTCATTACAGAGCTCCATGATCGCTATCATCACAATGATCCATCACCCCTTTCATCACAGTGTTCCACTACCATTTACATCACAATGCTCCACGACACCTATCATCACAATACTCCATGACCCTTATCATCACAATGCTCTATGGCCTTTGTCACCACAATGATCCATGGCCACTGTCATCACAATGCTCCATGACCACCTTCATCACAATGCTCCATGACCCGTTTCATCACAATGCTAAATTTCCCTTGTCATCACAATGCTCCATGGCGCTTGTCATCACAATGCTGCATGACTCCTGTCATCACACTGCCCTATGACCCTGTCATCACAAGGCTCCATGGCCCTTGTCATCACAATGCTCCATAACACCTGTCATCACAATCCTCCATGCCCTTGTCATGACAATGCTCCATGACCCCTGTCATCACAAGGCTCCATGGCCCTTGACATCACAATTCTCCATGACACCTGACAACACAATGCTCCAGTACGCCTTTCATCACAATGCTCCAGGCCCCCTGTCATCACAATGCACCAAGATGCCTTTCATGACAATAATCCATGTCCCCTTTCATCACAATGCTCCAGTATGCCTTTCATCACAATACTCGCTGCCCCCTGTCATCACAATGCCCCATAACCCCTGTCAGCATTATATTCCATGCCCCCTGTAGTCACTATGCTCCATAACCGCTGTCATCACAATGCTCCATGACCCTTGTCATCACAATGCTCCATGGCGTTTTTCATCACAATGCTCCATGCCCCCTCTCATCGCAATTCTTCAAGACAACTTTCATCACAATGCTCCATGACCACTTTCATCACAATGCTCCTTGGCCAGTTTCATCGCAATGCTCCATGACTCCTTTCATCACAATGCTCCATGGCCTCTGACATCACAATGCTCCATAACCCCTGTCATCACAATGCTCCATGACCCCTGTCAAAACAATGCTCCATAACCCCTGTCATCACAATGCTCCTTGACCCATGTCAACACAATGGTCCAGGACCCCTTTCATCACAATGCTCCTTGGCATGGGTCATCACAATGCTCCATGAACTGTATCATCACAATGCACCATGACCCCTGTCATAACAATGCACCATGACCTCTGTCATCACAATGCTCCATGATCCCTTTCATCACAATGCTCCATGAGCACTGTCATCACAATGCTCCATGACCGCTTTCAACACAATGCTCCATGATCGCTATCATCACAATGATCCATGAACCATTTCATCACAATGCTCCAGTACCCCTTCCATCAAAATGCTCCATGGCCCTTGTCATCACAATGCTCCGAGACCCCTGTCATCATAATGCTCCATAACCCCAGTCATCACAAAGCTCCACGACCCCTATCATCACAGTGCTCCATGACAAATTTCATCACAATCCTCCGTGACACATTTCATCAGAATACTCCATGACCCCTCTCATCACAATGCTCCGTGGCACTTGTCATCACAATGCTCCATGGCCCCTGTCATCACAATGCCCCATGACCCTTCTCATCACAATGCTCAACGGCACTTGTTATAACAATGCTCCATGATCCCTATCATCACAATGCTCCATTGCCCCCCTTTCATCACAATTGTCCATGCCTTCAGTCATCACAATGTTCCATAACACGTGATATCACAATGCCTCATGTCACCTATCATCACAAGGCACCATGGCCCTTGTCATCACAATGCTCCATGACCCTGGTCATCACAACGCTCCATGATACCTTTCATCATAATAATCCATGACTCCTTCCATCACAATGCTACAGTATGCCTCTCATCACAATGTTCAATGACCCTTGTCATCACAATGCTCCATGGCCCTTGTCATCACAATGCTCCATGGCCCTTGTCATCACAATGCTCTATGACGCCTTTCATCACAATGCACCAGTACCCCTTTCATCACAATTCTCCAGGCCCTCTGTCACCACAATGCTCCATAACCCCTGACATCACAATGGCCAACGACACCTGTCATCACAATTCACCATGGATCTTGTCATCAAAATGCTCCATGCTCGTGTCATCACAATGCTCCAAGACCCGTGTCATCACAATGCTCCATGGCCGGTCTCATCACAATGCTCCATGACCCCTGTCATCAAAATTCTCCATGAACTTTCATCACAGTGCTCCATGAACACATTCATCACAATGCTCCATGATCCCTTTCATCACAATGCTCTAGGACCACCATCATCACAATGCTCCATGATCGCTATCATCACAATGATCCATGACCCCTTTCATAACGATGCTCCAGTACCCCCTTTCATCACAATGCTCCATGGTTCCTGTCATCACAATGCTCCATGACCCCTGTCATCAAAATTCTCCATGGCCCCTGTCATCAAAATTCTCCATGAACTTTCATCACAGTGCTCCATGAACACATTCATCACAATGCTCCATGATCCCTTTCATCACAATGCTCTAGGACCACCATCATCACAATGCTCCATGATCGCTATCATCACAATGATCCATGACCTCTTTCATAACGATGCTCCAGTACCCCCTTTCATCACAATGCTCCATGGTTCCTGTCATCACAATGCGCTAGGACCCATGTCATCACAATGCTCTATGACCCTTGTCATCACAATGTTCCATGGCCCTTGTCATCACAATGCTCCATGCCCACTGCCATCACAATGCTTCATTACCACATTCATCACAGTGCTCCATGACACGTTTCATCACAATATTAAATGGCCCTTGTCATCGCAATGCCCCATGCCAACCGTCATCACATTGCCTCAGGACCACATTCATCACAATGCTCCAGGACCCGTTTCATCACAATGCTAAATGACCCCTGTCATCACAATTCTCCATGGCGCTTGTCATCACTATGCTCCATGTCCCTTGTCATCACAATGATCCATGACCCCTTTCATCACAATGTTCCACTACACGATTCATCACAATGCTCCATGGCACCTATCATCACAATCATAAATGACCCCTGTCATCAAAATGCTCAATGACCCTTGTCAAAACAAGGCTTCATGCCCGTGTCATCAAAATGCTCCATGGTCCGTGTCATCCCAATGCTCCATGACTCCTGTCATCAGAATTCTCCATGAACTCTTTCATCACAATGCTCCGTGACCACTTTCATCAAAACGATCCATGACCAGTTTCATCACAATGCTCCATGATCGCTATCATCACAATGATCCATGACACATTTCATCACAATGCTCCAATACCCCTTTCATCACAATGCTCCATGGCGCCTGTCATCACAATGCCCCATGTTCCCTGTCATCACAATGCTCCATGAACACGTCATCACAATGCCCCATGGCCCTTTTCATCACAATGCTCCATAAACCCTGTCAACACAATGCCCCATGACCCCTGACATCACAAGCCTCCATAGCACTTCTCACCCCATTGCTCCATGCCCTTGTCATCACAATGCTCCATGAACACTGTCATCACAATGCCCTATGACCAGTGTCATCACAGTGCTCCTTGGCTGTTGTCATGAAAATGCTCCATAACCCCTGTCATCACAGTGAACCATGGCCCTTGTCATCACAATGCTCCATGACCCCTGTCATCACAAGGCTCCATGGCCCTTGACATCACAATTCTCCATGACACCTGACAACACAATGCTCCAGTACGCCTTTCATCACAATGCTCCAGGCCCCCTGTCATCACAATGCACCAAGATGCCTTTCATGACAATAATCCATGTCCCCTTTCATCACAATGCTCCAGTATGCCTTTCATCACAATACTCGCTGCCCCCTGTCATCACAATGCCCCATAACCCCTGTCAGCATTATATTCCATGCCCCCTGTAGTCACTATGCTCCATAACCGCTGTCATCACAATGCTCCATGACCCTTGTCATCACAATGCTCCATGGCGTTTTTCATCACAATGCTCCATGCCCCCTCTCATCGCAATTTTTCAAGACAACTTTCATCACAATGCTCCATGACCACTTTCATCACAATGCTCCTTGGCCAGTTTCATCGCAATGCTCCATGACTCCTTTCATCACAATGCTACATGGCCTCTGACATCACAATGCTCCATAACCCCTGTCATCACAATGCTCCATGACCCCTGTCAAAACAATGCTCCATAACCCCTGTCATCACAATGCTCCTTGACCCATGTCAACACAATGGTCCAGGACCCCTTTCATCACAATGCTCCTTGGCATGTGTCATCACAATGCTCCATGAACTGTATCATCACAATGCACCATGACCCCTGTCATAACAATGCACCATGACCTCTGTCATCACAATGCTCCATGATCCCTTTCATCACAATGCTCCATGAGCACTGTCATCACAATGCTCCATGACCGCTTTCAACACAATGCTCCATGATCGCTATCATCACAATGATCCATGAACCATTTCATCACAATGCTCCAGTACCCCTTCCATCAAAATGCTCCATGGCCCTTGTCATCACAATGCTCCGAGACCCCTGTCATCATAATGCTCCATAACCCCAGTCATCACAAAGCTCCACGACCCCTATCATCACAGTGCTCCATGACAAATTTCATCACAATCCTCCGTGACACATTTCATCAGAATACTCCATGACCCCTCTCATCACAATGCTCCGTGGCACTTGTCATCACAATGCCCCATGACCCTTCTCATCACAATGCTCAACGGCACTTGTTATAACAATGCTCCATGATCCCTATCATCACAATGCTCCATTACCCCCCTTTCATCACAATTGTCCATGCCTTCAGTCATCACAATGTTCCATAACACGTGATATCACAATGCCTCATGTCACCTATCATCACAATGCACCATGGACCTTGTCATCACAATGCTCCATGACCCTGGTCATCACAACGCTCCATGATACCTTTCATCATAATAATCCATGACTCCTTCCATCACAATGCTACAGTATGCCTTTCATCACAATGTTCAATGACCCTTGTCATCACAATGCTCCATGGCCCTTGTCATCACAATGCTCCATGGCCCTTGTCATCACAATGCTCTATGACGCCTTTCATCACAATGCACCAGTACCCCTTTCATCACAATTCTCCAGGCCCTCTGTCACCACAATGCTCCATAACCCCTGACATCACAATGGCCAATGACACCTGTCATCACAATTCACCATGGATCTTGTCATCAAAATGCTCCATGCTCGTGTCATCACAATGCTCCAAGACCCGTGTAACCACAATGCTCCATGGCCGGTCTCATCACAATGCTCCATGATCCCTGTCATCAAAATTCTCCATGACCCCTGTCATCAAAATTCTCCATGATCTTTCATCACAGTGCTCCATGAACACATTCATCACAATGCTCCATGATCCCTTTCATCACAATGCTCTAGGACCACCATCATCACAATGCTCCATGATCGCTATCATCACAATGATCCATGACCCCTTTCATAACGATGCTCCAGTACCCCCTTTCATCACAATGCTCCATGGTTCCTGTCATCACAATGCCCCAGGACCCATGTCATCACAATGCTCTATGACCCTTGTCATCACAATGTTCCATGGCCCTTGTCATCACAATGCTCCATGCCCACTGCCATCACAATGCTTCATTACCACATTCATCACAGTGCTCCATGACACGTTTTATCACAATATTAAATGGCCCTTGTCATCACAATGCCCCATGCCAACCGTCATCACATTGCCTCAGGACCACATTCATCACAATGCTCCAGGACCCGTTTCATCACAATGCTAAATGACCCCTGTCATCACAATTCTCCATGGCGCTTGTCATCACTATGCTCCATGTCCCTTGTCATCACAATGATCCATGACCCATTTCATCACAATGTTCCACTACACGTTTCATCACAATGCTCCATGGCACCTATCATCACAATCATAAATGACCCCTGTCATCAAAATGCTCAATGACCCTTGTCAACACAAGGCTTCATGCCCGTGTCATCAAAATGCTCCATGGTCCGTGTCATCCCAATGCTCCATGACTCCTGTCATCAGAATTCTCCATGAACTCTTTCATCACAATGCTCCGTGACCACTTTCATCAAAACGATCCATGACCAGTTTCATCACAATGCTCCATGATCGCTATTATCACAATGATCCATGACACATTTCATCACAATGCTCCAATACCCCTTTCATCACAATGCTCCATGGCGCCTGTCATCACAATGCCCCATGTTCCCTGTCATCACAATGCTCCATGAACACGTCATCACAATGCCCCATGGCCCTTTTCATCACAATGCTCCATAACCCCTGTCAACACAATGCCCCATGACCCCTGACATCACAAGCCTCCATAGCACTTCTCACCCCATTGCTCCATGCCCTTGTCATCACAATGCTCCATGAACACTGTCATCACAATGCCCTATGACCAGTGTCATCACAGTGCTCCTTGGCTGTTGTCATGAAAATGCTCCATAACCCCTGTCATCACACTGAACCATGGCCCTTGTCATCACAATGCTCCATGACCCCTTTCATCACAATAAGCCATGACCAATTTCATCACAATGCTCGGTGATCGCTATCATCCAAATGATCCATGACCCCTTTCATCACAATGCTCCCTGACCCATTTCATCACAATGCTCCATGACCACTTTCATTACAGAGCTCCATGATCGCTATCATCACAATGATCCATCACCCCTTTCATCACAGTGTTCCACTACCATTTTCATCACAATGCTCCACGACACCTATCATCACAATACTCCATGACCCTTATCATCACAATGCTCTATGGCCCTTGTCACCACAATGATCCATGGCCACTGTCATCACAATGCTCCATGACCACCTTCATCACAATGCTCCATGACCCGTTTCATCACAATGCTAAATTTCCCTTGTCATCACAATGCTCCATGGCGCTTGTCATCACAATGCTGCATGACTCCTGTCATCACACTGCCCTATGACCCTGTCATCACAAGGCTCCATGGCCCTTGTCATCACAATGCTCCATAACACCTGTCATCACAATCCTCCATGCCCTTGTCATGACAATGCTCCATGACCCCTGTCATCACAAGGCTCCATGGCCCTTGACATCACAATTCTCCATGACACCTGACAACACAATGCTCCAGTACGCCTTTCATCACAATGCTCCAGGCCCCCTGTCATCACAATGCACCAAGATGCCTTTCATGACAATAATCCATGTCCCCTTTCATCACAATGCTCCAGTATGCCTTTCATCACAATACTCGCTGCCCCCTGTCATCACAATGCCCCATAACCCCTGTCAGCATTATATTCCACGCCCCCTGTAGTCACTATGCTCCATAACCGCTGTCATCACAATGCTCCATGACCCTTGTCATCACAATGCTCCATGGCGTTTTTCATCACAATGCTCCATGCCCCCTCTCATCGCAATTCTTCAAGACAACTTTCATCACAATGCTCCATGACCACTTTCATCACAATGCTCCTTGGCCAGTTTCATCGCAATGCTCCATGACTCCTTTCATCACAATGCTCCATGGCCTCTGACATCACAATGCTCCATAACCCCTGTCATCACAATGCTCCATGACCCCTGTCAAAACAATGCTCCATAACCCCTGTCATCACAATGCTCCTTGACCCATGTCAACACAATGGTCCAGGACCCCTTTCATCACAATGCTCCTTGGCATGGGTCATCACAATGCTCCATGAACTGTATCATCACAATGCACCATGACCCCTGTCATAACAATGCACCATGACCTCTGTCATCACAATGCTCCATGATCCCTTTCATCACAATGCTCCATGAGCACTGTCATCACAATGCTCCATGACCGCTTTCAACACAATGCTCCATGATCGCTATCATCACAATGATCCATGAACCATTTCATCACAATGCTCCAGTACCCCTTCCATCAAAATGCTCCATGGCCCTTGTCATCACAATGCTCCGAGATCCCTGTCATCATAATGCTCCATAACCCCAGTCATCACAAAGCTCCACGACCCCTATCATCACAGTGCTCCATGACAAATATCATCACAATCCTCCGTGACACATTTCATCAGAATACTCCATGACCCCTCTCATCACAATGCTCCGTGGCACTTGTCATCACAATGCTCCATGGCCCCTGTCATCACAATGCCCCATGACCCTTCTCATCACAATGCTCAACGGCACTTGTTATAACAATGCTCCATGATCCCTATCATCACAATGCTCCATTGCCCCCCTTTCATCACAATTGTCCATGCCTTCAGTCATCACAATGTTCCATAACACGTGATATCACAATGCCTCATGTCACCTATCATCACAAGGCACCATGGCCCTTGTCATCACAATGCTCCATGACCCTGGTCATCACAACGCTCCATGATACCTTTCATCATAATAATCCATGACTCCTTCCATCACAATGCTACAGTATGCCTCTCATCACAATGTTCAATGACCCTTGTCATCACAATGCTCCATGGCCCTTGTCATCACAATGCTCCATGGCCCTTGTCATCACAATGCTCTATGACGCCTTTCATCACAATGCACCAGTACCCCTTTCATCACAATTCTCCAGGCCCTCTGTCACCACAATGCTCCATAACCCCTGACATCACAATGGCCAACGACACCTGTCATCACAATTCACCATGGATCTTGTCATCAAAATGCTCCATGCTCGTGTCATCACAATGCTCCAAGACCCGTGTCATCACAATGCTCCATGGCCGGTCTCATCACAATGCTCCATGACCCCTGTCATCAAAATTCTCCATGAACTTTCATCACAGTGCTCCATGAACACATTCATCACAATGCTCCATGATCCCTTTCATCACAATGCTCTAGGACCACCATCATCACAATGCTCCATGATCGCTATCATCACAATGATCCATGACCCCTTTCATAACGATGCTCCAGTACCCCCTTTCATCACAATGCTCCATGGTTCCTGTCATCACAATGCTCCATGACCCCTGTCATCAAAATTCTCCATGGCCCCTGTCATCAAAATTCTCCATGAACTTTCATCACAGTGCTCCATGAACACATTCATCACAATGCTCCATGATCCCTTTCATCACAATGCTCTAGGACCACCATCATCACAATGCTCCATGATCGCTATCATCACAATGATCCATGACCTCTTTCATAACGATGCTCCAGTACCCCCTTTCATCACAATGCTCCATGGTTCCTGTCATCACAATGCGCTAGGACCCATGTCATCACAATGCTCTATGACCCTTGTCATCACAATGTTCCATGGCCCTTGTCATCACAATGCTCCATGCCCACTGCCATCACAATGCTTCATTACCACATTCATCACAGTGCTCCATGACACGTTTCATCACAATATTAAATGGCCCTTGTCATCGCAATGCCCCATGCCAACCGTCATCACATTGCCTCAGGACCACATTCATCACAATGCTCCAGGACCCGTTTCATCACAATGCTAAATGACCCCTGTCATCACAATTCTCCATGGCGCTTGTCATCACTATGCTCCATGTCCCTTGTCATCACAATGATCCATGACCCCTTTCATCACAATGTTCCACTACACGTTTCATCACAATGCTCCATGGCACCTATCATCACAATCATAAATGACCCCTGTCATCAAAATGCTCAATGACCCTTGTCAACACAAGGCTTCATGCCCGTGTCATCAAAATGCTCCATGGTCCGTGTCATCCCAATGCTCCATGACTCCTGTCATCAGAATTCTCCATGAACTCTTTCATCACAATGCTCCGTGACCACTTTCATCAAAACGATCCATGACCAGTTTCATCACAATGCTCCATGATCGCTATCATCACAATGATCCATGACACATTTCATCACAATGCTCCAATACCCCTTTCATCACAATGCTCCATGGCGCCTGTCATCACAATGCCCCATGTTCCCTGTCATCACAATGCTCCATGAACACGTCATCACAATGCCCCATGGCCCTTTTCATCACAATGCTCCATAAACCCTGTCAACACAATGCCCCATGACCCCTGACATCACAAGCCTCCATAGCACTTCTCACCCCATTGCTCCATGCCCTTGTCATCACAATGCTCCATGAACACTGTCATCACAATGCCCTATGACCAGTGTCATCACAGTGCTCCTTGGCTGTTGTCATGAAAATGCTCCATAACCCCTGTCATCACAGTGAACCATGGCCCTTGTCATCACAATGCTCCATGACCCCTTTCATCACAATAAGCCATGACCAATTTCATCACAATGCTCGGTGATCGCTATCATCCAAATGATCCATGACCCCTTTCATCACAATGCTCCCTGACCCATTTCATCACAATGCTCCATGACCACTTTCATTACAGAGCTCCATGATCGCTATCATCACAATGATCCATCACCCCTTTCATCACAGTGTTCCACTACCATTTACATCACAATGCTCCACGACACCTATCATCACAATACTCCATGACCCTTATCATCACAATGCTCTATGGCCTTTGTCACCACAATGATCCATGGCCACTGTCATCACAATGCTCCATGACCACCTTCATCACAATGCTCCATGACCCGTTTCATCACAATGCTAAATTTCCCTTGTCATCACAATGCTCCATGGCGCTTGTCATCACAATGCTGCATGACTCCTGTCATCACACTGCCCTATGACCCTGTCATCACAAGGCTCCATGGCCCTTGTCATCACAATGCTCCATAACACCTGTCATCACAATCCTCCATGCCCTTGTCATGACAATGCTCCATGACCCCTGTCATCACAAGGCTCCATGGCCCTTGACATCACAATTCTCCATGACACCTGACAACACAATGCTCCAGTACGCCTTTCATCACAATGCTCCAGGCCCCCTGTCATCACAATGCACCAAGATGCCTTTCATGACAATAATCCATGTCCCCTTTCATCACAATGCTCCAGTATGCCTTTCATCACAATACTCGCTGCCCCCTGTCATCACAATGCCCCATAACCCCTGTCAGCATTATATTCCATGCCCCCTGTAGTCACTATGCTCCATAACCGCTGTCATCACAATGCTCCATGACCCTTGTCATCACAATGCTCCATGGCGTTTTTCATCACAATGCTCCATGCCCCCTCTCATCGCAATTCTTCAAGACAACTTTCATCACAATGCTCCATGACCACTTTCATCACAATGCTCCTTGGCCAGTTTCATCGCAATGCTCCATGACTCCTTTCATCACAATGCTCCATGGCCTCTGACATCACAATGCTCCATAACCCCTGTCATCACAATGCTCCATGACCCCTGTCAAAACAATGCTCCATAACCCCTGTCATCACAATGCTCCTTGACCCATGTCAACACAATGGTCCAGGACCCCTTTCATCACAATGCTCCTTGGCATGGGTCATCACAATGCTCCATGAACTGTATCATCACAATGCACCATGACCCCTGTCATAACAATGCACCATGACCTCTGTCATCACAATGCTCCATGATCCCTTTCATCACAATGCTCCATGAGCACTGTCATCACAATGCTCCATGACCGCTTTCAACACAATGCTCCATGATCGCTATCATCACAATGATCCATGAACCATTTCATCACAATGCTCCAGTACCCCTTCCATCAAAATGCTCCATGGCCCTTGTCATCACAATGCTCCGAGACCCCTGTCATCATAATGCTCCATAACCCCAGTCATCACAAAGCTCCACGACCCCTATCATCACAGTGCTCCATGACAAATTTCATCACAATCCTCCGTGACACATTTCATCAGAATACTCCATGACCCCTCTCATCACAATGCTCCGTGGCACTTGTCATCACAATGCTCCATGGCCCCTGTCATCACAATGCCCCATGACCCTTCTCATCACAATGCTCAACGGCACTTGTTATAACAATGCTCCATGATCCCTATCATCACAATGCTCCATTGCCCCCCTTTCATCACAATTGTCCATGCCTTCAGTCATCACAATGTTCCATAACACGTGATATCACAATGCCTCATGTCACCTATCATCACAAGGCACCATGGCCCTTGTCATCACAATGCTCCATGACCCTGGTCATCACAACGCTCCATGATACCTTTCATCATAATAATCCATGACTCCTTCCATCACAATGCTACAGTATGCCTCTCATCACAATGTTCAATGACCCTTGTCATCACAATGCTCCATGGCCCTTGTCATCACAATGCTCCATGGCCCTTGTCATCACAATGCTCTATGACGCCTTTCATCACAATGCACCAGTACCCCTTTCATCACAATTCTCCAGGCCCTCTGTCACCACAATGCTCCATAACCCCTGACATCACAATGGCCAACGACACCTGTCATCACAATTCACCATGGATCTTGTCATCAAAATGCTCCATGCTCGTGTCATCACAATGCTCCAAGACCCGTGTCATCACAATGCTCCATGGCCGGTCTCATCACAATGCTCCATGACCCCTGTCATCAAAATTCTCCATGAACTTTCATCACAGTGCTCCATGAACACATTCATCACAATGCTCCATGATCCCTTTCATCACAATGCTCTAGGACCACCATCATCACAATGCTCCATGATCGCTATCATCACAATGATCCATGACCCCTTTCATAACGATGCTCCAGTACCCCCTTTCATCACAATGCTCCATGGTTCCTGTCATCACAATGCTCCATGACCCCTGTCATCAAAATTCTCCATGGCCCCTGTCATCAAAATTCTCCATGAACTTTCATCACAGTGCTCCATGAACACATTCATCACAATGCTCCATGATCCCTTTCATCACAATGCTCTAGGACCACCATCATCACAATGCTCCATGATCGCTATCATCACAATGATCCATGACCTCTTTCATAACGATGCTCCAGTACCCCCTTTCATCACAATGCTCCATGGTTCCTGTCATCACAATGCGCTAGGACCCATGTCATCACAATGCTCTATGACCCTTGTCATCACAATGTTCCATGGCCCTTGTCATCACAATGCTCCATGCCCACTGCCATCACAATGCTTCATTACCACATTCATCACAGTGCTCCATGACACGTTTCATCACAATATTAAATGGCCCTTGTCATCGCAATGCCCCATGCCAACCGTCATCACATTGCCTCAGGACCACATTCATCACAATGCTCCAGGACCCGTTTCATCACAATGCTAAATGACCCCTGTCATCACAATTCTCCATGGCGCTTGTCATCACTATGCTCCATGTCCCTTGTCATCACAATGATCCATGACCCCTTTCATCACAATGTTCCACTACACGATTCATCACAATGCTCCATGGCACCTATCATCACAATCATAAATGACCCCTGTCATCAAAATGCTCAATGACCCTTGTCAAAACAAGGCTTCATGCCCGTGTCATCAAAATGCTCCATGGTCCGTGTCATCCCAATGCTCCATGACTCCTGTCATCAGAATTCTCCATGAACTCTTTCATCACAATGCTCCGTGACCACTTTCATCAAAACGATCCATGACCAGTTTCATCACAATGCTCCATGATCGCTATCATCACAATGATCCATGACACATTTCATCACAATGCTCCAATACCCCTTTCATCACAATGCTCCATGGCGCCTGTCATCACAATGCCCCATGTTCCCTGTCATCACAATGCTCCATGAACACGTCATCACAATGCCCCATGGCCCTTTTCATCACAATGCTCCATAAACCCTGTCAACACAATGCCCCATGACCCCTGACATCACAAGCCTCCATAGCACTTCTCACCCCATTGCTCCATGCCCTTGTCATCACAATGCTCCATGAACACTGTCATCACAATGCCCTATGACCAGTGTCATCACAGTGCTCCTTGGCTGTTGTCATGAAAATGCTCCATAACCCCTGTCATCACAGTGAACCATGGCCCTTGTCATCACAATGCTCCATGACCCCTTTCATCACAATAAGCCATGACCAATTTCATCACAATGCTCGGTGATCGCTATCATCCAAATGATCCATGACCCCTTTCATCACAATGCTCCCTGACCCATTTCATCACAATGCTCCATGACCACTTTCATTACAGAGCTCCATGATCGCTATCATCACAATGATCCATCACCCCTTTCATCACAGTGTTCCACTACCATTTTCATCACAATGCTCCACGACACCTATCATCACAATACTCCATGACCCTTATCATCACAATGCTCTATGGCCTTTGTCACCACAATGATCCATGGCCACTGTCATCACAATGCTCCATGACCACCTTCATCACAATGCTCCATGACCCGTTTCATCACAATGCTAAATTTCCCTTGTCATCACAATGCTCCATGGCGCTTGTCATCACAATGCTGCATGACTCCTGTCATCACACTGCCCTATGACCCTGTCATCACAAGGCTCCATGGCCCTTGTCATCACAATGCTCCATAACACCTGTCATCACAATCCTCCATGCCCTTGTCATGACAATGCTCCATGACCCCTGTCATCACAAGGCTCCATGGCCCTTGACATCACAATTCTCCATGACACCTGACAACACAATGCTCCAGTACGCCTTTCATCACAATGCTCCAGGCCCCCTGTCATCACAATGCACCAAGATGCCTTTCATGACAATAATCCATGTCCCCTTTCATCACAATGCTCCAGTATGCCTTTCATCACAATACTCGCTGCCCCCTGTCATCACAATGCCCCATAACCCCTGTCAGCATTATATTCCATGCCCCCTGTAGTCACTATGCTCCATAACCGCTGTCATCACAATGCTCCATGACCCTTGTCATCACAATGCTCCATGGCGTTTTTCATCACAATGCTCCATGCCCCCTCTCATCGCAATTTTTCAAGACAACTTTCATCACAATGCTCCATGACCACTTTCATCACAATGCTCCTTGGCCAGTTTCATCGCAATGCTCCATGACTCCTTTCATCACAATGCTACATGGCCTCTGACATCACAATGCTCCGTAACCCCTGTCATCACAATGCTCCATGACCCCTGTCAAAACAATGCTCCATAACCCCTGTCATCACAATGCTCCTTGACCCATGTCAACACAATGGTCCAGGACCCCTTTCATCACAATGCTCCTTGGCATGTGTCATCACAATGCTCCATGAACTGTATCATCACAATGCACCATGACCCCTGTCATAACAATGCACCATGACCTCTGTCATCACAATGCTCCATGATCCCTTTCATCACAATGCTCCATGAGCACTGTCATCACAATGCTCCATGACCGCTT
The DNA here is from genome assembly GCF_965194825.1 of Balaenoptera physalus. Classification (NCBI taxonomy): domain Eukaryota; kingdom Metazoa; phylum Chordata; class Mammalia; order Artiodactyla; family Balaenopteridae; genus Balaenoptera; species Balaenoptera physalus. The sequence goes on along the minus strand of NC_138882.1, from coordinate 53,212,864 downwards.
TCAACACAATGCTCCATGATCGCTATCATCACAATGATCCATGAACCATTTCATCACAATGCTCCAGTACCCCTTCCATCAAAATGCTCCATGGCCCTTGTCATCACAATGCTCCGAGACCCCTGTCATCATAATGCTCCATAACCCCAGTCATCACAAAGCTCCACGACCCCTATCATCACAGTGCTCCATGACAAATTTCATCACAATCCTCCGTGACACATTTCATCAGAATACTCCATGACCCCTCTCATCACAATGCTCCGTGGCACTTGTCATCACAATGCCCCATGACCCTTCTCATCACAATGCTCAACGGCACTTGTTATAACAATGCTCCATGATCCCTATCATCACAATGCTCCATTACCCCCCTTTCATCACAATTGTCCATGCCTTCAGTCATCACAATGTTCCATAACACGTGATATCACAATGCCTCATGTCACCTATCATCACAATGCACCATGGACCTTGTCATCACAATGCTCCATGACCCTGGTCATCACAACGCTCCATGATACCTTTCATCATAATAATCCATGACTCCTTCCATCACAATGCTACAGTATGCCTTTCATCACAATGTTCAATGACCCTTGTCATCACAATGCTCCATGGCCCTTGTCATCACAATGCTCCATGGCCCTTGTCATCACAATGCTCTATGACGCCTTTCATCACAATGCACCAGTACCCCTTTCATCACAATTCTCCAGGCCCTCTGTCACCACAATGCTCCATAACCCCTGACATCACAATGGCCAATGACACCTGTCATCACAATTCACCATGGATCTTGTCATCAAAATGCTCCATGCTCGTGTCATCACAATGCTCCAAGACCCGTGTAACCACAATGCTCCATGGCCGGTCTCATCACAATGCTCCATGATCCCTGTCATCAAAATTCTCCATGACCCCTGTCATCAAAATTCTCCATGATCTTTCATCACAGTGCTCCATGAACACATTCATCACAATGCTCCATGATCCCTTTCATCACAATGCTCTAGGACCACCATCATCACAATGCTCCATGATCGCTATCATCACAATGATCCATGACCCCTTTCATAACGATGCTCCAGTACCCCCTTTCATCACAATGCTCCATGGTTCCTGTCATCACAATGCCCCAGGACCCATGTCATCACAATGCTCTATGACCCTTGTCATCACAATGTTCCATGGCCCTTGTCATCACAATGCTCCATGCCCACTGCCATCACAATGCTTCATTACCACATTCATCACAGTGCTCCATGACACGTTTTATCACAATATTAAATGGCCCTTGTCATCACAATGCCCCATGCCAACCGTCATCACATTGCCTCAGGACCACATTCATCACAATGCTCCAGGACCCGTTTCATCACAATGCTAAATGACCCCTGTCATCACAATTCTCCATGGCGCTTGTCATCACTATGCTCCATGTCCCTTGTCATCACAATGATCCATGACCCATTTCATCACAATGTTCCACTACACGTTTCATCACAATGCTCCATGGCACCTATCATCACAATCATAAATGACCCCTGTCATCAAAATGCTCAATGACCCTTGTCAACACAAGGCTTCATGCCCGTGTCATCAAAATGCTCCATGGTCCGTGTCATCCCAATGCTCCATGACTCCTGTCATCAGAATTCTCCATGAACTCTTTCATCACAATGCTCCGTGACCACTTTCATCAAAACGATCCATGACCAGTTTCATCACAATGCTCCATGATCGCTATTATCACAATGATCCATGACACATTTCATCACAATGCTCCAATACCCCTTTCATCACAATGCTCCATGGCGCCTGTCATCACAATGCCCCATGTTCCCTGTCATCACAATGCTCCATGAACACGTCATCACAATGCCCCATGGCCCTTTTCATCACAATGCTCCATAACCCCTGTCAACACAATGCCCCATGACCCCTGACATCACAAGCCTCCATAGCACTTCTCACCCCATTGCTCCATGCCCTTGTCATCACAATGCTCCATGAACACTGTCATCACAATGCCCTATGACCAGTGTCATCACAGTGCTCCTTGGCTGTTGTCATGAAAATGCTCCATAACCCCTGTCATCACACTGAACCATGGCCCTTGTCATCACAATGCTCCATGACCCCTTTCATCACAATAAGCCATGACCAATTTCATCACAATGCTCGGTGATCGCTATCATCCAAATGATCCATGACCCCTTTCATCACAATGCTCCCTGACCCATTTCATCACAATGCTCCATGACCACTTTCATTACAGAGCTCCATGATCGCTATCATCACAATGATCCATCACCCCTTTCATCACAGTGTTCCACTACCATTTTCATCACAATGCTCCACGACACCTATCATCACAATACTCCATGACCCTTATCATCACAATGCTCTATGGCCCTTGTCACCACAATGATCCATGGCCACTGTCATCACAATGCTCCATGACCACCTTCATCACAATGCTCCATGACCCGTTTCATCACAATGCTAAATTTCCCTTGTCATCACAATGCTCCATGGCGCTTGTCATCACAATGCTGCATGACTCCTGTCATCACACTGCCCTATGACCCTGTCATCACAAGGCTCCATGGCCCTTGTCATCACAATGCTCCATAACACCTGTCATCACAATCCTCCATGCCCTTGTCATGACAATGCTCCATGACCCCTGTCATCACAAGGCTCCATGGCCCTTGACATCACAATTCTCCATGACACCTGACAACACAATGCTCCAGTACGCCTTTCATCACAATGCTCCAGGCCCCCTGTCATCACAATGCACCAAGATGCCTTTCATGACAATAATCCATGTCCCCTTTCATCACAATGCTCCAGTATGCCTTTCATCACAATACTCGCTGCCCCCTGTCATCACAATGCCCCATAACCCCTGTCAGCATTATATTCCACGCCCCCTGTAGTCACTATGCTCCATAACCGCTGTCATCACAATGCTCCATGACCCTTGTCATCACAATGCTCCATGGCGTTTTTCATCACAATGCTCCATGCCCCCTCTCATCGCAATTCTTCAAGACAACTTTCATCACAATGCTCCATGACCACTTTCATCACAATGCTCCTTGGCCAGTTTCATCGCAATGCTCCATGACTCCTTTCATCACAATGCTCCATGGCCTCTGACATCACAATGCTCCATAACCCCTGTCATCACAATGCTCCATGACCCCTGTCAAAACAATGCTCCATAACCCCTGTCATCACAATGCTCCTTGACCCATGTCAACACAATGGTCCAGGACCCCTTTCATCACAATGCTCCTTGGCATGGGTCATCACAATGCTCCATGAACTGTATCATCACAATGCACCATGACCCCTGTCATAACAATGCACCATGACCTCTGTCATCACAATGCTCCATGATCCCTTTCATCACAATGCTCCATGAGCACTGTCATCACAATGCTCCATGACCGCTTTCAACACAATGCTCCATGATCGCTATCATCACAATGATCCATGAACCATTTCATCACAATGCTCCAGTACCCCTTCCATCAAAATGCTCCATGGCCCTTGTCATCACAATGCTCCGAGATCCCTGTCATCATAATGCTCCATAACCCCAGTCATCACAAAGCTCCACGACCCCTATCATCACAGTGCTCCATGACAAATATCATCACAATCCTCCGTGACACATTTCATCAGAATACTCCATGACCCCTCTCATCACAATGCTCCGTGGCACTTGTCATCACAATGCTCCATGGCCCCTGTCATCACAATGCCCCATGACCCTTCTCATCACAATGCTCAACGGCACTTGTTATAACAATGCTCCATGATCCCTATCATCACAATGCTCCATTGCCCCCCTTTCATCACAATTGTCCATGCCTTCAGTCATCACAATGTTCCATAACACGTGATATCACAATGCCTCATGTCACCTATCATCACAAGGCACCATGGCCCTTGTCATCACAATGCTCCATGACCCTGGTCATCACAACGCTCCATGATACCTTTCATCATAATAATCCATGACTCCTTCCATCACAATGCTACAGTATGCCTCTCATCACAATGTTCAATGACCCTTGTCATCACAATGCTCCATGGCCCTTGTCATCACAATGCTCCATGGCCCTTGTCATCACAATGCTCTATGACGCCTTTCATCACAATGCACCAGTACCCCTTTCATCACAATTCTCCAGGCCCTCTGTCACCACAATGCTCCATAACCCCTGACATCACAATGGCCAACGACACCTGTCATCACAATTCACCATGGATCTTGTCATCAAAATGCTCCATGCTCGTGTCATCACAATGCTCCAAGACCCGTGTCATCACAATGCTCCATGGCCGGTCTCATCACAATGCTCCATGACCCCTGTCATCAAAATTCTCCATGAACTTTCATCACAGTGCTCCATGAACACATTCATCACAATGCTCCATGATCCCTTTCATCACAATGCTCTAGGACCACCATCATCACAATGCTCCATGATCGCTATCATCACAATGATCCATGACCCCTTTCATAACGATGCTCCAGTACCCCCTTTCATCACAATGCTCCATGGTTCCTGTCATCACAATGCTCCATGACCCCTGTCATCAAAATTCTCCATGGCCCCTGTCATCAAAATTCTCCATGAACTTTCATCACAGTGCTCCATGAACACATTCATCACAATGCTCCATGATCCCTTTCATCACAATGCTCTAGGACCACCATCATCACAATGCTCCATGATCGCTATCATCACAATGATCCATGACCTCTTTCATAACGATGCTCCAGTACCCCCTTTCATCACAATGCTCCATGGTTCCTGTCATCACAATGCGCTAGGACCCATGTCATCACAATGCTCTATGACCCTTGTCATCACAATGTTCCATGGCCCTTGTCATCACAATGCTCCATGCCCACTGCCATCACAATGCTTCATTACCACATTCATCACAGTGCTCCATGACACGTTTCATCACAATATTAAATGGCCCTTGTCATCGCAATGCCCCATGCCAACCGTCATCACATTGCCTCAGGACCACATTCATCACAATGCTCCAGGACCCGTTTCATCACAATGCTAAATGACCCCTGTCATCACAATTCTCCATGGCGCTTGTCATCACTATGCTCCATGTCCCTTGTCATCACAATGATCCATGACCCCTTTCATCACAATGTTCCACTACACGATTCATCACAATGCTCCATGGCACCTATCATCACAATCATAAATGACCCCTGTCATCAAAATGCTCAATGACCCTTGTCAAAACAAGGCTTCATGCCCGTGTCATCAAAATGCTCCATGGTCCGTGTCATCCCAATGCTCCATGACTCCTGTCATCAGAATTCTCCATGAACTCTTTCATCACAATGCTCCGTGACCACTTTCATCAAAACGATCCATGACCAGTTTCATCACAATGCTCCATGATCGCTATCATCACAATGATCCATGACACATTTCATCACAATGCTCCAATACCCCTTTCATCACAATGCTCCATGGCGCCTGTCATCACAATGCCCCATGTTCCCTGTCATCACAATGCTCCATGAACACGTCATCACAATGCCCCATGGCCCTTTTCATCACAATGCTCCATAAACCCTGTCAACACAATGCCCCATGACCCCTGACATCACAAGCCTCCATAGCACTTCTCACCCCATTGCTCCATGCCCTTGTCATCACAATGCTCCATGAACACTGTCATCACAATGCCCTATGACCAGTGTCATCACAGTGCTCCTTGGCTGTTGTCATGAAAATGCTCCATAACCCCTGTCATCACAGTGAACCATGGCCCTTGTCATCACAATGCTCCATGACCCCTTTCATCACAATAAGCCATGACCAATTTCATCACAATGCTCGGTGATCGCTATCATCCAAATGATCCATGACCCCTTTCATCACAATGCTCCCTGACCCATTTCATCACAATGCTCCATGACCACTTTCATTACAGAGCTCCATGATCGCTATCATCACAATGATCCATCACCCCTTTCATCACAGTGTTCCACTACCATTTTCATCACAATGCTCCACGACACCTATCATCACAATACTCCATGACCCTTATCATCACAATGCTCTATGGCCTTTGTCACCACAATGATCCATGGCCACTGTCATCACAATGCTCCATGACCACCTTCATCACAATGCTCCATGACCCGTTTCATCACAATGCTAAATTTCCCTTGTCATCACAATGCTCCATGGCGCTTGTCATCACAATGCTGCATGACTCCTGTCATCACACTGCCCTATGACCCTGTCATCACAAGGCTCCATGGCCCTTGTCATCACAATGCTCCATAACACCTGTCATCACAATCCTCCATGCCCTTGTCATGACAATGCTCCATGACCCCTGTCATCACAAGGCTCCATGGCCCTTGACATCACAATTCTCCATGACACCTGACAACACAATGCTCCAGTACGCCTTTCATCACAATGCTCCAGGCCCCCTGTCATCACAATGCACCAAGATGCCTTTCATGACAATAATCCATGTCCCCTTTCATCACAATGCTCCAGTATGCCTTTCATCACAATACTCGCTGCCCCCTGTCATCACAATGCCCCATAACCCCTGTCAGCATTATATTCCATGCCCCCTGTAGTCACTATGCTCCATAACCGCTGTCATCACAATGCTCCATGACCCTTGTCATCACAATGCTCCATGGCGTTTTTCATCACAATGCTCCATGCCCCCTCTCATCGCAATTTTTCAAGACAACTTTCATCACAATGCTCCATGACCACTTTCATCACAATGCTCCTTGGCCAGTTTCATCGCAATGCTCCATGACTCCTTTCATCACAATGCTACATGGCCTCTGACATCACAATGCTCCGTAACCCCTGTCATCACAATGCTCCATGACCCCTGTCAAAACAATGCTCCATAACCCCTGTCATCACAATGCTCCTTGACCCATGTCAACACAATGGTCCAGGACCCCTTTCATCACAATGCTCCTTGGCATGTGTCATCACAATGCTCCATGAACTGTATCATCACAATGCACCATGACCCCTGTCATAACAATGCACCATGACCTCTGTCATCACAATGCTCCATGATCCCTTTCATCACAATGCTCCATGAGCACTGTCATCACAATGCTCCATGACCGCTTTCAACACAATGCTCCATGATCGCTATCATCACAATGATCCATGAACCATTTCATCACAATGCTCCAGTACCCCTTCCATCAAAATGCTCCATGGCCCTTGTCATCACAATGCTCCGAGACCCCTGTCATCATAATGCTCCATAACCCCAGTCATCACAAAGCTCCACGACCCCTATCATCACAGTGCTCCATGACAAATTTCATCACAATCCTCCGTGACACATTTCATCAGAATACTCCATGACCCCTCTCATCACAATGCTCCGTGGCACTTGTCATCACAATGCCCCATGACCCTTCTCATCACAATGCTCAACGGCACTTGTTATAACAATGCTCCATGATCCCTATCATCACAATGCTCCATTACCCCCCTTTCATCACAATTGTCCATGCCTTCAGTCATCACAATGTTCCATAACACGTGATATCACAATGCCTCATGTCACCTATCATCACAATGCACCATGGACCTTGTCATCACAATGCTCCATGACCCTGGTCATCACAACGCTCCATGATACCTTTCATCATAATAATCCATGACTCCTTCCATCACAATGCTACAGTATGCCTTTCATCACAATGTTCAATGACCCTTGTCATCACAATGCTCCATGGCCCTTGTCATCACAATGCTCCATGGCCCTTGTCATCACAATGCTCTATGACGCCTTTCATCACAATGCACCAGTACCCCTTTCATCACAATTCTCCAGGCCCTCTGTCACCACAATGCTCCATAACCCCTGACATCACAATGGCCAATGACACCTGTCATCACAATTCACCATGGATCTTGTCATCAAAATGCTCCATGCTCGTGTCATCACAATGCTCCAAGACCCGTGTAACCACAATGCTCCATGGCCGGTCTCATCACAATGCTCCATGATCCCTGTCATCAAAATTCTCCATGACCCCTGTCATCAAAATTCTCCATGATCTTTCATCACAGTGCTCCATGAACACATTCATCACAATGCTCCATGATCCCTTTCATCACAATGCTCTAGGACCACCATCATCACAATGCTCCATGATCGCTATCATCACAATGATCCATGACCCCTTTCATAACGATGCTCCAGTACCCCCTTTCATCACAATGCTCCATGGTTCCTGTCATCACAATGCCCCAGGACCCATGTCATCACAATGCTCTATGACCCTTGTCATCACAATGTTCCATGGCCCTTGTCATCACAATGCTCCATGCCCACTGCCATCACAATGCTTCATTACCACATTCATCACAGTGCTCCATGACACGTTTTATCACAATATTAAATGGCCCTTGTCATCACAATGCCCCATGCCAACCGTCATCACATTGCCTCAGGACCACATTCATCACAATGCTCCAGGACCCGTTTCATCACAATGCTAAATGACCCCTGTCATCACAATTCTCCATGGCGCTTGTCATCACTATGCTCCATGTCCCTTGTCATCACAATGATCCATGACCCATTTCATCACAATGTTCCACTACACGTTTCATCACAATGCTCCATGGCACCTATCATCACAATCATAAATGACCCCTGTCATCAAAATGCTCAATGACCCTTGTCAACACAAGGCTTCATGCCCGTGTCATCAAAATGCTCCATGGTCCGTGTCATCCCAATGCTCCATGACTCCTGTCATCAGAATTCTCCATGAACTCTTTCATCACAATGCTCCGTGACCACTTTCATCAAAACGATCCATGACCAGTTTCATCACAATGCTCCATGATCGCTATTATCACAATGATCCATGACACATTTCATCACAATGCTCCAATACCCCTTTCATCACAATGCTCCATGGCGCCTGTCATCACAATGCCCCATGTTCCCTGTCATCACAATGCTCCATGAACACGTCATCACAATGCCCCATGGCCCTTTTCATCACAATGCTCCATAACCCCTGTCAACACAATGCCCCATGACCCCTGACATCACAAGCCTCCATAGCACTTCTCACCCCATTGCTCCATGCCCTTGTCATCACAATGCTCCATGAACACTGTCATCACAATGCCCTATGACCAGTGTCATCACAGTGCTCCTTGGCTGTTGTCATGAAAATGCTCCATAACCCCTGTCATCACACTGAACCATGGCCCTTGTCATCACAATGCTCCATGACCCCTTTCATCACAATAAGCCATGACCAATTTCATCACAATGCTCGGTGATCGCTATCATCCAAATGATCCATGACCCCTTTCATCACAATGCTCCCTGACCCATTTCATCACAATGCTCCATGACCACTTTCATTACAGAGCTCCATGATCGCTATCATCACAATGATCCATCACCCCTTTCATCACAGTGTTCCACTACCATTTTCATCACAATGCTCCACGACACCTATCATCACAATACTCCATGACCCTTATCATCACAATGCTCTATGGCCCTTGTCACCACAATGATCCATGGCCACTGTCATCACAATGCTCCATGACCACCTTCATCACAATGCTCCATGACCCGTTTCATCACAATGCTAAATTTCCCTTGTCATCACAATGCTCCATGGCGCTTGTCATCACAATGCTGCATGACTCCTGTCATCACACTGCCCTATGACCCTGTCATCACAAGGCTCCATGGCCCTTGTCATCACAATGCTCCATAACACCTGTCATCACAATCCTCCATGCCCTTGTCATGACAATGCTCCATGACCCCTGTCATCACAAGGCTCCATGGCCCTTGACATCACAATTCTCCATGACACCTGACAACACAATGCTCCAGTACGCCTTTCATCACAATGCTCCAGGCCCCCTGTCATCACAATGCACCAAGATGCCTTTCATGACAATAATCCATGTCCCCTTTCATCACAATGCTCCAGTATGCCTTTCATCACAATACTCGCTGCCCCCTGTCATCACAATGCCCCATAACCCCTGTCAGCATTATATTCCACGCCCCCTGTAGTCACTATGCTCCATAACCGCTGTCATCACAATGCTCCATGACCCTTGTCATCACAATGCTCCATGGCGTTTTTCATCACAATGCTCCATGCCCCCTCTCATCGCAATTCTTCAAGACAACTTTCATCACAATGCTCCATGACCACTTTCATCACAATGCTCCTTGGCCAGTTTCATCGCAATGCTCCATGACTCCTTTCATCACAATGCTCCATGGCCTCTGACATCACAATGCTCCATAACCCCTGTCATCACAATGCTCCATGACCCCTGTCAAAACAATGCTCCATAACCCCTGTCATCACAATGCTCCTTGACCCATGTCAACACAATGGTCCAGGACCCCTTTCATCACAATGCTCCTTGGCATGGGTCATCACAATGCTCCATGAACTGTATCATCACAATGCACCATGACCCCTGTCATAACAATGCACCATGACCTCTGTCATCACAATGCTCCATGATCCCTTTCATCACAATGCTCCATGAGCACTGTCATCACAATGCTCCATGACCGCTTTCAACACAATGCTCCATGATCGCTATCATCACAATGATCCATGAACCATTTCATCACAATGCTCCAGTACCCCTTCCATCAAAATGCTCCATGGCCCTTGTCATCACAATGCTCCGAGATCCCTGTCATCATAATGCTCCATAACCCCAGTCATCACAAAGCTCCACGACCCCTATCATCACAGTGCTCCATGACAAATATCATCACAATCCTCCGTGACACATTTCATCAGAATACTCCATGACCCCTCTCATCACAATGCTCCGTGGCACTTGTCATCACAATGCTCCATGGCCCCTGTCATCACAATGCCCCATGACCCTTCTCATCACAATGCTCAACGGCACTTGTTATAACAATGCTCCATGATCCCTATCATCACAATGCTCCATTGCCCCCCTTTCATCACAATTGTCCATGCCTTCAGTCATCACAATGTTCCATAACACGTGATATCACAATGCCTCATGTCACCTATCATCACAAGGCACCATGGCCCTTGTCATCACAATGCTCCATGACCCTGGTCATCACAACGCTCCATGATACCTTTCATCATAATAATCCATGACTCCTTCCATCACAATGCTACAGTATGCCTCTCATCACAATGTTCAATGACCCTTGTCATCACAATGCTCCATGGCCCTTGTCATCACAATGCTCCATGGCCCTTGTCATCACAATGCTCTATGACGCCTTTCATCACAATGCACCAGTACCCCTTTCATCACAATTCTCCAGGCCCTCTGTCACCACAATGCTCCATAACCCCTGACATCACAATGGCCAACGACACCTGTCATCACAATTCACCATGGATCTTGTCATCAAAATGCTCCATGCTCGTGTCATCACAATGCTCCAAGACCCGTGTCATCACAATGCTCCATGGCCGGTCTCATCACAATGCTCCATGACCCCTGTCATCAAAATTCTCCATGAACTTTCATCACAGTGCTCCATGAACACATTCATCACAATGCTCCATGATCCCTTTCATCACAATGCTCTAGGACCACCATCATCACAATGCTCCATGATCGCTATCATCACAATGATCCATGACCCCTTTCATAACGATGCTCCAGTACCCCCTTTCATCACAATGCTCCATGGTTCCTGTCATCACAATGCTCCATGACCCCTGTCATCAAAATTCTCCATGGCCCCTGTCATCAAAATTCTCCATGAACTTTCATCACAGTGCTCCATGAACACATTCATCACAATGCTCCATGATCCCTTTCATCACAATGCTCTAGGACCACCATCATCACAATGCTCCATGATCGCTATCATCACAATGATCCATGACCTCTTTCATAACGATGCTCCAGTACCCCCTTTCATCACAATGCTCCATGGTTCCTGTCATCACAATGCGCTAGGACCCATGTCATCACAATGCTCTATGACCCTTGTCATCACAATGTTCCATGGCCCTTGTCATCACAATGCTCCATGCCCACTGCCATCACAATGCTTCATTACCACATTCATCACAGTGCTCCATGACACGTTTCATCACAATATTAAATGGCCCTTGTCATCGCAATGCCCCATGCCAACCGTCATCACATTGCCTCAGGACCACATTCATCACAATGCTCCAGGACCCGTTTCATCACAATGCTAAATGACCCCTGTCATCACAATTCTCCATGGCGCTTGTCATCACTATGCTCCATGTCCCTTGTCATCACAATGATCCATGACCCCTTTCATCACAATGTTCCACTACACGTTTCATCACAATGCTCCATGGCACCTATCATCACAATCATAAATGACCCCTGTCATCAAAATGCTCAATGACCCTTGTCAACACAAGGCTTCATGCCCGTGTCATCAAAATGCTCCATGGTCCGTGTCATCCCAATGCTCCATGACTCCTGTCATCAGAATTCTCCATGAACTCTTTCATCACAATGCTCCGTGACCACTTTCATCAAAACGATCCATGACCAGTTTCATCACAATGCTCCATGATCGCTATCATCACAATGATCCATGACACATTTCATCACAATGCTCCAATACCCCTTTCATCACAATGCTCCATGGCGCCTGTCATCACAATGCCCCATGTTCCCTGTCATCACAATGCTCCATGAACACGTCATCACAATGCCCCATGGCCCTTTTCATCACAATGCTCCATAAACCCTGTCAACACAATGCCCCATGACCCCTGACATCACAAGCCTCCATAGCACTTCTCACCCCATTGCTCCATGCCCTTGTCATCACAATGCTCCATGAACACTGTCATCACAATGCCCTATGACCAGTGTCATCACAGTGCTCCTTGGCTGTTGTCATGAAAATGCTCCATAACCCCTGTCATCACAGTGAACCATGGCCCTTGTCATCACAATGCTCCATGACCCCTTTCATCACAATAAGCCATGACCAATTTCATCACAATGCTCGGTGATCGCTATCATCCAAATGATCCATGACCCCTTTCATCACAATGCTCCCTGACCCATTTCATCACAATGCTCCATGACCACTTTCATTACAGAGCTCCATGATCGCTATCATCACAATGATCCATCACCCCTTTCATCACAGTGTTCCACTACCATTTACATCACAATGCTCCACGACACCTATCATCACAATACTCCATGACCCTTATCATCACAATGCTCTATGGCCTTTGTCACCACAATGATCCATGGCCACTGTCATCACAATGCTCCATGACCACCTTCATCACAATGCTCCATGACCCGTTTCATCACAATGCTAAATTTCCCTTGTCATCACAATGCTCCATGGCGCTTGTCATCACAATGCTGCATGACTCCTGTCATCACACTGCCCTATGACCCTGTCATCACAAGGCTCCATGGCCCTTGACATCACAATTCTCCATGACACCTGACAACACAATGCTCCAGTACGCCTTTCATCACAATGCTCCAGGCCCCCTGTCATCACAATGCACCAAGATGCCTTTCATGACAATAATCCATGTCCCCTTTCATCACAATGCTCCAGTATGCCTTTCATCACAATACTCGCTGCCCCCTGTCATCACAATGCCCCATAACCCCTGTCAGCATTATATTCCATGCCCCCTGTAGTCACTATGCTCCATAACCGCTGTCATCACAATGCTCCATGACCCTTGTCATCACAATGCTCCATGGCGTTTTTCATCACAATGCTCCATGCCCCCTCTCATCGCAATTCTTCAAGACAACTTTCATCACAATGCTCCATGACCACTTTCATCACAATGCTCCTTGGCCAGTTTCATCGCAATGCTCCATGACTCCTTTCATCACAATGCTCCATGGCCTCTGACATCACAATGCTCCATAACCCCTGTCATCACAATGCTCCATGACCCCTGTCAAAACAATGCTCCATAACCCCTGTCATCACAATGCTCCTTGACCCATGTCAACACAATGGTCCAGGACCCCTTTCATCACAATGCTCCTTGGCATGGGTCATCACAATGCTCCATGAACTGTATCATCACAATGCACCATGACCCCTGTCATAACAATGCACCATGACCTCTGTCATCACAATGCTCCATGATCCCTTTCATCACAATGCTCCATGAGCACTGTCATCACAATGCTCCATGACCGCTTTCAACACAATGCTCCATGATCGCTATCATCACAATGATCCATGAACCATTTCATCACAATGCTCCAGTACCCCTTCCATCAAAATGCTCCATGGCCCTTGTCATCACAATGCTCCGAGACCCCTGTCATCATAATGCTCCATAACCCCAGTCATCACAAAGCTCCACGACCCCTATCATCACAGTGCTCCATGACAAATTTCATCACAATCCTCCGTGACACATTTCATCAGAATACTCCATGACCCCTCTCATCACAATGCTCCGTGGCACTTGTCATCACAATGCTCCATGGCCCCTGTCATCACAATGCCCCATGACCCTTCTCATCACAATGCTCAACGGCACTTGTTATAACAATGCTCCATGATCCCTATCATCACAATGCTCCATTGCCCCCCTTTCATCACAATTGTCCATGCCTTCAGTCATCACAATGTTCCATAACACGTGATATCACAATGCCTCATGTCACCTATCATCACAAGGCACCATGGCCCTTGTCATCACAATGCTCCATGACCCTGGTCATCACAACGCTCCATGATACCTTTCATCATAATAATCCATGACTCCTTCCATCACAATGCTACAGTATGCCTCTCATCACAATGTTCAATGACCCTTGTCATCACAATGCTCCATGGCCCTTGTCATCACAATGCTCCATGGCCCTTGTCATCACAATGCTCTATGACGCCTTTCATCACAATGCACCAGTACCCCTTTCATCACAATTCTCCAGGCCCTCTGTCACCACAATGCTCCATAACCCCTGACATCACAATGGCCAACGACACCTGTCATCACAATTCACCATGGATCTTGTCATCAAAATGCTCCATGCTCGTGTCATCACAATGCTCCAAGACCCGTGTCATCACAATGCTCCATGGCCGGTCTCATCACAATGCTCCATGACCCCTGTCATCAAAATTCTCCATGAACTTTCATCACAGTGCTCCATGAACACATTCATCACAATGCTCCATGATCCCTTTCATCACAATGCTCTAGGACCACCATCATCACAATGCTCCATGATCGCTATCATCACAATGATCCATGACCCCTTTCATAACGATGCTCCAGTACCCCCTTTCATCACAATGCTCCATGGTTCCTGTCATCACAATGCTCCATGACCCCTGTCATCAAAATTCTCCATGGCCCCTGTCATCAAAATTCTCCATGAATTTTCATCACAGTGCTCCATGAACACATTCATCACAATGCTCCATGATCCCTTTCATCACAATGCTCTAGGACCACCATCATCACAATGCTCCATGATCGCTATCATCACAATGATCCATGACCTCTTTCATAACGATGCTCCAGTACCCCCTTTCATCACAATGCTCCATGGTTCCTGTCATCACAATGCGCTAGGACCCATGTCATCACAATGCTCTATGACCCTTGTCATCACAATGTTCCATGGCCCTTGTCATCACAATGCTCCATGCCCACTGCCATCACAATGCTTCATTACCACATTCATCACAGTGCTCCATGACACGTTTCATCACAATATTAAATGGCCCTTGTCATCGCAATGCCCCATGCCAACCGTCATCACATTGCCTCAGGACCACATTCATCACAATGCTCCAGGACCCGTTTCATCACAATGCTAAATGACCCCTGTCATCACAATTCTCCATGGCGCTTGTCATCACTATGCTCCATGTCCCTTGTCATCACAATGATCCATGACCCCTTTCATCACAATGTTCCACTAAACGATTCATCACAATGCTCCATGGCACCTATCATCACAATCATAAATGACCCCTGTCATCAAAATGCTCAATGACCCTTGTCAAAACAAGGCTTCATGCCCGTGTCATCAAAATGCTCCATGGTCCGTGTCATCCCAATGCTCCATGACTCCTGTCATCAGAATTCTCCATGAACTCTTTCATCACAATGCTCCGTGACCACTTTCATCAAAACGATCCATGACCAGTTTCATCACAATGCTCCATGATCGCTATCATCACAATGATCCATGACACATTTCATCACAATGCTCCAATACCCCTTTCATCACAATGCTCCATGGCGCCTGTCATCACAATGCCCCATGTTCCCTGTCATCACAATGCTCCATGAACACGTCATCACAATGCCCCATGGCCCTTTTCATCACAATGCTCCATAAACCCTGTCAACACAATGCCCCATGACCCCTGACATCACAAGCCTCCATAGCACTTCTCACCCCATTGCTCCATGCCCTTGTCATCACAATGCTCCATGAACACTGTCATCACAATGCCCTATGACCAGTGTCATCACAGTGCTCCTTGGCTGTTGTCATGAAAATGCTCCATAACCCCTGTCATCACAGTGAACCATGGCCCTTGTCATCACAATGCTCCATGACCCCTTTCATCACAATAAGCCATGACCAATTTCATCACAATGCTCGGTGATCGCTATCATCCAAATGATCCATGACCCCTTTCATCACAATGCTCCCTGACCCATTTCATCACAATGCTCCATGACCACTTTCATTACAGAGCTCCATGATCGCTATCATCACAATGATCCATCACCCCTTTCATCACAGTGTTCCACTACCATTTTCATCACAATGCTCCACGACACCTATCATCACAATACTCCATGACCCTTATCATCACAATGCTCTATGGCCTTTGTCACCACAATGATCCATGGCCACTGTCATCACAATGCTCCATGACCACCTTCATCACAATGCTCCATGACCCGTTTCATCACAATGCTAAATTTCCCTTGTCATCACAATGCTCCATGGCGCTTGTCATCACAATGCTGCATGACTCCTGTCATCACACTGCCCTATGACCCTGTCATCACAAGGCTCCATGGCCCTTGTCATCACAATGCTCCATAACACCTGTCATCACAATCCTCCATGCCCTTGTCATGACAATGCTCCATGACCCCTGTCATCACAAGGCTCCATGGCCCTTGACATCACAATTCTCCATGACACCTGACAACACAATGCTCCAGTACGCCTTTCATCACAATGCTCCAGGCCCCCTGTCATCACAATGCACCAAGATGCCTTTCATGACAATAATCCATGTCCCCTTTCATCACAATGCTCCAGTATGCCTTTCATCACAATACTCGCTGCCCCCTGTCATCACAATGCCCCATAACCCCTGTCAGCATTATATTCCATGCCCCCTGTAGTCACTATGCTCCATAACCGCTGTCATCACAATGCTCCATGACCCTTGTCATCACAATGCTCCATGGCGTTTTTCATCACAATGCTCCATGCCCCCTCTCATCGCAATTTTTCAAGACAACTTTCATCACAATGCTCCATGACCACTTTCATCACAATGCTCCTTGGCCAGTTTCATCGCAATGCTCCATGACTCCTTTCATCACAATGCTACATGGCCTCTGACATCACAATGCTCCATAACCCCTGTCATCACAATGCTCCATGACCCCTGTCAAAACAATGCTCCATAACCCCTGTCATCACAATGCTCCTTGACCCATGTCAACACAATGGTCCAGGACCCCTTTCATCACAATGCTCCTTGGCATGTGTCATCACAATGCTCCATGAACTGTATCATCACAATGCACCATGACCCCTGTCATAACAATGCACCATGACCTCTGTCATCACAATGCTCCATGATCCCTTTCATCACAATGCTCCATGAGCACTGTCATCACAATGCTCCATGACCGCTTTCAACACAATGCTCCATGATCGCTATCATCACAATGATCCATGAACCATTTCATCACAATGCTCCAGTACCCCTTCCATCAAAATGCTCCATGGCCCTTGTCATCACAATGCTCCGAGACCCCTGTCATCATAATGCTCCATAACCCCAGTCATCACAAAGCTCCACGACCCCTATCATCACAGTGCTCCATGACAAATTTCATCACAATCCTCCGTGACACATTTCATCAGAATACTCCATGACCCCTCTCATCACAATGCTCCGTGGCACTTGTCATCACAATGCCCCATGACCCTTCTCATCACAATGCTCAACGGCACTTGTTATAACAATGCTCCATGATCCCTATCATCACAATGCTCCATTACCCCCCTTTCATCACAATTGTCCATGCCTTCAGTCATCACAATGTTCCATAACACGTGATATCACAATGCCTCATGTCACCTATCATCACAATGCACCATGGACCTTGTCATCACAATGCTCCATGACCCTGGTCATCACAACGCTCCATGATACCTTTCATCATAATAATCCATGACTCCTTCCATCACAATGCTACAGTATGCCTTTCATCACAATGTTCAATGACCCTTGTCATCACAATGCTCCATGGCCCTTGTCATCACAATGCTCCATGGCCCTTGTCATCACAATGCTCTATGACGCCTTTCATCACAATGCACCAGTACCCCTTTCATCACAATTCTCCAGGCCCTCTGTCACCACAATGCTCCATAACCCCTGACATCACAATGGCCAATGACACCTGTCATCACAATTCACCATGGATCTTGTCATCAAAATGCTCCATGCTCGTGTCATCACAATGCTCCAAGACCCGTGTAACCACAATGCTCCATGGCCGGTCTCATCACAATGCTCCATGATCCCTGTCATCAAAATTCTCCATGACCCCTGTCATCAAAATTCTCCATGATCTTTCATCACAGTGCTCCATGAACACATTCATCACAATGCTCCATGATCCCTTTCATCACAATGCTCTAGGACCACCATCATCACAATGCTCCATGATCGCTATCATCACAATGATCCATGACCCCTTTCATAACGATGCTCCAGTACCCCCTTTCATCACAATGCTCCATGGTTCCTGTCATCACAATGCCCCAGGACCCATGTCATCACAATGCTCTATGACCCTTGTCATCACAATGTTCCATGGCCCTTGTCATCACAATGCTCCATGCCCACTGCCATCACAATGCTTCATTACCACATTCATCACAGTGCTCCATGACACGTTTTATCACAATATTAAATGGCCCTTGTCATCACAATGCCCCATGCCAACCGTCATCACATTGCCTCAGGACCACATTCATCACAATGCTCCAGGACCCGTTTCATCACAATGCTAAATGACCCCTGTCATCACAATTCTCCATGGCGCTTGTCATCACTATGCTCCATGTCCCTTGTCATCACAATGATCCATGACCCATTTCATCACAATGTTCCACTACACGTTTCATCACAATGCTCCATGGCACCTATCATCACAATCATAAATGACCCCTGTCATCAAAATGCTCAATGACCCTTGTCAACACAAGGCTTCATGCCCGTGTCATCAAAATGCTCCATGGTCCGTGTCATCCCAATGCTCCATGACTCCTGTCATCAGAATTCTCCATGAACTCTTTCATCACAATGCTCCGTGACCACTTTCATCAAAACGATCCATGACCAGTTTCATCACAATGCTCCATGATCGCTATTATCACAATGATCCATGACACATTTCATCACAATGCTCCAATACCCCTTTCATCACAATGCTCCATGGCGCCTGTCATCACAATGCCCCATGTTCCCTGTCATCACAATGCTCCATGAACACGTCATCACAATGCCCCATGGCCCTTTTCATCACAATGCTCCATAACCCCTGTCAACACAATGCCCCATGACCCCTGACATCACAAGCCTCCATAGCACTTCTCACCCCATTGCTCCATGCCCTTGTCATCACAATGCTCCATGAACACTGTCATCACAATGCCCTATGACCAGTGTCATCACAGTGCTCCTTGGCTGTTGTCATGAAAATGCTCCATAACCCCTGTCATCACACTGAACCATGGCCCTTGTCATCACAATGCTCCATGACCCCTTTCATCACAATAAGCCATGACCAATTTCATCACAATGCTCGGTGATCGCTATCATCCAAATGATCCATGACCCCTTTCATCACAATGCTCCCTGACCCATTTCATCACAATGCTCCATGACCACTTTCATTACAGAGCTCCATGATCGCTATCATCACAATGATCCATCACCCCTTTCATCACAGTGTTCCACTACCATTTTCATCACAATGCTCCACGACACCTATCATCACAATACTCCATGACCCTTATCATCACAATGCTCTATGGCCCTTGTCACCACAATGATCCATGGCCACTGTCATCACAATGCTCCATGACCACCTTCATCACAATGCTCCATGACCCGTTTCATCACAATGCTAAATTTCCCTTGTCATCACAATGCTCCATGGCGCTTGTCATCACAATGCTGCATGACTCCTGTCATCACACTGCCCTATGACCCTGTCATCACAAGGCTCCATGGCCCTTGTCATCACAATGCTCCATAACACCTGTCATCACAATCCTCCATGCCCTTGTCATGACAATGCTCCATGACCCCTGTCATCACAAGGCTCCATGGCCCTTGACATCACAATTCTCCATGACACCTGACAACACAATGCTCCAGTACGCCTTTCATCACAATGCTCCAGGCCCCCTGTCATCACAATGCACCAAGATGCCTTTCATGACAATAATCCATGTCCCCTTTCATCACAATGCTCCAGTATGCCTTTCATCACAATACTCGCTGCCCCCTGTCATCACAATGCCCCATAACCCCTATCAGCATTATATTCCACGCCCCCTGTAGTCACTATGCTCCATAACCGCTGTCATCACAATGCTCCATGACCCTTGTCATCACAATGCTCCATGGCGTTTTTCATCACAATGCTCCATGCCCCCTCTCATCGCAATTCTTCAAGACAACTTTCATCACAATGCTCCATGACCACTTTCATCACAATGCTCCTTGGCCAGTTTCATCGCAATGCTCCATGACTCCTTTCATCACAATGCTCCATGGCCTCTGACATCACAATGCTCCATAACCCCTGTCATCACAATGCTCCATGACCCCTGTCAAAACAATGCTCCATAACCCCTGTCATCACAATGCTCCTTGACCCATGTCAACACAATGGTCCAGGACCCCTTTCATCACAATGCTCCTTGGCATGTGTCATCACAATGCTCCATGAACTGTATCATCACAATGCACCATGACCCCTGTCATAACAATGCACCATGACCTCTGTCATCACAATGCTCCATGATCCCTTTCATCACAATGCTCCATGAGCACTGTCATCACAATGCTCCATGACCGCTTTCAACACAATGCTCCATGATCGCTATCATCACAATGATCCATGAACCATTTCATCACAATGCTCCAGTACCACTTCCATCAAAATGCTCCATGGCCCTTGTCATCACAATGCTCCGAGATCCCTGTCATCATAATGCTCCATAACCCCAGTCATCACAAAGCTCCACGACCCCTATCATCACAGTGCTCCATGACAAATTTCATCACAATCCTCCGTGACACATTTCATCAGAATACTCCATGACCCCTCTCATCACAATGCTCCGTGGCACTTGTCATCACAATGCTCCATGGCCCCTGTCATCACAATGCCCCATGACCCTTCTCATCACAATGCTCAACGGCACTTGTTATAACAATGCTCCATGATCCCTATCATCACAATGCTCCATTGCCCCCCTTTCATCACAATTGTCCATGCCTTCAGTCATCACAATGTTCCATAACACGTGATATCACAATGCCTCATGTCACCTATCATCACAAGGCACCATGGCCCTTGTCATCACAATGCTCCATGACCCTGGTCTTCACAACGCTCCATGATACCTTTCATCATAATAATCCATGACTCCTTCCATCACAATGCTACAGTATGCCTCTCATCACAATGTTCAATGACCCTTGTCATCACAATGCTCCATGGCCCTTGTCATCACAATGCTCCATGGCCCTTGTCATCACAATGCTCTATGACGCCTTTCATCACAATGCACCAGTACCCCTTTCATCACAATTCTCCAGGCCCTCTGTCACCACAATGCTCCATAACCCCTGACATCACAATGGCCAACGACACCTGTCATCACAATTCACCATGGATCTTGTCATCAAAATGCTCCATGCTCGTGTCATCACAATGCTCCAAGACCCGTGTCATCACAATGCTCCATGGCCGGTCTCATCACAATGCTCCATGACCCCTGTCATCAAAATTCTCCATGAACTTTCATCACAGTGCTCCATGAACACATTCATCACAATGCTCCATGATCCCTTTCATCACAATGCTCTAGGACCACCATCATCACAATGCTCCATGATCGCTATCATCACAATGATCCATGACCCCTTTCATAACGATGCTCCAGTACCCCCTTTCATCACAATGCTCCATGGTTCCTGTCATCACAATGCGCTAGGACCCATGTCATCACAATGCTCTATGACCCTTGTCATCACAATATTCCATGGCCCTTGTCATCACAATGCTCCATGCCCACTGCCATCACAATGCTTCATTACCACATTCATCACAGTGCTCCATGACACGTTTCATCACAATATTAAATGGCCCTTGTCATCGCAATGCCCCATGCCAACCGTCATCACATTGCCTCAGGACCACATTCATCACAATGCTCCAGGACCCGTTTCATCACAATGCTAAATGACCCCTGTCATCACAATTCTCCATGGCGCTTGTCATCACTATGCTCCATGTCCCTTGTCATCACAATGATCCATGACCCCTTTCATCACAATGTTCCACTACACGTTTCATCACAATGCTCCATGGCACCTATCATCACAATCATAAATGACCCCTGTCATCAAAATGCTCAATGACCCTTGTCAACACAAGGCTTCATGCCCGTGTCATCAAAATGCTCCATGGTCCGTGTCATCCCAATGCTCCATGACTCCTGTCATCAGAATTCTCCATGAACTCTTTCATCACAATGCTCCGTGACCACTTTCATCAAAACGATCCATGACCAGTTTCATCACAATGCTCCATGATCGCTATCATCACAATGATCCATGACACATTTCATCACAATGCTCCAATACCCCTTTCATCACAATGCTCCATGGCGCCTGTCATCACAATGCCCCATGTTCCCTGTCATCACAATGCTCCATGAACACGTCATCACAATGCCCCATGGCCCTTTTCATCACAATGCTCCATAAACCCTGTCAACACAATGCCCCATGACCCCTGACATCACAAGCCTCCATAGCACTTCTCACCCCATTGCTCCATGCCCTTGTCATCACAATGCTCCATGAACACTGTCATCACAATGCCCTATGACCAGTGTCATCACAGTGCTCCTTGGCTGTTGTCATGAAAATGCTCCATAACCCCTGTCATCACAGTGAACCATGGCCCTTGTCATCACAATGCTCCATGACCCCTTTCATCACAATAAGCCATGACCAATTTCATCACAATGCTCGGTGATCGCTATCATCCAAATGATCCATGACCCCTTTCATCACAATGCTCCCTGACCCATTTCATCACAATGCTCCATGACCACTTTCATTACAGAGCTCCATGATCGCTATCATCACAATGATCCATCACCCCTTTCATCACAGTGTTCCACTACCATTTTCATCACAATGCTCCACGACACCTATCATCACAATACTCCATGACCCTTATCATCACAATGCTCTATGGCCCTTGTCACCACAATGATCCATGGCCACTGTCATCACAATGCTCCATGACCACCTTCATCACAATGCTCCATGACCCGTTTCATCACAATGCTAAATTTCCCTTGTCATCACAATGCTCCATGGCGCTTGTCATCACAATGCTGCATGACTCCTGTCATCACACTGCCCTATGACCCTGTCATCACAAGGCTCCATGGCCCTTGTCATCACAATGCTCCATAACACCTGTCATCACAATCCTCCATGCCCTTGTCATGACAATGCTCCATGACCCCTGTCATCACAAGGCTCCATGGCCCTTGACATCACAATTCTCCATGACACCTGACAACACAATGCTCCAGTACGCCTTTCATCACAATGCTCCAGGCCCCCTGTCATCACAATGCACCAAGATGCCTTTCATGACAATAATCCATGTCCCCTTTCATCACAATGCTCCAGTATGCCTTTCATCACAATACTCGCTGCCCCCTGTCATCACAATGCCCCATAACCCCTGTCAGCATTATATTCCATGCCCCCTGTAGTCACTATGCTCCATAACCGCTGTCATCACAATGCTCCATGACCCTTGTCATCACAATGCTCCATGGCGTTTTTCATCACAATGCTCCATGCCCCCTCTCATCGCAATTCTTCAAGACAACTTTCATCACAATGCTCCATGACCACTTTCATCACAATGCTCCTTGGCCCGTTTCATCGCAATGCTCCATGACTCCTTTCATCACAATGCTCCATGGCCTCTGACATCACAATGCTCCATAACCCCTGTCATCACAATGCTCCATGACCCCTGTCAAAACAATGCTCCATAACCCCTGTCATCACAATGCTCCTTGACCCATGTCAACACAATGGTCCAGGACCCCTTTCATCACAATGCTCCTTGGCATGTGTCATCACAATGCTCCATGAACTGTATCATCACAATGCACCATGACCCCTGTCATAACAATGCACCATGACCTCTGTCATCACAATGCTCCATGATCCCTTTCATCACAATGCTCCATGAGCACTGTCATCACAATGCTCCATGACCGCTTTCAACACAATGCTCCATGATCGCTATCATCACAATGATCCATGAACCATTTCATCACAATGCTCCAGTACCCCTTCCATCAAAATGCTCCATGGCCCTTGTCATCACAATGCTCCGAGACCCCTGTCATCTTAATGCTTCATAACCCCAGTCATCACAAAGCTCCACGACCCCTATCATCACAGTGCTCCATGACAAATTTCATCACAATCCTCCGTGACACATTTCATCAGAATACTCCATGACCCCTCTCATCACAATGCTCCGTGGCACTTGTCATCACAATGCCCCATGACCCTTCTCATCACAATGCTCAACGGCACTTGTTATAACAATGCTCCATGATCCCTATCATCACAATGCTACATTACCCCCCTTTTATCACAGTTGTCCATGCCTTCAGTCATCACAATGTTCCATAACACGTGATATCACAATGCCTCATGTCACCTATCATCACAAGGCACCATGGCCCTTGTCATCACAATGCTCCATGACCCTGGTCATCACAACGCTCCATGATACCTTTCATCATAATAATCCATGACTCCTTCCATCACAATGCTACAGTATGCCTTTCATCACAATGTTCAATGACCCTTGTCATCACAATGCTCCATGGCCCTTGTCATCACAATGCTCCATGGCCCTTGTCATCACAATGCTGTATGACACCTTTCATCACAATGCACCAGTACCCCTTTCATCACAATTCTCCAGGCCCTGTGTCACCACAATGCTCCATAACCCCTGACATCACAATGGCCAACGACACCTGTCATCACAATTCACCATGGATCTTCTCATCAAAATGCTCCATGCTCGTGTCATCACAATGCTCCAAGACCCGTGTCATCACAATGCTCCATGGCCGGTCTCATCACAATGCTCCATGACCCCTGTCATCAAAATTCTCCATGACCCCTGTCATCAAAATTCTCCATGAACTTTCATCACAGTGCTCCATGAACACATTCATCACAATGCTCCATGATCCCTTTCATCACAATGCTCTAGGACCACCATCATCACAATGCTCCATGATCGCTATCATCACAATGATCCATGACCCCTTTCATAACGATGCTCCAGTACCCCCTTTCATCACAATGCTCCATGGTTCCTGTCATCACAATGCGCCAGGACCCATGTCATCACAACGCTCTATGACCCTTGTCATCACAATCTTCCATGGCTCTTGTCATCACAATGCTCCATGCCCACTGCCATCACAATGCTCCATAACCACATTCATCACAATGCTGCATGACCCGTTTCACCACAATGCTAAGTGGCCCTTGTCATCAAAATGCTCCATGGTGCTTGTCATCACAATGCTCCATGCCCCCGTCATCACAATGCCCCATGACCCTTGTCATCACAAGGATCCATGGTCTTTGACATAACAGTGCTCCATGACACCTGTCATCACAATGCTCGATGATTCGTTTCATCACAATGCTCCCTGACCCCTGTCATCACAGTGCTCCATGACCCCTTGCATCACAACGCTCCATGCCCAATTTCATCACAACTTTCCATGACTCCTATCATCACAATGCTCTATGGCCATTGTCATCACAATGCTCAATGCCCACTGTCATCACAATGCTCCATGAGCACATTCATCACAATACTCCATGACCCGTTCCATCACAATGCTAAATGGCCCTTGTCATCACAATGTTCTACGGTGCTTGTCATCACAGTGCTGCATGACCCCTGTCATCACAATGCTCCATGGCCCTTGCCATCACAATGCTCTATGAACGCTGTCATCACAATGCCCTATGACCACTATCATCACAGGGCTCCTTGGCTGTTGTCATGAAAATGCTCCATAACCCCTGTCATCACAGTGAACCATGGCACTTGTCATCACAATGCTCCCTGACCCATTTCATCACAATGATCCATGACCACTTTCATTACAGAGCTCCATGATCGCTATCATCACAATGCTCCATCACCCCTTTCATCACAGTGTTCCAGTACCATTTTCATCACAATGATCCACGACCCCTATCACCACAATGCTCCATGACACTTAATTTCACTATGCTCTATGGCCCTTGTCATCACAATGCTCCATGGCCACTGTCATCACAATGCTCCATGACCACATTCATCACAATGCTCCATGACCCGTTTCATCAAAATGCTAAATTTCCCTTATCATCACAATGCTCCATGGCCACTGTCATCACAATGCTCCATGACTCCTGTCATCACACTGCCCTATGACCCCTGTCATCACAAGGCTCCATGGCCCTTGTCATCACAATGTTCCCTAACACCTGTCATCACAATCCTCCATGCCTTTGTCATGACAATGCTCCATGACCCCTGTCATCACGAGGCTCCATGGCCCTTGACATCACAATTCCCCATGACACCTGACAACACAATGCTCCAGTACGCCTTTCATCACAATGCTCCAGGCCCCCTGTCATCACAATGCACCATGATCCCTTTCATGACAATAATCCATGACCCCTTTCATCACAATGCTCCATGAGCACTGTCATCACAATGCTCCATGACCCCTGTCAAAACAATGCTCCATAACCCCTGTCATCACAATGCTCCTTGACCCATGTCAACACAATGGTCCAGAACCCCTTTCATCACAATGCTCCTTGGCACGTGTCATCACAATGCTCCATGAACTGTATCATCAAAATGCACCATGACCCCTGTCATAACAATGCACCATGACCTCTGTCATCACAATGCTCCATGATCCCTTTCATCACAATGCTCCATGAGCACTGTCATCACAATGCTCCATGACCGCTTTCAACACAATGCTCCATGATCGCTATCATCACAATGATCCATGAACCATTTCATCACAATGCTCCAGTACCCCTTCCATCAAAATGCTCCATGGCCCTTGTCATCACAATGCTCCGAGACCCCTGTCATCATACTGCTCCATAACCCCAGTCATCACAAAGCTCCACGACCCCTATCATCACAGTGCTCCATGACAAATTTCATCACAATCCTCCGTGACACATTTCATCAGAATACTCCATGACCCCTCTCATCACAATGCTCCATGGCACTTGTCATCACAATGCTCCATGGCCCCTGTCATCACAATGCCCCATGACCCTTCTCATCACAATGCTCAACAGCACTTGTTATAACAATGCTCCATAAGCCCTATCATCACAATGCTCCATTACCCCCCTTTCATCACAATTGTCCATGCCTTCAGTCATCACAATATTCCATTACATGTGATATCACAATGCCTCATGTCACCTATCATCACAAGGCACCATGGCCCTTGTCATCACAATGCTCCATGACCCTGGTCATCACAACGCTCCATGATACCTTTCATCATAATAATCCATGACTCCTTCCATCACAATGCTACAGTATGCCTTTCATCACAATGTTCAATGACCCTTGTCATCACAATGCTCCATGGCCCTTGTCATCACAATGCTCTATGACGCCTTTCATCACAATGCACCAGTACCCCTTTCATCACAATTCTCCAGGCCCTCTGTCACCACAATGCTCCATAACCCCTGACATCACAATGGCCAACGACACCTGTCATCACAATTCACCATGGATCTTCTCATCAAAATGCTCCATGCTCGTGTCATCACAATGCTCCAAGACCAGTGTCATC
Organism: Balaenoptera physalus; assembly: GCF_965194825.1. NCBI lineage: Eukaryota > Metazoa > Chordata > Mammalia > Artiodactyla > Balaenopteridae > Balaenoptera > Balaenoptera physalus. Next base: position 53,184,272 of record NC_138882.1, on the reverse strand, counting down.
ACAATGCTCCATGGCCGGTCTCATCACAATGCTCCGTGACCCCTGTCATCAAAATTCTCCATGACCCCTGTCATCAAAATTCTCCATGAACTTTCATCACAGTGCTCCATGAACACATTCATCACAATGCTCCATGATCCCTTTCATCACAATGCTCTAGGACCACTATCATCACAATGCTCCATGATCGCTATCATCACAATGATGCATGACCCCTTTCATAACGATGCTCCAGTACCCCCTTACATCACAATGCTCCATGGTTCCTGTCATCACAATGCTCCATGGCCCCTGTCCTCAAAATTCTCCATGAACTTTCATCACAGTGCTCCATGAACACATTCATCACAATGCTCCATGATCCCTTTCATCACAATGCTCTAGGACCACCATCATCACAATGCTCCATGATTGCTATCATCACAATGATCCATGACCCCTTTCATAACGATGCTCCAGTACCCCCTTTCATCACAATGCTCCATGGTTCCTGTCATCACAATGCGCCAGGACCCATGTCATCACAATGCTCTATGACCCTTGTCATCACAATGTTCCATGGCCCTTGTCATCACAATGCTCCATGCCCACTGCCATCACAATGCTTCATTACCACATTCATCACAGTGCTCCATGACACGTTTCATCACAATATTAAATGGCCCTTGTCATCACAATGCCCCATGCCAACCGTCATCACATTGCCTCAGGACCACATTCATCACAATGCTCCAGGACCCGTTTCATCACAATGCTAAATGACCCCTGTCATCACAATTCTCCATGGCGCTTGTCATCACTATGCTCCATGTCCCTTGTCCTCACAATGATCCATGACCCCTTTCATCACAATGTTCCACTACACGTTTCATCACAATGCTCCATGGCACCTATCATCACAATCATAAATGACCCCTCTCATCAAACTGCTCAATGACCCTTGTCAACACAAGGCTTCATGCCCGTGTCATCAAAATGCTCCATGGTCCGTGTCATCCCAATGCTCCATGACTCCTGTTATCAGAATTCTCCATGAACTATTTCATCACAATGCTCCATGACCACTTTCATCAAAACGATCCATGACCAGTTTCATCACAATGCTCCATGATCGCTATCATCACAATGATCCATGACACATTTCATCACAATGCTCCAATACCCCTTTCATCACAATGCTCCATGGCGCCTGTCATCACAATGCCCCATGTTCCCTGTCATCACAATGCTCCATGAACACGTCATCACAATGCCCCATGGCCCTTTTCATCACAATGCTCCATAACCCCTGTCAACACAATGCCCCATGACCCCTGACATCACAAGCCTCCATAGCACTTCTCACCCCATTGCTCCATGCCCTGGTCATCACAATGCTCCATGAACACTGTCATCACAATGCCCTATGACCAGTGTCATCACAGTGCTCCTTGGCTGTTGTCATGAAAATGCTCCATAACCCCTGTCATCACACTGAACCATGGCCCTTGTCATCACAATGCTCCATGACCCCTTTCATCACAATAAGCCATGACCAATTTCATCACAATGCTCGGTGATCGCTATCATCCAAATGATCCATGACCCCTTTCATCACAATGCTCCCTGACCCATTTCATCACAATGCTCCATGACCACTTTCATTACAGAGCTCCATGATCGCTATCATCACAATGATCCATCACCCCTTTCATCACAGTGTTCCACTACCATTTTCATCACAATGCTCCACGACACCTATCATCACAATACTCCATGACCCTTATCATCACAATGCTCTATGGCCCTTGTCACCACAATGATCCATGGCCACTGTCATCACAATGCTCCATGACCACCTTCATCACAATGCTCCATGACCCGTTTCATCACAATGCTAAATTTCCCTTGTCATCACAATGCTCCATGGCGCTTGTCATCACAATGCTGCATGACTCCTGTCATCACACTGCCCTATGACCCTGTCATCACAAGGCTCCATGGCCCTTGTCATCACAATGCTCCATAACACCTGTCATCACAATCCTCCATGCCCTTGTCATGACAATGCTCCATGACCCCTGTCATCACAAGGCTCCATGGCCCTTGACATCACAATTCTCCATGACACCTGACAACACAATGCTCCAGTACGCCTTTCATCACAATGCTCCAGGCCCCCTGTCATCACAATGCACCAAGATGCCTTTCATGACAATAATCCATGTCCCCTTTCATCACAATGCTCCAGTATGCCTTTCATCACAGTACTCGCTGCCCCCTGTCATCACAATGCCCCATAACCCCTGTCAGCATTATATTCCATGCCCCCTGTAGTCACTATGCTCCATAACCGCTGTCATCACAATGCTCCATGACCCTTGTCATCACAATGCTCCATGGCGTTTTTCATCACAATGCTCCATGCCCCCTCTCATCGCAATTCTTCAAGACAACTTTCATCACAATGCTCCATGACCACTTTCATCACAATGCTCCTTGGCCCGTTTCATCGCAATGCTCCATGACTCCTTTCATCACAATGCTCCATGGCCTCTGACATCACAATGCTCCATAACCCCTGTCATCACAATGCTCCATGACCCCTGTCAAAACAATGCTCCATAACCCCTGTCATCACAATGCTCCTTGACCCATGTCAACACAATGGTCCAGGACCCCTTTCATCACAATGCTCCTTGGCATGTGTCATCACAATGCTCCATGAACTGTATCATCACAATGCACCATGACCCCTGTCATAACAATGCACCATGACCTCTGTCATCACAATGCTCCATGATCCCTTTCATCACAATGCTCCATGAGCACTGTCATCACAATGCTCCATGACCGCTTTCAACACAATGCTCCATGATCGCTATCATCACAATGATCCATGAACCATTTCATCACAATGCTCCAGTACCCCTTCCATCAAAATGCTCCATGGCCCTTGTCATCACAATGCTCCGAGACCCCTGTCATCATAATGCTCCATAACCCCAGTCATCACAAAGCTCCACGACCCCTATCATCACAGTGCTCCATGACAAATTTCATCACAATCCTCCGTGACACATTTCATCAGAATACTCCATGACCCCTCTCATCACAATGCTCCGTGGCACTTGTCATCACAATGCCCCATGACCCTTCTCATCACAATGCTCAACGGCACTTGTTATAACAATGCTCCATGATCCCTATCATCACAATGCTACATTACCCCCCTTTCATCACAATTGTCCATGCCTTCAGTCATCACAATGTTCCATAACACGTGATATCACAATGCCTCATGTCACCTATCATCACAATGCACCATGGCCCTTGTCATCACAATGCTCCATGACCCTGGTCATCACAACGCTCCATGATACCTTTCAACATAATAATCCATGACTCCTTCCATCACAATGCTACAGTATGCCTTTCATCACAATGTTCAATGACCCTTGTCATCACAATGCTCCATGGCCCTTGTCATCACAATGCTCCATGGCCCTTGTCATCACAATGCTCTATGACGCCTTTCATCACAATGCACCAGTACCCCTTTCATCACAATTCTCCAGGCCCTCTGTCACCACAATGCTCCATAACCCCTGACATCACAATGGCCAATGACACCTGTCATCACAATTCACCATGGATCTTCTCATCAAAATGCTCCATGCTCGTGTCATCACAATGCTCCAAGACCCGTGTCATCACAATGCTCCATGGCCGGTCTCATCACAATGCTCCATGACCCCTGTCATCAAAATTCTCCATGACCCCTGTCATCAAAATTCTCCATGAACTTTCATCACAGTGCTCCATGAACACATTCATCACAATGCTCCATGATCCCTTTCATCACAATGCTCTAGGACCACCATCATCACAATGCTCCATGATCGCTATCATCACAATGATCCATGACCTCTTTCATAACGATGCTCCAGTACCCCCTTTCATCACAATGCTCCATGGTTCCTGTCATCACAATGCGCCAGGACCCATGTCATCACAATGCTCTATGACCCTTGTCATCACAATGTTCCATGGCCCTTGTCATCACAATGCTCCATGCCCACTGCCATCACAATGCTTCATTACCACATTCATCACAGTGCTCCATGACACGTTTCATCACAATATTAAATGGCCCTTGTCATCGCAATGCCCCATGCCAACCGTCATCACATTGCCTCAGGACCACATTCATCACAATGCTCCAGGACCCGTTTCATCACAATGCTAAATGACCCCTGTCATCACAATTCTCCATGGCGCTTGTCATCACTATGCTCCATGTCCCTTGTCATCACAATGATCCATGACCCCTTTCATCACAATGTTCCACTACACGTTTCATCACAATGCTCCATGGCACCTATCATCACAATCATAAATGACCCCTGTCATCAAAATGCTCAATGACCCTTGTCAACACAAGGCTTCATGCCCGTGTCATCAAAATGCTCCATGGTCCGTGTCATCCCAATGCTCCATGACTCCTGTCATCAGAATTCTCCATGAATTCTTTCATCACAATGCTCCATGACCACTTTCATCAAAACGATCCATGACCAGTTTCATCACAATGCTCCATGATCGCTATCATCACAATGATCCATGACACATTTCATCACAATGCTCCAATACCCCTTTCATCACAATGCTCCATGGCGCCTGTCATCACAATGCCCCATGTTCCCTGTCATCACAATGCTCCATGAACACGTCATCACAATGCCCCATGGCCCTTTTCATCACAATGCTCCATAACCCCTGTCAACACAATGCCCCATGACCCCTGACATCACAAGCCTCCATAGCACTTCTCACCCCATTGCTCCATGCCCTGGTCATCACAATGCTCCATGAACACTGTCATCACAATGCCCTATGACCAGTGTCATCACAGAGCTCCTTGGCTGTTGTCATGAAAATGCTCCATAACCCCTGTCATCACACTGAACCATGGCCCTTGTCATCACAATGCTCCATGACCCCTTTCATCACAATAAGCCATGACCAATTTCATCACAATGCTCGGTGATCGCTATCATCCAAATGATCCATGACCCCTTTCATCACAATGCTCCCTGACCCATTTCATCACAATGCTCCATGACAACTTTCATTACACAGCTCCATGATCGCTATCATCACAATGATCCATCACCCCTTTCATCACAGTGTTCCACTACCATTTTCATCACAATGCTCCACGACACCTATCATCACAATACTCCATGACCCTTATCATCACAATGCTCTATGGCCCTTGTCACCACAATGATCCATGGCCACTGTCATCACAATGCTCCATGACCACCTTCATCACAATGCTCCATGACCCGTTTCATCACAATGCTAAATTTCCCTTGTCATCACAATGCTCCATGGCGCTTGTCATCACAATGCTGCATGACTCCTGTCATCACACTGCCCTATGACCCTGTCATCACAAGGCTCCATGGCCCTTGTCATCACAATGCTCCATAACACCTGTCATCACAATCCTCCATGCCCTTGTCATGACAATGCTCCATGACCCCTGTCATCACAAGGCTCCATGGCCCTTGACATCACAATTCTCCATGACACCTGACAACACAATGCTCCAGTACGCCTTTCATCACAATGCTCCAGGCCCCCTGTCATCACAATGCACCAAGATCCCTTTCATGACAATAATCCATGTCCCCTTTCATCACAATGCTCCAGTATGCCTTTCATCACAATACTCGCTGCCCCCTGTCATCACAATGCCCCATAACCCCTGTCAGCATTATATTCCATGCCCCCTGTAGTCACAATGCTCCATAACCGCTGTCATCACAATGCTCCATGACCCTTGTCATCACAATGCTCCATGGCGTTTTTCATCACAATGCTCCATGCCCCCTCTCATCGCAATTCTTCAAGACAACTTTCATCACAATGCTCCATGACCACTTTCATCACAATGCTCCTTGGCCCGTTTCATCGCAATGCTCCATGACTCCTTTCATCACAATGCTCCATGGCCTCTGACATCACAATGCTCCATAACCCCTGTCATCACAATGCTCCATGACCCCTGTCAAAACAATGCTCCATAACCCCTGTCATCACAATGCTCCTTGACCCATGTCAACACAATGGTCCAGGACCCCTTTCATCACAATGCTCCTTGGCATGTGTCATCACAATGCTCCATGAACTGTATCATCACAATGCACCATGACCCCTGTCATAACAATGCACCATGACCTCTGTCATCACAATGCTCCATGATCCCTTTCATCACAATGCTCCATGAGCACTGTCATCACAATGCTCCATGACCGCTTTCAACACAATGCTCCATGATCGCTATCATCACAATGATCCATGAACCATTTCATCACAATGCTCCAGTACCCCTTCCATCAAAATGCTCCATGGCCCTTGTCATCACAATGCTCCGAGACCCCTGTCATCATAATGCTCCATAACCCCAGTCATCACAAAGCTCCACGACCCCTATCATCACAGTGCTCCATGACAAATTTCATCACAATCCTCCGTGACACATTTCATCAGAATACTCCATGACCCCTCTCATCACAATGCTCCGTGGCACTTGTCATCACAATGCCCCATGACCCTTCTCATCACAATGCTCAACGGCACTTGTTATAACAATGCTCCATGATCCCTATCATCACAATGCTACATTACCCCCCTTTCATCACAATTGTCCATGCCTTCAGTCATCACAATGTTCCATAACACGTGATATCACAATGCCTCATGTCACCTATCATCACAATGCACCATGGCCCTTGTCATCACAATGCTCCATGACCCTGGTCATCACAACGCTCCATGATACCTTTCAACATAATAATCCATGACTCCTTCCATCACAATGCTACAGTATGCCTTTCATCACAATGTTCAATGACCCTTGTCATCACAATGCTCCATGGCCCTTGTCATCACAATGCTCCATGGCCCTTGTCATCACAATGCTCTATGACGCCTTTCATCACAATGCACCAGTACCCCTTTCATCACAATTCTCCAGGCCCTCTGTCACCACAATGCTCCATAACCCCTGACATCACAATGGCCAACGACACCTGTCATCACAATTCACCATGGATCTTCTCATCAAAATGCTCCATGCTCGTGTCATCACAATGCTCCAAGACCCGTGTCATCACAATGCTCCATGGCCGGTCTCATCACAATGCTCCATGACCCCTGTCATGAAAATTCTCCATGACCCCTGTCATCAAAATTCTCCATGAACTTTCATCACAGTGCTCCATGAACACATTCATCACAATGCTCCATGATCCCTTTCATCACAATGCTCTAGGACCACCATCATCACAATGCTCCATGATCGCTATCATCACAATGATCCATGACCCCTTTCATAACGATGCTCCAGTACCCCCTTTCATCACAATGCTCCATGGTTCCTGTCATCACAATGCGCCAGGACCCATGTCATCACAACGCTCTATGACCCTTGTCATCACAATCTTCCATGGCTCTTGTCATCACAATGCTCCATGCCCACTGCCATCACAATGCTCCATAACCACATTCATCACAATGCTGCATGACCCGTTTCACCACAATGCTAAGTGGCCCTTGTCATCAAAATGCTCCATGGTGCTTGTCATCACAATGCTCCATGCCCCCGTCATCACAATGCCCCATGACCCTTGTCATCACAAGGATCCATGGTCTTTGACATAACAGTGCTCCATGACACCTGTCATCACAATGCTCGATGATTCGTTTCATCACAATGCTCCCTGACCCCTGTCATCACAGTGCTCCATGACCCCTTGCATCACAACGCTCCATGCCCAATTTCATCACAACTTTCCATGACTCCTATCATCACAATGCTCTATGGCCATTGTCATCACAATGCTCAATGCCCACTGTCATCACAATGCTCCATGAGCACATTCATCACAATACTCCATGACCCGTTCCATCACAATGCTAAATGGCCCTTGTCATCACAATGTTCTACGGTGCTTGTCATCACAGTGCTGCATGACCCCTGTCATCACAATGCTCCATGGCCCTTGCCATCACAATGCTCTATGAACGCTGTCATCACAATGCCCTATGACCACTATCATCACAGGGCTCCTTGGCTGTTGTCATGAAAATGCTCCATAACCCCTGTCATCACAGTGAACCATGGCACTTGTCATCACAATGCTCCCTGACCCATTTCATCACAATGATCCATGACCACTTTCATTACAGAGCTCCATGATCGCTATCATCACAATGCTCCATCACCCCTTTCATCACAGTGTTCCAGTACCATTTTCATCACAATGATCCACGACCCCTATCACCACAATGCTCCATGACACTTAATTTCACTATGCTCTATGGCCCTTGTCATCACAATGCTCCATGGCCACTGTCATCACAATGCTCCATGACCACATTCATCACAATGCTCCATGACCCGTTTCATCAAAATGCTAAATTTCCCTTATCATCACAATGCTCCATGGCCACTGTCATCACAATGCTCCATGACTCCTGTCATCACACTGCCCTATGACCCCTGTCATCACAAGGCTCCATGGCCCTTGTCATCACAATGTTCCCTAACACCTGTCATCACAATCCTCCATGCCCTTGTCATGACAATGCTCCATGACCCCTGTCATCACGAGGCTCCATGGCCCTTGACATCACAATTCCCCATGACACCTGACAACACAATGCTCCAGTACGCCTTTCATCACAATGCTCCAGGCCCCCTGTCATCACAATGCACCATGATCCCTTTCATGACAATAATCCATGACCCCTTTCATCACAATGCTCCATGAGCACTGTCATCACAATGCTCCATGACCCCTGTCAAAACAATGCTCCATAACCCCTGTCATCACAATGCTCCTTGACCCATGTCAACACAATGGTCCAGAACCCCTTTCATCACAATGCTCCTTGGCACGTGTCATCACAATGCTCCATGAACTGTATCATCAAAATGCACCATGACCCCTGTCATAACAATGCACCATGACCTCTGTCATCACAATGCTCCATGATCCCTTTCATCACAATGCTCCATGAGCACTGTCATCACAATGCTCCATGACCGCTTTCAACACAATGCTCCATGATCGCTATCATCACAATGATCCATGAACCATTTCATCACAATGCTCCAGTACCCCTTCCATCAAAATGCTCCATGGCCCTTGTCATCACAATGCTCCGAGACCCCTGTCATCATACTGCTCCATAACCCCAGTCATCACAAAGCTCCACGACCCCTATCATCACAGTGCTCCATGACAAATTTCATCACAATCCTCCGTGACACATTTCATCAGAATACTCCATGACCCCTCTCATCACAATGCTCCATGGCACTTGTCATCACAATGCTCCATGGCCCCTGTCATCACAATGCCCCATGACCCTTCTCATCACAATGCTCAACAGCACTTGTTATAACAATGCTCCATAAGCCCTATCATCACAATGCTCCATTACCCCCCTTTCATCACAATTGTCCATGCCTTCAGTCATCACAATATTCCATTACATGTGATATCACAATGCCTCATGTCACCTATCATCACAAGGCACCATGGCCCTTGTCATCACAATGCTCCATGACCCTGGTCATCACAACGCTCCATGATACCTTTCATCATAATAAACCATGACTCCTTCCATCACAATGCTACAGTATGCCTTTCATCACAATGTTCAATGACCCTTGTCATCACAATGCTCCATGGCCCTTGTCATCACAATGCTCTATGACGCCTTTCATCACAATGCACCAGTACCCCTTTCATCACAATTCTCCAGGCCCTCTGTCACCACAATGCTCCATAACCCCTGACATCACAATGGCCAACGACACCTGTCATCACAATTCACCATGGATCTTCTCATCAAAATGCTCCATGCTCGTGTCATCACAATGCTCCAAGACCAGTGTCATCACAATGCTCCATGGCCGGTCTCATCACAATGCTCCGTGACCCCTGTCATCAAAATTTTCCATGACCCCTGTCATCAAAATTCTCCATGAACTTTCATCACAGTGCTCCATGAACACATTCATCACAATGCTCCATGATCCCTTTCATCACAATGCTCTAGGACCACTATCATCACAATGCTCCATGATCGCTATCATCACAATGATGCATGACCCCTTTCATAACGATGCTCCAGTACCCCCTTACATCACAATGCTCCATGGTTCCTGTCATCACAATGCTCCATGGCCCCTGTCCTCAAAATTCTCCATGAACTTTCATCACAGTGCTCCATGAACACATTCATCACAATGCTCCATGATCCCTTTCATCACAATGCTCTAGGACCACCATCATCACAATGCTCCATGATTGCTATCATCACAATGATCCATGACCCCTTTCATAACGATGCTCCAGTACCCCCTTTCATCACAATGCTCCATGGTTCCTGTCATCACAATGCGCCAGGACCCATGTCATCACAATGCTCTATGACCCTTGTCATCACAATGTTCCATGGCCCTTGTCATCACAATGCTCCATGCCCACTGCCATCACAATGCTTCATTACCACATTCATCACAGTGCTCCATGACACGTTTCATCACAATATTAAATGGCCCTTGTCATCACAATGCCCCATGCCAACCGTCATCACATTGCCTCAGGACCACATTCATCACAATGCTCCAGGACCCGTTTCATCACAATGCTAAATGACCCCTGTCATCACAATTCTCCATGGCGCTTGTCATCACTATGCTCCATGTCCCTTGTCCTCACAATGATCCATGACCCCTTTCATCACAATGTTCCACTACACGTTTCATCACAATGCTCCATGGCACCTATCATCACAATCATAAATGACCCCTCTCATCAAACTGCTCAATGACCCTTGTCAACACAAGGCTTCATGCCCGTGTCATCAAAATGCTCCATGGTCCGTGTCATCCCAATGCTCCATGACTCCTGTTATCAGAATTCTCCATGAACTATTTCATCACAATGCTCCATGACCACTTTCATCAAAACGATCCATGACCAGTTTCATCACAATGCTCCATGATCGCTATCATCACAATGATCCATGACACATTTCATCACAATGCTCCAATACCCCTTTCATCACAATGCTCCATGGCGCCTGTCATCACAATGCCCCATGTTCCCTGTCATCACAATGCTCCATGAACACGTCATCACAATGCCCCATGGCCCTTTTCATCACAATGCTCCATAACCCCTGTCAACACAATGCCCCATGACCCCTGACATCACAAGCCTCCATAGCACTTCTCACCCCATTGCTCCATGCCCTGGTCATCACAATGCTCCATGAACACTGTCATCACAATGCCCTATGACCAGTGTCATCACAGTGCTCCTTGGCTGTTGTCATGAAAATGCTCCATAACCCCTGTCATCACACTGAACCATGGCCCTTGTCATCACAATGCTCCATGACCCCTTTCATCACAATAAGCCATGACCAATTTCATCACAATGCTCGGTGATCGCTATCATCCAAATGATCCATGACCCCTTTCATCACAATGCTCCCTGACCCATTTCATCACAATGCTCCATGACCACTTTCATTACAGAGCTCCATGATCGCTATCATCACAATGATCCATCACCCCTTTCATCACAGTGTTCCACTACCATTTTCATCACAATGCTCCACGACACCTATCATCACAATACTCCATGACCCTTATCATCACAATGCTCTATGGCCCTTGTCACAACAATGATCCATGGCCACTGTCATCACAATGCTCCATGACCACCTTCATCACAATGCTCCATGACCCGTTTCATCACAATGCTAAATTTCCCTTGTCATCACAATGCTCCATGGCGCTTGTCATCACAATGCTGCATGACTCCTGTCATCACACTGCCCTATGACCCTGTCATCACAAGGCTCCATGGCCCTTGTCATCACAATGCTCCATAACACCTGTCATCACAATCCTCCATGCCCTTGTCATGACAATGCTCCATGACCCCTGTCATCACAAGGCTCCATGGCCCTTGACATCACAATTCTCCATGACACCTGACAACACAATGCTCCAGTACGCCTTTCATCACAATGCTCCAGGCCCCCTGTCATCACAATGCACCAAGATGCCTTTCATGACAATAATCCATGTCCCCTTTCATCACAATGCTCCAGTATGCCTTTCATCACAGTACTCGCTGCCCCCTGTCATCACAATGCCCCATAACCCCTGTCAGCATTATATTCCATGCCCCCTGTAGTCACTATGCTCCATAACCGCTGTCATCACAATGCTCCATGACCCTTGTCATCACAATGCTCCATGGCGTTTTTCATCACAATGCTCCATGCCCCCTCTCATCGCAATTCTTCAAGACAACTTTCATCACAATGCTCCATGACCACTTTCATCACAATGCTCCTTGGCCCGTTTCATCGCAATGCTCCATGACTCCTTTCATCACAATGCTCCATGGCCTCTGACATCACAATGCTCCATAACCCCTGTCATCACAATGCTCCATGACCCCTGTCAAAACAATGCTCCATAACCCCTGTCATCACAATGCTCCTTGACCCATGTCAACACAATGGTCCAGGACCCCTTTCATCACAATGCTCCTTGGCATGTGTCATCACAATGCTCCATGAACTGTATCATCACAATGCACCATGACCCCTGTCATAACAATGCACCATGACCTCTGTCATCACAATGCTCCATGATCCCTTTCATCACAATGCTCCATGAGCACTGTCATCACAATGCTCCATGACCGCTTTCAACACAATGCTCCATGATCGCTATCATCACAATGATCCATGAACCATTTCATCACAATGCTCCAGTACCCCTTCCATCAAAATGCTCCATGGCCCTTGTCATCACAATGCTCCGAGACCCCTGTCATCATAATGCTCCATAACCCCAGTCATCACAAAGCTCCACGACCCCTATCATCACAGTGCTCCATGACAAATTTCATCACAATCCTCCGTGACACATTTCATCAGAATACTCCATGACCCCTCTCATCACAATGCTCCGTGGCACTTGTCATCACAATGCCCCATGACCCTTCTCATCACAATGCTCAACGGCACTTGTTATAACAATGCTCCATGATCCCTATCATCACAATGCTACATTACCCCCCTTTCATCACAATTGTCCATGCCTTCAGTCATCACAATGTTCCATAACACGTGATATCACAATGCCTCATGTCACCTATCATCACAATGCACCATGGCCCTTGTCATCACAATGCTCCATGACCCTGGTCATCACAACGCTCCATGATACCTTTCAACATAATAATCCATGACTCCTTCCATCACAATGCTACAGTATGCCTTTCATCACAATGTTCAATGACCCTTGTCATCACAATGCTCCATGGCCCTTGTCATCACAATGCTCCATGGCCCTTGTCATCACAATGCTCTATGACGCCTTTCATCACAATGCACCAGTACCCCTTTCATCACAATTCTCCAGGCCCTCTGTCACCACAATGCTCCATAACCCCTGACATCACAATGGCCAATGACACCTGTCATCACAATTCACCATGGATCTTCTCATCAAAATGCTCCATGCTCGTGTCATCACAATGCTCCAAGACCCGTGTCATCACAATGCTCCATGGCCGGTCTCATCACAATGCTCCATGACCCCTGTCATCAAAATTCTCCATGACCCCTGTCATCAAAATTCTCCATGAACTTTCATCACAGTGCTCCATGAACACATTCATCACAATGCTCCATGATCCCTTTCATCACAATGCTCTAGGACCACCATCATCACAATGCTCCATGATCGCTATCATCACAATGATCCATGACCTCTTTCATAACGATGCTCCAGTACCCCCTTTCATCACAATGCTCCATGGTTCCTGTCATCACAATGCGCCAGGACCCATGTCATCACAATGCTCTATGACCCTTGTCATCACAATGTTCCATGGCCCTTGTCATCACAATGCTCCATGCCCACTGCCATCACAATGCTTCATTACCACATTCATCACAGTGCTCCATGACACGTTTCATCACAATATTAAATGGCCCTTGTCATCGCAATGCCCCATGCCAACCGTCATCACATTGCCTCAGGACCACATTCATCACAATGCTCCAGGACCCGTTTCATCACAATGCTAAATGACCCCTGTCATCACAATTCTCCATGGCGCTTGTCATCACTATGCTCCATGTCCCTTGTCATCACAATGATCCATGACCCCTTTCATCACAATGTTCCACTACACGTTTCATCACAATGCTCCATGGCACCTATCATCACAATCATAAATGACCCCTGTCATCAAAATGCTCAATGACCCTTGTCAACACAAGGCTTCATGCCCGTGTCATCAAAATGCTCCATGGTCCGTGTCATCCCAATGCTCCATGACTCCTGTCATCAGAATTCTCCATGAATTCTTTCATCACAATGCTCCATGACCACTTTCATCAAAACGATCCATGACCAGTTTCATCACAATGCTCCATGATCGCTATCATCACAATGATCCATGACACATTTCATCACAATGCTCCAATACCCCTTTCATCACAATGCTCCATGGCGCCTGTCATCACAATGCCCCATGTTCCCTGTCATCACAATGCTCCATGAACACGTCATCACAATGCCCCATGGCCCTTTTCATCACAATGCTCCATAACCCCTGTCAACACAATGCCCCATGACCCCTGACATCACAAGCCTCCATAGCACTTCTCACCCCATTGCTCCATGCCCTGGTCATCACAATGCTCCATGAACACTGTCATCACAATGCCCTATGACCAGTGTCATCACAGAGCTCCTTGGCTGTTGTCATGAAAATGCTCCATAACCCCTGTCATCACACTGAACCATGGCCCTTGTCATCACAATGCTCCATGACCCCTTTCATCACAATAAGCCATGACCAATTTCATCACAATGCTCGGTGATCGCTATCATCCAAATGATCCATGACCCCTTTCATCACAATGCTCCCTGACCCATTTCATCACAATGCTCCATGACAACTTTCATTACACAGCTCCATGATCGCTATCATCACAATGATCCATCACCCCTTTCATCACAGTGTTCCACTACCATTTTCATCACAATGCTCCACGACACCTATCATCACAATACTCCATGACCCTTATCATCACAATGCTCTATGGCCCTTGTCACCACAATGATCCATGGCCACTGTCATCACAATGCTCCATGACCACCTTCATCACAATGCTCCATGACCCGTTTCATCACAATGCTAAATTTCCCTTGTCATCACAATGCTCCATGGCGCTTGTCATCACAATGCTGCATGACTCCTGTCATCACACTGCCCTATGACCCTGTCATCACAAGGCTCCATGGCCCTTGTCATCACAATGCTCCATAACACCTGTCATCACAATCCTCCATGCCCTTGTCATGACAATGCTCCATGACCCCTGTCATCACAAGGCTCCATGGCCCTTGACATCACAATTCTCCATGACACCTGACAACACAATGCTCCAGTACGCCTTTCATCACAATGCTCCAGGCCCCCTGTCATCACAATGCACCAAGATCCCTTTCATGACAATAATCCATGTCCCCTTTCATCACAATGCTCCAGTATGCCTTTCATCACAATACTCGCTGCCCCCTGTCATCACAATGCCCCATAACCCCTGTCAGCATTATATTCCATGCCCCCTGTAGTCACAATGCTCCATAACCGCTGTCATCACAATGCTCCATGACCCTTGTCATCACAATGCTCCATGGCGTTTTTCATCACAATGCTCCATGCCCCCTCTCATCGCAATTCTTCAAGACAACTTTCATCACAATGCTCCATGACCACTTTCATCACAATGCTCCTTGGCCCGTTTCATCGCAATGCTCCATGACTCCTTTCATCACAATGCTCCATGGCCTCTGACATCACAATGCTCCATAACCCCTGTCATCACAATGCTCCATGACCCCTGTCAAAACAATGCTCCATAACCCCTGTCATCACAATGCTCCTTGACCCATGTCAACACAATGGTCCAGGACCCCTTTCATCACAATGCTCCTTGGCATGTGTCATCACAATGCTCCATGAACTGTATCATCACAATGCACCATGACCCCTGTCATAACAATGCACCATGACCTCTGTCATCACAATGCTCCATGATCCCTTTCATCACAATGCTCCATGAGCACTGTCATCACAATGCTCCATGACCGCTTTCAACACAATGCTCCATGATCGCTATCATCACAATGATCCATGAACCATTTCATCACAATGCTCCAGTACCCCTTCCATCAAAATGCTCCATGGCCCTTGTCATCACAATGCTCCGAGACCCCTGTCATCATAATGCTCCATAACCCCAGTCATCACAAAGCTCCACGACCCCTATCATCACAGTGCTCCATGACAAATTTCATCACAATCCTCCGTGACACATTTCATCAGAATACTCCATGACCCCTCTCATCACAATGCTCCGTGGCACTTGTCATCACAATGCCCCATGACCCTTCTCATCACAATGCTCAACGGCACTTGTTATAACAATGCTCCATGATCCCTATCATCACAATGCTACATTACCCCCCTTTCATCACAATTGTCCATGCCTTCAGTCATCACAATGTTCCATAACACGTGATATCACAATGCCTCATGTCACCTATCATCACAATGCACCATGGCCCTTGTCATCACAATGCTCCATGACCCTGGTCATCACAACGCTCCATGATACCTTTCAACATAATAATCCATGACTCCTTCCATCACAATGCTACAGTATGCCTTTCATCACAATGTTCAATGACCCTTGTCATCACAATGCTCCATGGCCCTTGTCATCACAATGCTCCATGGCCCTTGTCATCACAATGCTCTATGACGCCTTTCATCACAATGCACCAGTACCCCTTTCATCACAATTCTCCAGGCCCTCTGTCACCACAATGCTCCATAACCCCTGACATCACAATGGCCAATGACACCTGTCATCACAATTCACCATGGATCTTCTCATCAAAATGCTCCATGCTCGTGTCATCACAATGCTCCAAGACCCGTGTCATCACAATGCTCCATGGCCGGTCTCATCACAATGCTCCATGACCCCTGTCATCAAAATTCTCCATGACCCCTGTCATCAAAATTCTCCATGAACTTTCATCACAGTGCTCCATGAACACATTCATCACAATGCTCCATGATCCCTTTCATCACAATGCTCTAGGACCACCATCATCACAATGCTCCATGATCGCTATCATCACAATGATCCATGACCTCTTTCATAACGATGCTCCAGTACCCCCTTTCATCACAATGCTCCATGGTTCCTGTCATCACAATGCGCCAGGACCCATGTCATCACAATGCTCTATGACCCTTGTCATCACAATGTTCCATGGCCCTTGTCATCACAATGCTCCATGCCCACTGCCATCACAATGCTTCATTACCACATTCATCACAGTGCTCCATGACACGTTTCATCACAATATTAAATGGCCCTTGTCATCGCAATGCCCCATGCCAACCGTCATCACATTCCCTCAGGACCACATTCATCACAATGCTCCAGGACCCGTTTCATCACAATGCTAAATGACCCCTGTCATCACAATTCTCCATGGCGCTTGTCATCACTATGCTCCATGTCCCTTGTCATCACAATGATCCATGACCCCTTTCATCACAATGTTCCACTACACGTTTCATCACAATGCTCCATGGCACCTATCATCACAATCATAAATGACCCCTGTCATCAAAATGCTCAATGACCCTTGTCAACACAAGGCTTCATGCCCGTGTCATCAAAATGCTCCATGGTCCGTGTCATCCCAATGCTCCATGACTCCTGTCATCAGAATTCTCCATGAATTCTTTCATCACAATGCTCCATGACCACTTTCATCAAAACGATCCATGACCAGTTTCATCACAATGCTCCATGATCGCTATCATCACAATGATCCATGACACATTTCATCACAATGCTCCAATACCCCTTTCATCACAATGCTCCATGGCGCCTGTCATCACAATGCCCCATGTTCCCTGTCATCACAATGCTCCATGGACACGTCATCACAATGCCCCATGGCCCTTTTCATCACAATGCTCCATAACCCCTGTCAACACAATGCCCCATGACCCCTGACATCACAAGCCTCCATAGCACTTCTCACCCCATTGCTCCATGCCCTGGTCATCACAATGCTCCATGAACACTGTCATCACAATGCCCTATGACCAGTGTCATCACATTGCTCCTTGGCTGTTGTCATGAAAATGCTCCATAACCCCTGTCATCACACTGAACCATGGCCCTTGTCATCACAATGCTCCATGACCCCTTTCATCACAATAAGCCATGACCAATTTCATCACAATGCTCGGTGATCGCTATCATCCAAATGATCCATGACCCCTTTCATCACAATGCTCCCTGACCCATTTCATCACAATGCTCCATGTCCACTTTCATTACAGAGCTCCATGATCGCTATCATCACAATGATCCATCACCCCTTTCATCACAGTGTTCCACTACCATTTTCATCACAATGCTCCACGACACCTATCATCACAATACTCCATGACCCTTATCATCACAATGCTCTATGGCCCTTGTCATCACAATGATCCATGGCCACTGTCATCACAATGCTCCATGACCACCTTCAACACAATGCTCCATGACCCGTTTCATCACAATGCTAAATTTCCCTTGTCATCACAATGCTCCATGGCGCTTGCCATCACAATGCTGCATGACTCCTGTCATCACACTGCCCTATGACCCTGTCATCACAAGGCTCCATGGCCCTTGTCATCACAATGCTCCATAACACCTGTCATCACAATCCTCCATGCCCTTGTCATGACAATGCTCCATGACCCCTGTCATCACAAGGCTCCATGGCCCTTGACATCACAATTCTCCATGACACCTGACAACACAATGCTCCAGTACGCCTTTCATCACAATGCTCCAGGCCCCCTGTCATCACAATGCACCAAGATCCCTTTCATGACAATGATCCATGTCCCCTTTCATCACAATGCTCCAGTATGCCTTTCATCACAATACTCGCTGCCCCCTGTCATCACAATGCCCCATAACCCCTGTCAGCATTATATTCCATGCCCCCTGTAGTCACAATGCTCCATAACCGCTGTCATCACAATGCTCCATGACCCTTGTCATCACAATGCTCCATGGCGTTTTTCATCACAATGCTCCATGCCCCCTGTCATCGCAATTCTTCAAGACAACTTTCATCACAATGCTCCATGACCACTTTCATCACAATGCTCCTTGGCCCGTTTCATCGCAATGCTCCATGACTCCTTTCATCACAATGCTCCATGGCCTCTGACATCACAATGCTCCATAACCCCTGTCATCACAATGCTCCTTGACCCATGTCAACACAATGGTCCAGGACCCCTTTCATCACAATGCTCCTTGGCATGTGTCATCACAATGCTCCATGAACTGTATCATCACAATGCACCATGACCCCTGTCATAACAATGCACCATGACCTCTGTCATCACAATGCTCCATGATCCCTTTCATCACAATGCTCCATGAGCACTGTCATCACAATGCTCCATGACCGCTTTCAACACAATGCTCCATGATCGCTATCATCACAATGATCCATGAACCATTTCATCACAATGCTCCAGTACCCCTTCCATCAAAATGCTCCATGGCCCTTGTCATCACAATGCTCCGAGACCCCTGTCATCATAATGCTCCATAACCCCAGTCATCACAAAGCTCCACGACCCCTATCATCACAGTGCTCCATGACAAATTTCATCACAATCCTCCGTGACACATTTCATCAGAATACTCCATGACCCCTCTCATCACAATGCTCCGTGGCACTTGTCATCACAATGCCCCATGACCCTTCTCATCACAATGCTCAACGGCACTTGTTATAACAATGCTCCATGATCCCTATCATCACAATGCTACATTACCCCCCTTTCATCACAATTGTCCATGCCTTCAGTCATCACAATGTTCCATAACACGTGATATCACAATGCCTCATGTCACCTATCATCACAATGCACCATGGCCCTTGTCATCACAATGCTCCATGACCCTGGTCATCACAACGCTCCATGATACCTTTCAACATAATAATCCATGACTCCTTCCATCACAATGCTACAGTATGCCTTTCATCACAATGTTCAATGACCCTTGTCATCACAATGCTCCATGGCCCTTGTCATCACAATGCTCCATGGCCCTTGTCATCACAATGCTCTATGACGCCTTTCATCACAATGCACCAGTACCCCTTTCATCACAATTCTCCAGGCCCTCTGTCACCACAATGCTCCATAACCCCTGACATCACAATGGCCAACGACACCTGTCATCACAATTCACCATGGATCTTCTCATCAAAATGCTCCATGCTCGTGTCATCACAATGCTCCAAGACCCGTGTCATCACAATGCTCCATGGCCGGTCTCATCACAATGCTCCATGACCCCTGTCATCAAAATTCTCCATGACCCCTGTCATCAAAATTCTCCATGAACTTTCATCACAGTGCTCCATGAACACATTCATCACAATGCTCCATGATCCCTTTCATCACAATGCTCTAGGACCACCATCATCACAATGCTCCATGATCGCTATCATCACAATGATCCATGACCTCTTTCATAACGATGCTCCAGTACCCCCTTTCATCACAATGCTCCATGGTTCCTGTCATCACAATGCGCCAGGACCCATGTCATCACAATGCTCTATGACCCTTGTCATCACAATGTTCCATGGCCCTTGTCATCACAATGCTCCATGCCCACTGCCATCACAATGCTTCATTACCACATTCATCACAGTGCTCCATGACACGTTTCATCACAATATTAAATGGCCCTTGTCATCGCAATGCCCCATGCCAACCGTCATCACATTGCCTCAGGACCACATTCATCACAATGCTCCAGGACCCGTTTCATCACAATGCTAAATGACCCCTGTCATCACAATTCTCCATGGTGCTTGTCATCACTATGCTCCATGTCCCTTGTCATCACAATGATCCATGACCCCTTTCATCACAATGTTCCACTACACGTTTCATCACAATGCTCCATGGCACCTATCATCACAATCATAAATGACCCCTGTCATCAAAATGCTCAATGACCCTTCTCAACACAAGGCTTCATGCCCGTGTCATCAAAATGCTCCATGGTCCGTGTCATCCCAATGCTCCATGACTCCTGTCATCAGAATTCTCCATGAACTCTTTCATCACAATGCTCCATGACCACTTTCATCAAAACGATCCATGACCAGTTTCATCACAATGCTCCATGATCGCTATCATCACAATGATCCATGACACATTTCATCACAATGCTGCAATACCCCTTTCATCACAATGCTCCATGGCGCCTGTCATCACAATGCCCCATGTTCCCTGTCATCACAATGCTCCATGAACACGTCATCACAATGCCCCATGGCCCTTTTCATCACAATGCTCCATAACCCCTGTCAACACAATGCCCCATGACCCCTGACATCACAAGCCTCCATAGCACTTCTCACCCCATTGCTCCATGCCCTGGTCATCACAATGCTCCATGAACACTGTCATCACAATGCCCTATGACCAGTGTCATCACAGTGCTCCTTGGCTGTTGTCATGAAAATGCTCCATAACCCCTGTCATCACACTGAACCATGGCCCTTGTCATCACAATGCTCCATGACCCCTTTCATCACAATAAGCCATGACCAATTTCATCACAATGCTCGGTGATCGCTATCATCCAAATGATCCATGACCCCTTTCATCACAATGCTCCCTGACCCATTTCATCACAATGCTCCATGACCACTTTCATTACAGAGCTCCATGATCGCTATCATCACAATGATCCATCACCCCTTTCATCACAGTGTTCCACTACCATTTTCATCACAATGCTCCACGACACCTATCATCACAATACTCCATGACCCTTATCATCACAATGCTCTATGGCCCTTGTCACCACAATGATCCATGGCCACTGTCATCACAATGCTCCATGACCACCTTCATCACAATGCTCCATGACCCGTTTCATCACAATGCTAAATTTCCCTTGTCATCACAATGCTCCATGGCCCTTGTCATCACAATGCTGCATGACTCCTGTCATCACACTGCCCTATGACCCTGTCATCACAAGGCTCCATGGCCCTTGTCATCACAATGCTCCATAACACCTGTCATCACAATCCTCCATGCCCTTGTCATGACAATGCTCCATGACCCCTGTCATCACAAGGCTCCATGGCCCTTGACATCACAATTCTCCATGACACCTGACAACACAATGCTCCAGTACGCCTTTCATCACAATGCTCCAGGCCCCCTGTCATCACAATGCACCAAGATCCCTTTCATGACAATAATCCATGTCCCCTTTCATCACAATGCTCCAGTATGCCTTTCATCACAATACTCGCTGCCCCCTGTCATCACAATGCCCCATAACCCCTGTCAGCATTATATTCCATGCCCCCTGTAGTCACAATGCTCCATAACCGCTGTCATCACAATGCTCCATGACCCTTGTCATCACAATGCTCCATGGCGTTTTTCATCACAATGCTCCATGCCCCCTCTCATCGCAATTCTTCAAGACAACTTTCATCACAATGCTCCATGACCACTTTCATCACAATGCTCCTTGGCCCGTTTCATCGCAATGCTCCATGACTCCTTTCATCACAATGCTCCATGGCCTCTGACATCACAATGCTCCATAACCCCTGTCATCACAATGCTCCATGACCCCTGTCAAAACAATGCTCCATAACCCCTGTCATCACAATGCTCCTTGACCCATGTCAACACAATGGTCCAGGACCCCTTTCATCACAATGCTCCTTGACATGTGTCATCACAATGCTCCATGAACTGTATCATCACAATGCACCATGACCCCTGTCATAACAATGCACCATGACCTCTGTCATCACAATGCTCCATGATCCCTTTCATCACAATGCTCCATGAGCACTGTCATCACAATGCTCCATGACCGCTTTCAACACAATGCTCCATGATCGCTATCATCACAATGATCCATGAACCATTTCATCACAATGCTCCAGTACCCCTTCCATCAAAATGCTCCATGGCCCTTGTCATCACAATGCTCCGAGACCCCTGTCATCATAATGCTCCATAACCCCAGTCATCACAAAGCTCCACGACCCCTATCATCACAGTGCTCCATGACAAATTTCATCACAATCCTCCGTGACACATTTCATCAGAATACTCCATGACCCCTCTCATCACAATGCTCCGTGGCAC
This sequence comes from Balaenoptera physalus, assembly GCF_965194825.1. Classification (NCBI taxonomy): domain Eukaryota; kingdom Metazoa; phylum Chordata; class Mammalia; order Artiodactyla; family Balaenopteridae; genus Balaenoptera; species Balaenoptera physalus. The sequence goes on along the minus strand of NC_138882.1, from coordinate 53,160,840 downwards.
TTGTCATCACAATGCCCCATGACCCTTCTCATCAAAATGCTCAACGGCACTTGTTATAACAATGCTCCATGATCCCTATCATCACAATGCTACATTACCCCCCTTTCATCACAATTGTCCATGCCTTCAGTCATCACAATATTCCATAACACGTGATATCACAATGCCTCATGTCACCTATCATCACAAGGCACCATGGCCCTTGTCATCACAATGCTCCATGACCCTGGTCATCACAACGCTCCATGATACCTTTCATCATAATAATCCATGACTCCTTCCATCACAATGCTACAGTATGCCTTTCATCACAATGTTCAATGACCCTTGTCATCACAATGCTCCATGGCCCTTGTCATCACAATGCTCCATGGCCCTTGTCATCACAATGCTGTATGACGCCTTTCATCACAATGCACCAGTACCCCTTTCATCACAATTCTCCAGGCCCTGTGTCACCACAATGCTCCATAACCCCTGACATCACAATGGCCAACGACACCTGTCATCACAATTCACCATGGATCTTCTCATCAAAATGCTCCATGCTCGTGTCATCACAATGCTCCAAGACCCGTGTCATCACAATGCTCCATGGCCGGTCTCATCACAATGCTCCATGACCCCTGTCATGAAAATTCTCCATGACCCCTGTCATCAAAATTCTCCATGAACTTTCATCACAGTGCTCCATGAACACATTCATCACAATGCTCCATGATCCCTTTCATCACAATGCTCTAGGACCACCATCATCACAATGCTCCATGATCGCTATCATCACAATGATCCATGACCCCTTTCATAACGATGCTCCAGTACCCCCTTTCATCACAATGCTCCATGGTTCCTGTCATCACAATGCGCCAGGACCCATGTCATCACAACGCTCTATGACCCTTGTCATCACAATCTTCCATGGCTCTTGTCATCACAATGCTCCATGCCCACTGCCATCACAATGCTCCATAACCACATTCATCACAATGCTGCATGACCCGTTTCACCACAATGCTAAGTGGCCCTTGTCATCAAAATGCTCCATGGTGCTTGTCATCACAATGCTCCATGCCCCCGTCATCACAATGCCCCATGACCCTTGTCATCACAAGGATCCATGGTCTTTGACATAACAGTGCTCCATGACACCTGTCATCACAATGCTCGATGATTCGTTTCATCACAATGCTCCCTGACCCCTGTCATCACAGTGCTCCATGACCCCTTGCATCACAACGCTCCATGCCCAATTTCATCACAACTTTCCATGACTCCTATCATCACAATGCTCTATGGCCATTGTCATCACAATGCTCAATGCCCACTGTCATCACAATGCTCCATGAGCACATTCATCACAATACTCCATGACCCGTTCCATCACAATGCTAAATGGCCCTTGTCATCACAATGTTCTACGGTGCTTGTCATCACAGTGCTGCATGACCCCTGTCATCACAATGCTCCATGGCCCTTGCCATCACAATGCTCTATGAACGCTGTCATCACAATGCCCTATGACCACTATCATCACAGGGCTCCTTGGCTGTTGTCATGAAAATGCTCCATAACCCCTGTCATCACAGTGAACCATGGCACTTGTCATCACAATGCTCCCTGACCCATTTCATCACAATGATCCATGACCACTTTCATTACAGAGCTCCATGATCGCTATCATCACAATGCTCCATCACCCCTTTCATCACAGTGTTCCAGTACCATTTTCATCACAATGATCCACGACCCCTATCACCACAATGCTCCATGACACTTAATTTCACTATGCTCTATGGCCCTTGTCATCACAATGCTCCATGGCCACTGTCATCACAATGCTCCATGACCACATTCATCACAATGCTCCATGACCCGTTTCATCAAAATGCTAAATTTCCCTTATCATCACAATGCTCCATGGCCACTGTCATCACAATGCTCCATGACTCCTGTCATCACACTGCCCTATGACCCCTGTCATCACAAGGCTCCATGGCCCTTGTCATCACAATGTTCCCTAACACCTGTCATCACAATCCTCCATGCCCTTGTCATGACAATACTCCATGACCCCTGTCATCACGAGGCTCCATGGCCCTTGACATCACAATTCCCCATGACACCTGACAACACAATGCTCCAGTACGCCTTTCATCACAATGCTCCAGGCCCCCTGTCATCACAATGCACCATGATCCCTTTCATGACAATAATCCATGACCCCTTTCATCACAATGCTCCATGAGCACTGTCATCACAATGCTCCATGACCCCTGTCAAAACAATGCTCCATAACCCCTGTCATCACAATGCTCCTTGACCCATGTCAACACAATGGTCCAGAACGCCTTTCATCACAATGCTCCTTGGCACGTGTCATCACAATGCTCCATGAACTGTATCATCAAAATGCACCATGACCCCTGTCATAACAATGCACCATGACCTCTGTCATCACAATGCTCCATGATCCCTTTCATCACAATGCTCCATGAGCACTGTCATCACAATGCTCCATGACCGCTTTCAACACAATGCTCCATGATCGCTATCATCACAATGATCCATGAACCATTTCATCACAATGCTCCAGTACCCCTTCCATCAAAATGCTCCATGGCCCTTGTCATCACAATGCTCCGAGACCCCTGTCATCATACTGCTCCATAACCCCAGTCATCACAAAGCTCCACGACCCCTATCATCACAGTGCTCCATGACAAATTTCATCACAATCCTCCGTGACACATTTCATCAGAATACTCCATGACCCCTCTCATCACAATGCTCCATGGCACTTGTCATCACAATGCTCCATGGCCCCTGTCATCACAATGCCCCATGACCCTTCTCATCACAATGCTCAACAGCACTTGTTATAACAATGCTCCATAAGCCCTATCATCACAATGCTCCATTACCCCCCTTTCATCACAATTGTCCATGCCTTCAGTCATCACAATATTCCATTACATGTGATATCACAATGCCTCATGTCACCTATCATCACAAGGCACCATGGCCCTTGTCATCACAATGCTCCATGACCCTGGTCATCACAACGCTCCATGATACCTTTCATCATAATAATCCATGACTCCTTCCATCACAATGCTACAGTATGCCTTTCATCACAATGTTCAATGACCCTTGTCATCACAATGCTCCATGGCCCTTGTCATCACAATGCTCTATGACGCCTTTCATCACAATGCACCAGTACCCCTTTCATCACAATTCTCCAGGCCCTCTGTCACCACAATGCTCCATAACCCCTGACATCACAATGGCCAACGACACCTGTCATCACAATTCACCATGGATCTTCTCATCAAAATGCTCCATGCTCGTGTCATCACAATGCTCCAAGACCAGTGTCATCACAATGCTCCATGGCCGGTCTCATCACAATGCTCCGTGACCCCTGTCATCAAAATTCTCCATGACCCCTGTCATCAAAATTCTCCATGAACTTTCATCACAGTGCTCCATGAACACATTCATCACAATGCTCCATGATCCCTTTCATCACAATGCTCTAGGACCACTATCATCACAATGCTCCATGATCGCTATCATCACAATGATGCATGACCCCTTTCATAACGATGCTCCAGTACCCCCTTACATCACAATGCTCCATGGTTCCTGTCATCACAATGCTCCATGGCCCCTGTCCTCAAAATTCTCCATGAACTTTCATCACAGTGCTCCATGAACACATTCATCACAATGCTCCATGATCCCTTTCATCACAATGCTCTAGGACCACCATCATCACAATGCTCCATGATTGCTATCATCACAATGATCCATGACCCCTTTCATAACGATGCTCCAGTACCCCCTTTCATCACAATGCTCCATGGTTCCTGTCATCACAATGCGCCAGGACCCATGTCATCACAATGCTCTATGACCCTTGTCATCACAATGTTCCATGGCCCTTGTCATCACAATGCTCCATGCCCACTGCCATCACAATGCTTCATTACCACATTCATCACAGTGCTCCATGACACGTTTCATCACAATATTAAATGGCCCTTGTCATCACAATGCCCCATGCCAACCGTCATCACATTGCCTCAGGACCACATTCATCACAATGCTCCAGGACCCGTTTCATCACAATGCTAAATGACCCCTGTCATCACAATTCTCCATGGCGCTTGTCATCACTATGCTCCATGTCCCTTGTCCTCACAATGATCCATGACCCCTTTCATCACAATGTTCCACTACACGTTTCATCACAATGCTCCATGGCACCTATCATCACAATCATAAATGACCCCTCTCATCAAACTGCTCAATGACCCTTGTCAACACAAGGCTTCATGCCCGTGTCATCAAAATGCTCCATGGTCCGTGTCATCCCAATGCTCCATGACTCCTGTTATCAGAATTCTCCATGAACTCTTTCATCACAATGCTCCATGACCACTTTCATCAAAACGATCCATGACCAGTTTCATCACAATGCTCCATGATCGCTATCATCACAATGATGCATGACCCCTTTCATAACGATGCTCCAGTACCCCCTTACATCACAATGCTCCATGGTTCCTGTCATCACAATGCTCCATGGCCCCTGTCCTCAAAATTCTCCATGAACTTTCATCACAGTGCTCCATGAACACATTCATCACAATGCTCCATGATCCCTTTCATCACAATGCTCTAGGACCACCATCATCACAATGCTCCATGATTGCTATCATCACAATGATCCATGACCCCTTTCATAACGATGCTCCAGTACCCCCTTTCATCACAATGCTCCATGGTTCCTGTCATCACAATGCGCCAGGACCCATGTCATCACAATGCTCTATGACCCTTGTCATCACAATGTTCCATGGCCCTTGTCATCACAATGCTCCATGCCCACTGCCATCACAATGCTTCATTACCACATTCATCACAGTGCTCCATGACACGTTTCATCACAATATTAAATGGCCCTTGTCATCACAATGCCCCATGCCAACCGTCATCACATTGCCTCAGGACCACATTCATCACAATGCTCCAGGACCCGTTTCATCACAATGCTAAATGACCCCTGTCATCACAATTCTCCATGGCGCTTGTCATCACTATGCTCCATGTCCCTTGTCCTCACAATGATCCATGACCCCTTTCATCACAATGTTCCACTACACGTTTCATCACAATGCTCCATGGCACCTATCATCACAATCATAAATGACCCCTCTCATCAAACTGCTCAATGACCCTTGTCAACACAAGGCTTCATGCCCGTGTCATCAAAATGCTCCATGGTCCGTGTCATCCCAATGCTCCATGACTCCTGTTATCAGAATTCTCCATGAACTCTTTCATCACAATGCTCCATGACCACTTTCATCAAAACGATCCATGACCAGTTTCATCACAATGCTCCATGATCGCTATCATCACAATGATCCATGACACATTTCATCACAATGCTCCAATACCCCTTTCATCACAATGCTCCATGGCGCCTGTCATCACAATGCCCCATGTTCCCTGTCATCACAATGCTCCATGAACACGTCATCACAATGCCCCATGGCCCTTTTCATCACAATGCTCCATAACCCCTGTCAACACAATGCCCCATGACCCCTGACATCACAAGCCTCCATAGCACTTCTCACCCCATTGCTCCATGCCCTGGTCATCACAATGCTCCATGAACACTGTCATCACAATGCCCTATGACCAGTGTCATCACAGAGCTCCTTGGCTGTTGTCATGAAAATGCTCCATAACCCCTGTCATCACACTGAACCATGGCCCTTGTCATCACAATGCTCCATGACCCCTTTCATCACAATAAGCCATGACCAATTTCATCACAATGCTCGGTGATCGCTATCATCCAAATGATCCATGACCCCTTTCATCACAATGCTCCCTGACCCATTTCATCACAATGCTCCATGACAACTTTCATTACACAGCTCCATGATCGCTATCATCACAATGATCCATCACCCCTTTCATCACAGTGTTCCACTACCATTTTCATCACAATGCTCCACGACACCTATCATCACAATACTCCATGACCCTTATCATCACAATGCTCTATGGCCCTTGTCACCACAATGATCCATGGCCACTGTCATCACAATGCTCCATGACCACCTTCATCACAATGCTCCATGACCCGTTTCATCACAATGCTAAATTTCCCTTGTCATCACAATGCTCCATGGCGCTTGTCATCACAATGCTGCATGACTCCTGTCATCACACTGCCCTATGACCCTGTCATCACAAGGCTCCATGGCCCTTGTCATCACAATGCTCCATAACACCTGTCATCACAATCCTCCATGCCCTTGTCATGACAATGCTCCATGACCCCTGTCATCACAAGGCTCCATGGCCCTTGACATCACAATTCTCCATGACACCTGACAACACAATGCTCCAGTACGCCTTTCATCACAATGCTCCAGGCCCCCTGTCATCACAATGCACCAAGATCCCTTTCATGACAATAATCCATGTCCCCTTTCATCACAATGCTCCAGTATGCCTTTCATCACAATACTCGCTGCCCCCTGTCATCACAATGCCCCATAACCCCTGTCAGCATTATATTCCATGCCCCCTGTAGTCACAATGCTCCATAACCGCTGTCATCACAATGCTCCATGACCCTTGTCATCACAATGCTCCATGGCGTTTTTCATCACAATGCTCCATGCCCCCTCTCATCGCAATTCTTCAAGACAACTTTCATCACAATGCTCCATGACCACTTTCATCACAATGCTCCTTGGCCCGTTTCATCGCAATGCTCCATGACTCCTTTCATCACAATGCTCCATGGCCTCTGACATCACAATGCTCCATAACCCCTGTCATCACAATGCTCCATGACCCCTGTCAAAACAATGCTCCATAACCCCTGTCATCACAATGCTCCTTGACCCATGTCAACACAATGGTCCAGGACCCCTTTCATCACAATGCTCCTTGGCATGTGTCATCACAATGCTCCATGAACTGTATCATCACAATGCACCATGACCCCTGTCATAACAATGCACCATGACCTCTGTCATCACAATGCTCCATGATCCCTTTCATCACAATGCTCCATGAGCACTGTCATCACAATGCTCCATGACCGCTTTCAACACAATGCTCCATGATCGCTATCATCACAATGATCCATGAACCATTTCATCACAATGCTCCAGTACCCCTTCCATCAAAATGCTCCATGGCCCTTGTCATCACAATGCTCCGAGACCCCTGTCATCATAATGCTCCATAACCCCAGTCATCACAAAGCTCCACGACCCCTATCATCACAGTGCTCCATGACAAATTTCATCACAATCCTCCGTGACACATTTCATCAGAATACTCCATGACCCCTCTCATCACAATGCTCCGTGGCACTTGTCATCACAATGCCCCATGACCCTTCTCATCACAATGCTCAACGGCACTTGTTATAACAATGCTCCATGATCCCTATCATCACAATGCTACATTACCCCCCTTTCATCACAATTGTCCATGCCTTCAGTCATCACAATGTTCCATAACACGTGATATCACAATGCCTCATGTCACCTATCATCACAATGCACCATGGCCCTTGTCATCACAATGCTCCATGACCCTGGTCATCACAACGCTCCATGATACCTTTCAACATAATAATCCATGACTCCTTCCATCACAATGCTACAGTATGCCTTTCATCACAATGTTCAATGACCCTTGTCATCACAATGCTCCATGGCCCTTGTCATCACAATGCTCCATGGCCCTTGTCATCACAATGCTCTATGACGCCTTTCATCACAATGCACCAGTACCCCTTTCATCACAATTCTCCAGGCCCTCTGTCACCACAATGCTCCATAACCCCTGACATCACAATGGCCAATGACACCTGTCATCACAATTCACCATGGATCTTCTCATCAAAATGCTCCATGCTCGTGTCATCACAATGCTCCAAGACCCGTGTCATCACAATGCTCCATGGCCGGTCTCATCACAATGCTCCATGACCCCTGTCATCAAAATTCTCCATGACCCCTGTCATCAAAATTCTCCATGAACTTTCATCACAGTGCTCCATGAACACATTCATCACAATGCTCCATGATCCCTTTCATCACAATGCTCTAGGACCACCATCATCACAATGCTCCATGATCGCTATCATCACAATGATCCATGACCTCTTTCATAACGATGCTCCAGTACCCCCTTTCATCACAATGCTCCATGGTTCCTGTCATCACAATGCGCCAGGACCCATGTCATCACAATGCTCTATGACCCTTGTCATCACAATGTTCCATGGCCCTTGTCATCACAATGCTCCATGCCCACTGCCATCACAATGCTTCATTACCACATTCATCACAGTGCTCCATGACACGTTTCATCACAATATTAAATGGCCCTTGTCATCGCAATGCCCCATGCCAACCGTCATCACATTGCCTCAGGACCACATTCATCACAATGCTCCAGGACCCGTTTCATCACAATGCTAAATGACCCCTGTCATCACAATTCTCCATGGCGCTTGTCATCACTATGCTCCATGTCCCTTGTCATCACAATGATCCATGACCCCTTTCATCACAATGTTCCACTACACGTTTCATCACAATGCTCCATGGCACCTATCATCACAATCATAAATGACCCCTGTCATCAAAATGCTCAATGACCCTTGTCAACACAAGGCTTCATGCCCGTGTCATCAAAATGCTCCATGGTCCGTGTCATCCCAATGCTCCATGACTCCTGTCATCAGAATTCTCCATGAATTCTTTCATCACAATGCTCCATGACCACTTTCATCAAAACGATCCATGACCAGTTTCATCACAATGCTCCATGATCGCTATCATCACAATGATCCATGACATATTTCATCACAATGCTCCAATACCCCTTTCATCACAATGCTCCATGGCGCCTGTCATCACAATGCCCCATGTTCCCTGTCATCACAATGCTCCATGAACACGTCATCACAATGCCCCATGGCCCTTTTCATCACAATGCTCCATAACCCCTGTCAACACAATGCCCCATGACCCCTGACATCACAAGCCTCCATAGCACTTCTCACCCCATTGCTCCATGCCCTGGTCATCACAATGCTCCATGAACACTGTCATCACAATGCCCTATGACCAGTGTCATCACATTGCTCCTTGGCTGTTGTCATGAAAATGCTCCATAACCCCTGTCATCACACTGAACCATGGCCCTTGTCATCACAATGCTCCATGACCCCTTTCATCACAATAAGCCATGACCAATTTCATCACAATGCTCGGTGATCGCTATCATCCAAATGATCCATGACCCCTTTCATCACAATGCTCCCTGACCCATTTCATCACAATGCTCCATGTCCACTTTCATTACAGAGCTCCATGATCGCTATCATCACAATGATCCATCACCCCTTTCATCACAGTGTTCCACTACCATTTTCATCACAATGCTCCACGACACCTATCATCACAATACTCCATGACCCTTATCATCACAATGCTCTATGGCCCTTGTCATCACAATGATCCATGGCCACTGTCATCACAATGCTCCATGACCACCTTCAACACAATGCTCCATGACCCGTTTCATCACAATGCTAAATTTCCCTTGTCATCACAATGCTCCATGGCGCTTGCCATCACAATGCTGCATGACTCCTGTCATCACACTGCCCTATGACCCTGTCATCACAAGGCTCCATGGCCCTTGTCATCACAATGCTCCATAACACCTGTCATCACAATCCTCCATGCCCTTGTCATGACAATGCTCCATGACCCCTGTCATCACAAGGCTCCATGGCCCTTGACATCACAATTCTCCATGACACCTGACAACACAATGCTCCAGTACGCCTTTCATCACAATGCTCCAGGCCCCCTGTCATCACAATGCACCAAGATCCCTTTCATGACAATGATCCATGTCCCCTTTCATCACAATGCTCCAGTATGCCTTTCATCACAATACTCGCTGCCCCCTGTCATCACAATGCCCCATAACCCCTGTCAGCATTATATTCCATGCCCCCTGTAGTCACAATGCTCCATAACCGCTGTCATCACAATGCTCCATGACCCTTGTCATCACAATGCTCCATGGCGTTTTTCATCACAATGCTCCATGCCCCCTGTCATCGCAATTCTTCAAGACAACTTTCATCACAATGCTCCATGACCACTTTCATCACAATGCTCCTTGGCCCGTTTCATCGCAATGCTCCATGACTCCTTTCATCACAATGCTCCATGGCCTCTGACATCACAATGCTCCATAACCCCTGTCATCACAATGCTCCTTGACCCATGTCAACACAATGGTCCAGGACCCCTTTCATCACAATGCTCCTTGGCATGTGTCATCACAATGCTCCATGAACTGTATCATCACAATGCACCATGACCCCTGTCATAACAATGCACCATGACCTCTGTCATCACAATGCTCCATGATCCCTTTCATCACAATGCTCCATGAGCACTGTCATCACAATGCTCCATGACCGCTTTCAACACAATGCTCCATGATCGCTATCATCACAATGATCCATGAACCATTTCATCACAATGCTCCAGTACCCCTTCCATCAAAATGCTCCATGGCCCTTGTCATCACAATGCTCCGAGACCCCTGTCATCATAATGCTCCATAACCCCAGTCATCACAAAGCTCCACGACCCCTATCATCACAGTGCTCCATGACAAATTTCATCACAATCCTCCGTGACACATTTCATCAGAATACTCCATGACCCCTCTCATCACAATGCTCCGTGGCACTTGTCATCACAATGCCCCATGACCCTTCTCATCACAATGCTCAACGGCACTTGTTATAACAATGCTCCATGATCCCTATCATCACAATGCTACATTACCCCCCTTTCATCACAATTGTCCATGCCTTCAGTCATCACAATGTTCCATAACACGTGATATCACAATGCCTCATGTCACCTATCATCACAATGCACCATGGCCCTTGTCATCACAATGCTCCATGACCCTGGTCATCACAACGCTCCATGATACCTTTCAACATAATAATCCATGACTCCTTCCATCACAATGCTACAGTATGCCTTTCATCACAATGTTCAATGACCCTTGTCATCACAATGCTCCATGGCCCTTGTCATCACAATGCTCCATGGCCCTTGTCATCACAATGCTCTATGACGCCTTTCATCACAATGCACCAGTACCCCTTTCATCACAATTCTCCAGGCCCTCTGTCACCACAATGCTCCATAACCCCTGACATCACAATGGCCAACGACACCTGTCATCACAATTCACCATGGATCTTCTCATCAAAATGCTCCATGCTCGTGTCATCACAATGCTCCAAGACCCGTGTCATCACAATGCTCCATGGCCGGTCTCATCACAATGCTCCATGACCCCTGTCATCAAAATTCTCCATGACCCCTGTCATCAAAATTCTCCATGAACTTTCATCACAGTGCTCCATGAACACATTCATCACAATGCTCCATGATCCCTTTCATCACAATGCTCTAGGACCACCATCATCACAATGCTCCATGATCGCTATCATCACAATGATCCATGACCTCTTTCATAACGATGCTCCAGTACCCCCTTTCATCACAATGCTCCATGGTTCCTGTCATCACAATGCGCCAGGACCCATGTCATCACAATGCTCTATGACCCTTGTCATCACAATGTTCCATGGCCCTTGTCATCACAATGCTCCATGCCCACTGACATCACAATGCTTCATTACCACATTCATCACAGTGCTACATGACACGTTTCATCACAATATTAAATGGCCCTTGTCATCGCAATGCCCCATGCCAACCGTCATCCCATTGCCTCAGGACCACATTCATCACAATGCTCCAGGACCCGTTTCATCACAATGCTAAATGACCCCTGTCATCACAATTCTCCATGGTGCTTGTCATCACTATGCTCCATGTCCCTTGTCATCACAATGATCCATGACCCCTTTCATCACAATGTTCCACTACACGTTTCATCACAATGCTCCATGGCACCTATCATCACAATCATAAATGACCCCTGTCATCAAAATGCTCAATGACCCTTGTCAACACAAGGCTTCATGCCCGTGTCATCAAAATGCTCCATGGTCCGTGTCATCCCAATGCTCCATGACTCCTGTCATCAGAATTCTCCATGAACTCTTTCATCACAATGCTCCATGACCACTTTCATCAAAACGATCCATGACCAGTTTCATCACAATGCTCCATGATCGCTATCATCACAATGATCCATGACACATTTCATCACAATGCTGCAATACCCCTTTCATCACAATGCTCCATGGCGCCTGTCATCACAATGCCCCATGTTCCCTGTCATCACAATGCTCCATGAACACGTCATCACAATGCCCCATGGCCCTTTTCATCACAATGCTCCATGACCCCTGTCAACACAATGCCCCATGACCCCTGACATCACAAGCCTCCATAGCACTTCTCACCCCATTGCTCCATGCCCTGGTCATCACAATGCTCCATGAACACTGTCATCACAATGCCCTATGACCAGTGTCATCACAGTGCTCCTTGGCTGTTGTCATGAAAATGCTCCATAACCCCTGTCATCACACTGAACCATGGCCCTTGTCATCACAATGCTCCATGACCCCTTTCATCACAATAAGCCATGACCAATTTCATCACAATGCTCGGTGATCGCTATCATCCAAATGATCCATGACCCCTTTCATCACAATGCTCCCTGACCCATTTCATCACAATGCTCCATGACCACTTTCATTACAGAGCTCCATGATCGCTATCATCACAATGATCCATCACCCCTTTCATCACAGTGTTCCACTACCATTTTCATCACAATGCTCCACGACACCTATCATCACAATACTCCATGACCCTTATCATCACAATGCTCTATGGCCCTTGTCATCACAATGATCCATGACCACTGTCATCACAATGCTCCATGACCACCTTCAACACAATGCTCCATGACCCGTTTCATCACAATGCTAAATTTCCCTTGTCATCACAATGCTCCATGGCGCTTGCGATCACAATGCTGCATGACTCCTGTCATCACACTGCCCTATGACCCTGTCATCACAAGGCTCCATGGCCCTTGTCATCACAATGCTCCATAACACCTGTCATCACAATCCTCCATGCCCTTGTCATGACAATGCTCCATGACCCCTGTCATCACAAGGCTCCATGGCCCTTGACATCACAATTCTCCATGACACCTGACAACACAATGCTCCAGTACGCCTTTCATCACAATGCTCCAGGCCCCCTGTCATCACAATGCACCAAGATCCCTTTCATGACAATAATCCATGTCCCCTTTCATCACAATGCTCCAGTATGCCTTTCATCACAATACTCGCTGCCCCCTGTCATCACAATGCCCCATAACCCCTGTCAGCATTATATTCCATGCCCCCTGTAGTCACAATGCTCCATAACCGCTGTCATCACAATGCTCCATGACCCTTGTCATCACAATGCTCCATGGCGTTTTTAATCACAATGCTCCATGCCCCCTGTCATCGCAATTCTTCAAGACAACTTTCATCACAATGCTCCATGACCACTTTCATCACAATGCTCCTTGGCCCGTTTCATCGCAATGCTCCATGACTCCTTTCATCACAATGCTCCATGGCCTCTGACATCACAATGCTCCATAACCCCTGTCATCACAATGCTCCTTGACCCATGTCAACACAATGGTCCAGGACCCCTTTCATCACAATGCTCCTTGGCATGTGTCATCACAATGCTCCATGAACTGTATCATCACAATGCACCATGACCCCTGTCATAACAATGCACCATGACCTCTGTCATCACAATGCTCCATGATCCCTTTCATCACAATGCTCCATGAGCACTGTCATCACAATGCTCTATGACCGCTTTCAACACAATGCTCCATGATCGCTATCATCACAATGATCCATGAACCATTTCATCACAATGCTCCAGTACCCCTTCCATCAAAATGCTCCATGGCCCTTGTCATCACAATGCTCCGAGACCCCTGTCATCATAATGCTCCATAACCCCAGTTATCACAAAGCTCCACGACCCCTATCATCACAATGCTCCATGACAAATTTCATCACAATCCTCCGTGACACATTTCATCAGAATACTCCATGACCCCTCTCATCACAATGCTCCGTGGCACTTGTCATCACAATGCTCCATGGCCCCTGTCATCACAATGCCCCATGACCCTTCTCATCACAATGCTCAACGGCACTTGTTATAACAATGCTCCATGATCCCTATCATCACAATGCTCCATTACCCCCCTTTCATCACAATTGTCCATGCCTTCAGTCATCACAATGTTCCATAACACGTGATATCACAATGCCTCATGTCACCTATCATCACAATGCACCATGGCCCTTGTCATCACAATGCTCCGTGACCCTGGTCATCACAACGCTCCATGATACCTTTCATCATAATAATCCATGACTCCTTCCATCACAATGCTACAGTATGCCTTTCATCACAATGTTCAATGACCCTTGTCATCACAATGCTCCATGGCCCTTGTCATCACAATGCTCTATGACGCCTTTCATCACAATGCACCAGTACCCCTTTCATCACAATTCTCCAGGCCCTCTGTCACCACAATGCTCCATAACCCCTGACATCACAATGGCCAACGACACCTGTCATCACAATTCACCAGGGATCTTGTCATCAAAATGCTCCATGCTCGTGTCATCACAATGCTCCAAGACCAGTGTCATCACAATGCTCCATGGCTGGTCTCATCACAATGCTCCATGACCCCTGTCATCAAAATTCTCCATGACCCCTGTCATCAAAATTCTCCATGAACTTTCATCACAGTGCTCCATGAACACATTCATCACAATGCTCCATGATCCCTTTCATCACAATGCTCTAGGACCACCATCATCACAATGCTCCATGATCGCTATCATCACAATGATCCATGACCCCTTTCATAACGATGCTCCAGTACCCCCTTTCATCACAATGCTCCATGGTTCCTGTCATCACAATGCTCCATGGCCCCTGTCCTCAAAATTCTCCATGAACTTTCATCACAGTGCTCCATGAACACATTCATCACAATGCTCCATGATCCCTTTCATCACAATGCTCTAGGACCACCATCATCACAATGCTCCATGATCGCTATCATCACAATGATCCATGACCCCTTTCATAACGATGCTCCAGTACCCCCTTTCATCACAATGCTCCATGGTTCCTGTCATCACAATGCGCCAGGACCCATGTCATCACAATGCTCTATGACCCTTGTCATCACAATGTTCCATGGCCCTTGTCATCACAATGCTCCATGCCCACTGCCATCACAATGCTTCATTACCACATTCATCACAGTGCTCCATGACACGATTCATCACAATATTAAATGGCCCTTGTCATCACAATGCCCCATGCCAACCGTCATCACATTGCCTCAGGACCACATTCATCACAATGCTCCAGGACCCGTTTCATCACAATGCTAAATGACCCCTGTCATCACAATTCTCCATGGCGCTTGTCATCACTATGCTCCATGTCCCTTGTCATCACAATGATCCATGACCCCTTTCATCACAATGTTCCACTACACGTTTCATCACAATGCTCCATGGCACCTATCATCACAATCATAAATGACCCCTGTCATCAAAATGCTCAATGACCCTTGTCAACACAAGGCTTCATGCCCGTGTCATCAAAATGCTCCATGGTCCGTGTCATCCCAATGCTCCATGACTCCTGTCATCAGAATTCTCCATGAACTCTTTCATCACAATGCTCCATGACCACTTTCATCAAAACGATCCATGACCAGTTTCATCACAATGCTCCATGATCGCTATCATCACAATGATCCATGACACATTTCATCACAATGCTCCAATACCCCTTTCATCACAATGCTCCATGGCGCCTGTCATCACAATGCCCCATGTTCCCTGTCATCACAATGCTCCATGAACACGTCATCACAATGCCCCATGGCCCTTTTCATCACAATGCTCCATAACCCCTGTCAACACAATGCCCCATGACCCCTGACATCACAAGCCTCCATAGCACTTCTCACCCCATTGCTCCATGCCCTTGTCATCACAATGCTCCATGAACACTGTCATCACAATGCCCTATGACCAGTGTCATCACAGTGCTCCTTGGCTGTTG
Organism: Balaenoptera physalus; assembly: GCF_965194825.1. NCBI lineage: Eukaryota > Metazoa > Chordata > Mammalia > Artiodactyla > Balaenopteridae > Balaenoptera > Balaenoptera physalus. Next base: position 53,144,560 of record NC_138882.1, on the reverse strand, counting down.
TCATGAAAATGCTCCATAACCCCTGTCATCACAGTGAACCATGGCCCTTGTCATCACAATGCTCCATGACCCCTTTCATCACAATAAGCCATGACCAATTTCATCACAATGCTCGGTGATCGCTATCATCCAAATGATCCATGACCCCTTTCATCACAATGCTCCCTGACCCATTTCATCACAATGCTCCATGACCACTTTCATTACAGAGCTCCATGATCGCTATCATCACAATGATCCATCATCCCTTTCATCACAGTGTTCCACTACCATTTTCATCACAATGCTCCACGACACCTATCATCACAATACTCCATGACCCTTATCATCACAATGCTCTATGGCCCATGTCACCACAATGATCCATGGCCACTGTCATCACAATGCTCCATGACCACCTTCATCACAATGCTCCATGACCCGTTTCATCACAATGCTAAATTTCCCTTGTCATCACAATGCTCTACGGCGCTTGTCATCACAATGCTGCATGACTCCTGTCATCACACTGCCCTATGACCCTGTCATCACAAGGCTCCATGGCCCTTGTCATCACAATGCTCCATAACACCTGTCATCACAATCCTCCATGCCCTTGTCATGACAATGCTCCATGACCCCTGTCATCACAAGGCTCCATGGCCCTTGACATCACAATTCTCCATGACACCTGACAACACAATGCTCCAGTACGCCTTTCATCACAATGCTCCAGGCCCCCTGTCATCACAATGCACCAAGATCCCTTTCATGACAATAATCCATGTCCCCTTTCATCACAATGCTCCAGTATGCCTTTCATCACAATACTCGCTGCCCCCTGTCATCACAATGCCCCATAACCCCTGTCAGCATTATATTCCATGCCCCCTGTAGTCACAATGCTCCATAACCGCTGTCATCACAATGCTCCATGACCCTTGTCATCACAATGCTCCATGGCGTTTTTCATCACAATGCTCCATGCCCCCTCTCATCGCAATTCTTCAAGACAACTTTCATCACAATGCTCCATGACCACTTTCATCACAATGCTCCATGACCACTTTCATCACAATGCTCCTTGGCCCGTTTCATCGCAATGCTCCATGACTCCTTTCATCACAATGCTCCATAACACCTGTCATCACAATGCTCCATGACCCCGTCAAAACAATGCTCCATAACCCCTGTCATCACAATGCTCCTTGACCCATGTCAACACAATGGTCCAGGACCCCTTTCATCACAATGCTCCTTGGCATGTGTCATCACAATGCTCCATGAACTGTATCATCACAATGCACCATGACCCCTGTCATAACAATGCACCATGACCTCTGTCATCACAATGCTCCATGATCCCTTTCATCACAATGCTCCATGAGCACTGTCATCACAATGCTCCATGACCGCTTTCAACACAATGCTCCATGATCGCTATCATCACAATGATCCATGAACCATTTCATCACAATGCTCCAGTACCCCTTCCATCAAAATGCTCCATGGCCCTTGTCATCACAATGCTCCGAGACCCCTGTCATCATAATGCTCCATAACCCCAGTCATCACAAAGCTCCACGACCCCTATCATCACAGTGCTCCATGACAAATTTCATCACAATCCTCCGTGACACATTTCATCAGAATACTCCATGACCCCTCTCATCACAATGCTCCGTGGCACTTGTCATCACAATGCCCCATGACCCTTCTCATCACAATGCTCAACGGCACTTGTTATAACAATGCTCCATGATCCCTATCATCACAATGCTACATTACCCCCCTTTCATCACAATTGTCCATGCCTTCAGTCATCACAATGTTCCATAACACGTGATATCACAATGCCTCATGTCACCTATCATCACAATGCACCATGGCCCTTGTCATCACAATGCTCCATGACCCTGGTCATCACAACGCTCCATGATACCTTTCAACATAATAATCCATGACTCCTTCCATCACAATGCTACAGTATGCCTTTCATCACAATGTTCAATGACCCTTGTCATCACAATGCTCCATGGCCCTTGTCATCACAATGCTCCATGGCCCTTGTCATCACAATGCTCTATGACGCCTTTCATCACAATTCACCAGTACCCCTTTCATCACAATTCTCCAGGCCCTCTGTCACCACAATGCTCCATAACCCCTGACATCACAATGGCCAACGACACCTGTCATCACAATTCACCATGGATCTTCTCATCAAAATGCTCCATGCTCGTGTCATCACAATGCTCCAAGACCCGTGTCATCACAATGCTCCATGGCCGGTCTCATCACAATGCTCCATGACCCCTGTCATCAAAATTCTCCATGACCCCTGTCATCAAAATTCTCCATGAACTTTCATCACAGTGCTCCATGAACACATTCATCACAATGCTCCATGATCCCTTTCATCACAATGCTCTAGGACCACCATCATCACAATGCTCCATGATCGCTATCATCACAATGATCCATGACCCCTTTCATAACGATGCTCCAGTACCCCCTTTCATCACAATGCTCCATGGTTCCTGTCATCACAATGCGCCAGGACCCATGTCATCACAATGCTCTATGACCCTTGTCATCACAAAGTTCCATGGCCCTTGTCATCACAATGCTCCATGCCCACTGCCATCACAATACTTCATTACCACATTCATCACAGTGCTCCATGACACGTTTCATCACAATATTAAATGGCCCTTGTCATCACAATGCCCCATGCCAACCGTCATCAAATTGCCTCAGGACCACATTCATCACAATGCTCCAGGACCCGTTTCATCACAATGCTAAATGACCCCTGTCATCACAATTCTCCATGGCGCTTGTCATCACTATGCTCCATGTCCCTTGTCATCACAATGATCCATGACCCCTTTCATCACAATGTTCCACTACACGTTTCATCACAATGCTCCATGGCACCTATCATCACAATCATAAATGACCCCTGTCATCAAAATGCTCAATGACCCTTGTCAACACAAGGCTTCATGCCCGTGTCATCAAAATGCTCCATGGTCCGTGTCATCCCAATGCTCCATGACTCCTGTCATCAGAATTCTCCATGAACTCTTTCATCACAATGCTCCGTGACCACTTTCATCAAAACGATCCATGACCAGTTTCATCACAATGCTCCATGATCGCTATCATCACAATGATCCATGACACATTTCATCACAATGCTCCAATACCCCTTTCATCACAATGCTCCATGGCGCCTGTCATCACAATGCCCCATGTTCCCTGTCATCACAATGCTCCATGAACACGTCATCACAATGCCCCATGGCCCTTTTCATCACAATGCTCCATAACCCCTGTCAACACAATGCTTCATGACCCCTGACATCACAAGACTCCATAGCACTTCTCACCCCATTGCTCCATGCCCTTGTCATCACAATGCTCCATGAACACTGTCATCACAATGCCCTATGACCAGTGTCGTCACAGTGCTCCTTGGCTGTTGTCATGAAAATGCTCCATAACCCCTGTCATCACAGTGAACCATGGCCCTTGTCATCACAATGCTCCATGACCCCTTTCATCACAATAAGCCATGACCAATTTCATCACAATGCTCGGTGATCGCTATCATCCAAATGATCCATGACCCCTTTCATCACAATGCTCCCTGACCCATTTCATCACAATGCTGCATGACCACTTTCATTACAGACCTCCATGGTCGCTATCATCACAATGATCCATCACCCCTTTCATCACAGTGTTCCACTACCATTTTCATCACAATGCTCCACGACACCTATCATCACAATACTCCATGACCCTTATCATCACAATGCTCTATGGCCCTTGTCATCACAATGATCCATGGCCACTGTCATCACAATGCTCCATGACCACCTTCATCACAATGCTCCATGACCCGTTTCATCACAATGCTAAATTTCCCTTGTCATCACAATGCTCCATGGCGCTTGTCATCACAATGCTGCATGACTCCTGTCATCACACTGCCCTATGACCCTGTCATCACAAGGCTCCATGGCCCTTGTCATCACAATGCTCCATAACACCTGTCATCACAATCCTCCATGCCCTTGTCATGACAATGCTCCATGACCCCTGTCATCACAAGGCTCCATGGCCCTTGCCATCACAATGCTCCATGAACGCCGTCATCACAATGCCCTATGACCACTATCATCACAGTCCTCCTTGGCTGTTGTCATGAAAATGCTCCATAACCCCTGTCATCACAGTGAACCATGGCACTTGTCATCACAATGCTCCCTGACCCATTTCATCACAATGCTCCATGACCACTTTCATTACAGAGCTCCATGATCGCTATCATCACAATGCTCCATCACCCCTTTCATCACAGTGTTCCAGTACCATTTTCATCACAATGATCCATGACCCCTATCACCACAATGCTCCATGACACTTATTTTCACTATACTCTATGGCCCTTGTCATCACAATGCTCCATGGCCACTGTCATCACAATGCTCCATGACCACATTCATCACAATGCTCCATGACCCGTTTCATCAAAATGCTAAATTTCCCTTGTCATCACAAGGCTCCATGGCCCTTGTCATCACAATGCTCCATAACACCTGTCATCACAATCCTCTATGCCCTTGTCATGACAATGCTCCATGATCCCTGTCATCACAAGGCTCCATGGCCCTTGACATCACAATTCCCCATGACACCTGACAACACAATGCTCCAGTACGCCTTTCATCACAATACTCCAGGCCCCCTGTCATCACAATGCACCATGATCCCTTTCATGACAATAATCCATGACCCCTTTCATCACAATGCTCCAGTATGCCTTTCAGCACAATGTTCAATGACCTTTGTCAGCACAATGCTCCATGGCCCTTGTCATCACAATACTCCATGGCCCTTGTCATCACAATGCTCTATGACGCCTTTCATCACAATGCACCAGTACCCCTTTCATCACAATTCTCCAGACCCTCTGTCACCACAATGCTCCATAACCCCTGACATCACAATGGCCAACGACACCTGTCATCACAATTCACCATGGATCTTGTCATCAAAATGCTCCATGCTCGTGTCATCACAATGCTCCAAGACCCGAATCATCACAATGCTCCATGGCCGGTCTCATCACAATGCTCCATGACCCCTGTCATCAAAATTCCCCATGAACCTTCATCACAGTGCTCCATGAACACATTCATCACAATGCTCCATGATCCCTTTCATCACAATGCTCTAGGACCACCATCATCACAATGCTCCATGATCGCTATCATCACAGTGATCCATGACCTCTTTCATAACGATGCTCCAGTACCCCCTTTCATCACAATGCTCCATGGCTCCTGTCATCACAATGCGCCAGGACCCATGTCATCACAATGCTCTATGACCCTTGTCATCACAATGGTCCGTGGCCCTTGTCATCACAATGCTCCATTCCCACTACCATCACAATGCTTCATGACCACATTCATCACAGTGCTCCATGAAACGTTTCATCACAATATTAAATGGCCCTTGTCATCACAATGCTCCATGGCCTTTGTCAACACAATGATCCATGACCCCTGTCATCACAATGCCACATAACCCCTTTTATTACAATAATCCATTACCTCTTTCATCATAATGCTCTCTGACCACTTTCATCACAATGCTCCATGACCCCTGTCATCACAATGCTCCATGGCCCTGGTTCTCACCATGCTCCATGACACTGGTCATCACAAAGCTCCAGGACACCTGTCATCACATTGCTCCATTATCAATTTCATCACAATCCTCCATGACCCCTTTCCTCACAATGCTCCTTGAACCATGTCAACACAATGGTCCAGGACCCCTTTCATCACAATGCTCCTTGGCACGTGTCATCACAATGCTCCATGAACTGTATCATCACAATGCACCATGACCCCTGTCATAACAATGCACCATGACCTCTGTCATCACAATGCTCCATGATCCCTTTCATCACAATGCTCCATGAGCACTGTCATCACAATGCTCCATGACCGCTTTCAACACAATGCTCCATGATCGCTATCATCACAATGATCCATGAACCATTTCATCACAATGCTCCAGTACCCCTTCCATCAAAATGCTCCATGGCCCTTGTCATCACAATGCTCCGAGACCCCTGTCATCATAATGCTCCATAAGCCCAGTCATCACAATGCTCCATGACCCCTATCATCACAATGCTCCATGACAAATTTCATCACAATCCTCCATGACACATTTCATCAGAATACTCCATGACCCCTCTCATCACAATGCTCCGTGGCACTTTTCATCACAATGCTCCATGGCCCCTGTCATCACAATGCCCCATGACCCCTCTCATCACAATGCTCAACGGCACTTGTTATCACAATGCTCCATGATCCCTATCATCACAATGCTCCATTACCCCCCTTTCATCACAATTGTCCATGCCTTCAGTCATCACAATGTTCCATAACACGTGATATCACAATGCCTCATGACACCTATCATCACAATGCACCATGGCCCTTGTCATCACAATGCTCCATGACCCTGGTCATCACAACGCTCCATGATACCTTTCATCATAATAATCCATGACTCCTTCCATCACAATGCTACAGTATGCCTTTCATCACAATGTTCAATGACCCTTGTCATCACAATGCTCCATGACCCATTTCATTACAAGGCTCCATGACCCCTTTCATCACAGTGCTCCTGTACCCCTTTCATCACAATGCTCCATGAACCCTATCATCACAATGGTCCATTTACCATTCTCATCACAATGCTCTATGGCCCTTGTCATCACAATGCCCCATGCCAACCGTCATCACATTGCCTCAGGACCACATTCATCACAATGCTCCTGGACCCGTTTCATCTCAATGCTAAATCACCCCTCTCATCACAATTCTCCATGGCGCTTGTCATCACTATGCTCCATGTCCCTTGTCATCACAATGATCCATGACCCCTTTCATCACAATGTTCCACTACACGTTTCATCACAATGCTCCATGGCACCTATCATCACAATCATAAATGACCCCTGTCATCAAAATGCTCAATGACCCTTGTCAACACAAGGCTTCATGCCCGTGTCATCAAAATGCTCCATGGTCCGTGTCATCCCAATGCTCCATGACTCCTGTCATCAGAATTCTCCATGAACTCTTTCATCACAATGCTCCATGACCACTTTCATCAAAACGATCCATGACCAGTTTCATCACAATGCTCCATGATCGCTATCATCACAATGATCCATGACACATTTCTTCAAAATGCTCCAATACCCCTTTCATCACAATGCTCCATGGCGCCTGGCATCACAATGCCCCATGTTCCCTGTCATCACAATGCTCCATGAACACGTCATCACAATGCCCCATGGCCCTTTTCATCACAATGCTCCATAACCCCTGTCAACACAATGCCCCATGACCACTGACATCACAAGCCTCCATAGCACTTCTCACCCCATTGCTCCATGCCCTTGTCATCACAATGCTCCATGACTCCTTTATCACAATGCCTCATGAACCCAGTCATCACAATGCTCCATGACACCTGATATCACAATGCTCCAGGACCCGTTTCATCTCAATGCTAAATGACCCCTGTCATCACAATTCTCCATGGCGCTTGTCATCACTATGCTCCATGTCCCTTGTCATCACAATGATCCATGACCCCTTTCATCACAGTGTTCCACTACACGTTTCATCACAATGCTCCATGGCACCTATCATCACAATCATAAATGACCCCTGTCATCAAAATGCTCAATGACCCTTGTCAACACAATGCTTCATGCCCATGTCATCAAAATGCTCCACGGTCCGTGCCATCCCAATGCTCCATGACTCCTGTCATCAGAATTCTCCATGAACTCTTTCATCACAATGCTCCATGACCACTTTCATCAAAACGATCCATGACCAGTTTCATCTCAATGCTCCATGATCGCTATCATCACAATGATCCATGACACATTTCATCACAATGCTCCAATACCCCTTTCATCACAATGCTCCATGGCGCCTGTCATCACAATGCCCCATGTTCCCTGTCATCACAATGCTCCATGACCCCTGTCAACACAATGCCCCATGACCCCTGACATCACAAGCCTCCATAGCACTTCTCATCCCATTGCTCCATGCCTTTCTCATCACAATGCTCCATGAACCCTTTATCACAATGCTTCATGAATCCAGTCATTGCAATGCTCCATGACACCTGATATCACAATGCTCCATGACGACTTTCATCACAATTCTCCATGATCCATTTCATCGCAATGCTCCATGAGCACTGTCATCACAACGCTCCATGGCCGCTTTCAACACAATGCTCCATGATCGCTATCATCACAATGATCCATGAACCATTTCATCACAATGCTCCAGTACCCCTTCCATCAAAATGCTCCATGGCCCTTGTCATCACAATGCTCCGTGACCCCTGTCATCATAATGCTCCATAAGCCCAGTCATCACAATGCTCCATGACCCCTATCATCACAATGCTCCATGACACATTTCATCACATTCCTCCATGACACATTTCATCAGAATACTCCATGACCCCTCTCATCACAATGCTCCGTGGCACTTGTCATCACAATGCTCCATGGCCCCTGTCATCACAATGCCCCATGACCCTTCTCATCACAATGCTCAATGGCACTTGTTGTCACAATGCTCCATGATCTCTATCATCACAATGCTCCATTACCCCCCTTTCATCACAATTGTCCATGCCTTCAGTCATCACAATATTCCATAACACCTGATATCACAATGCCTCATGACACCTATCATCAAAATGCACCATGGCCCTTGTCATCACAATGCTCCATGGCCCTTGTCATCACAATGCTCTATGACTCCTTTCATCACAATGCACCAGTACCCCTTTCATCACAATTCTCCAGGCCCTCTGTCACCACAATGCTCCATAACCCCTGACATCACAATCGCCAACGACACCTGTCATCACAATTCACCATGGACCTTGTCATCAAAATGCTCCATGCTCGTGTCATCACAATGCTCCAAGACCCGTGTCATCACAATGCTCCATGGCCGGTCTCATCACAATGCTCCATGACCCCTGTCATCAAAATTCCCCATGAACTTTCATCACAGTGCTCCATGAACACATTCATCACAATGCTCCATGATCCCTTTCATCACAATGCTCTAGGACCACCATCATCACAATGCTCCATGATCGCTATCATCACAATGATCCATGACCCCTTTCATAACGATGCTCCAGTACCCCCTTTCATCACAATGCTCCATGGTTCCTGTCATCACAATGCGCCAGGACCCATGTCATCACAATGCTCTATGACCCTTGTCATCACAATCTTCCATGGCCCTTGTCATCACAATGCTCCATGCCCACTGCCATCACAATGCTTCATTACCACAGTCATCACAGTGCTCCATGACACGTTTCATCACAATGCTAAATTTCCCTTGTCATCACAATGCTCCATGGCGGTTGTCATCACAATGCTCCATGATCCCTGTCATCACAGTGCCTCATAACCCATTTTATTACAATACTCCATTACCCCTTTCATCATAATGCTCTCTGACCACTTTCATCACAATGATCCATGACCCCTGTCATCACAATGCTCCATGGCCCTTTTCCTCACCATGCTCCATGACACTGGTCATCACAATGCTCCATGCCCCCGTCATCACAATGCTCCATGACCCTTGTTCCTTCAGGCTTCATGCTCACCCTCCTCAGCTTAATGCCACTTTAAACTTTGGCCCGAAAGTTTAAATTTGCTTCCTACCCACTAGCCACAAACTTCACCTTGATCGTAACCAGCAATAGGTGGTATAATTTGAACATATTCCATATTATCCCCCAAATTATATAAATACATGACATCCCTACATTATGAAGGATATCAAGGTTACTAAGTTCTTGGAATATTTTTTTAAGTACAACAGTTCTCACATTAGGCAGTAATTTCTGTGTTCATGTGTCTGGCTCCCTCACTAGACTTTGAGTATTTTAAGTGTGAAGACCACCTTGTTATGAAAGCAGTGCAATACCTGACACATCATTCAATTAATATTTGATGAATTAATGACAAATAAATGTACATATGTCCAGGGACAATGTAGCCAAAAGCCGAGATTCTGAGGCCAGACTACCTGGGTTCTAATCCCAGCTCCATCCTTACGAGATGTGTGACCTTGGACAAATTGTTTAATCTATCTCTTGAATTTTCAGATTCCTCATCTATAAAACATTGCAATACAATTACACACTTCATAGAATGTATATCACAGCACCTGACACAAAGTAAGTGTTATCAAACGCAAGTCCATGTGCCCGACGCCCAGTGAGGCCAAACAATAGCAAAACGTCAGAGTTTGGAGCAGAGAAAGGTTTATTGCAGGGCCATGCAAGGAGACAGGTGACTCATGCCTTAAAAACCCCGAACTCCCCAAAAGCTTTCAGCAAGCCCTTTTATAGGAAAGGTGAGGGAGGGGCATGATTAGTTGTTGCATACTTCTTGGTGTCAGATTCTTTGTTCTTGAGGTCAGGTCATGGTCAGGTCACGATGTTCCTATAAACCTCCACCAAAATAAACATTATTCTTTGTTCTGACAAGAAAGGGCAAGGTCCCAAGGCTCAACTTTTGCCCTCCGAGGTCCAGGCCTGGCTAAGAGGAGGGGTCCCTGCACAGGCCGGTTACCCTGCCAGGGAGCATTCATCCAGCACCCAGCCTGGGTCCTCCTGCCAGTGCCCAGCCCCGGCTGAGGAGGCAGATCTCAGCTGGTGGCACCCTCAGGGCCAGACCCTGCCCAGCCATCATCACTGAGGAAGCCAGGCTCCCAGGACCCAGCTGGCCATCAGGCTTTTCTTTTTTCTTTTTTTTTTTTTTTTTTATATTTATGTATTTATTTAGGCTGCGCTGGGTGTTAGTTGTGGCACACGGGATCCTCGTTGAGGCATATGGACTCTTAGTTGCGGCATGCATGCAGGATCTAGTTCCCCGACCAGGGATCGAACCCGGGCCCCCTGCATTGGGAGCACAGAGTCTTACCCACTGGACCACCAGGGAAGTCCCTCAGACTTTTCATTTAAACTGGAAAGAATCATTTGTATAGGATCAATAGGAATATGTGTAGCAAATACCAATCAGGTTAATTCCCAGCTCACAATTGCCCCTCTTAGGGAATAGCGCCAACCACAGAGGTGGACCCAAAGTAATAATGTGCAGTGTCCTTGCAACTTAACCCTGTCCTCTGGCCACCTCCTAGGGGTAGACAACCGATCTAAGCTGGACCAATTTTTGAAACTTAAACAGAGAGACTGAAGCTGGTTGAAGCTGTTACCTTAGTGGCAGTGTCCATATATTCCAGTTGCTGAAGCCTCCGCGGACTGTGACCCATGGAGATGCCACCACCATTAGGTCGCAGAGGTGGGGATGGGGGAGAGGTTCGCTGCTGCTTCCAGGCCTGGGCCTGGCCAGTGGGCGGCCGTGGAGAAGGCTCTAGAGCTCTGCGGGACACAGCCCTCAGCCTGTTCCCGGGCCCCCCAGCTCACCCGCCAGGCCCGAAGCCAGAGGGCCTGGAGGGCCCGAGGGAGAAGGACGCCATCCGCCTCTCACCGCACCGTCTGCCTGGAGGACCACTGCGATGTTAACTGCCGCCCACGTTAACTGCCGGCCGCGCTCAGGGTCTCGCGATAACGGTCTGGCTCTAACGGCTGCGCGCTCGCACGGCCCCTATCACATAAGTACTCAATAAATATATTTCTATTGTTACTGCAATTCAGAATGTCTGGTCACCATAGCTACCAAAAGATTCCAAGCATTTAGCTGGTTTAATTCCCAAATTTAGTCAAGAAAACCCCATTTTGTAAGCCTTCATTTCACAAGCTGAGACATGATTTAATGGGCTTACAGAACGTGGAAGAGTTCCAGGCACAGGTGGTGGGGAGCAGCTGTTTTCCCTCTCTGCTGAGGACCAGCTGAGAGTCTTAAAGAGCCACATGAGTGATTTGGGTGGAAAGTACTAGGAATAGCTTCCTAATAATGTGTGAGAGTGTGAAACCCTAGCCTGAAACCTCAGGGGAAGCCATGGAATCCTCTCCTGAGATTCTTTAAAAATGGGATACTTAATCGGCTCTAAGTTGGATAAAGACCAGGAAAACATCTCACATTAAAATAACAACAGTTTGCATGGGTCAGTCAAGTCTGAGTTGCACTGCTGTTGACCTAGTTCCTGCAAAGTACCATTACCTGGAGATACAAATAAAAAGGAAGAGAGTATGGGAAGCAGATTCCTCTACTTAGTGAGATTGCAATGAAAACAGTTTAATATGCTCTAAATCCTCATTCAAAATAACTTTAAATCTCATTAAGAAACCATTTCTGAAGGATCTGAATGAATGGTGCCTGGTATAAGTACTTCATGAGAGCAGGCAGTGTTGAAGGCCGTGTTTGAGGCAAACCCAGGTAAGTACCTAATACCCTATTACGTGCAGACCATGCCATATGCAATTTCCAGCTTAAGATGACAAAAACAAGAGGGGAGAGGCGCGGTCAGGGCGGGCGGAGCGCAGGCGCGGGCGCGGCCGCGGGCGCGGCGCGGAGGCTGAGGTGAGCGCCGGGCGGCGGTGCAGAGCTACTGGAGCGCCCGGCGGCTCCGGGTGGTGGTGGCGGCGCAGACGAAGAAGGCGGCCCCGGCCCCGGCCCGTCCCGCGCCCCCACGGCCCCGCGGCCCCAAGCGCCCCCGGCCCCGGGCCCGTCCGCCGCCGCCATGGCCCGGCCGCTGGTGCCCAGCTCGCAGAAGGGGCTGCTTCTGGAGCTCAAGGGGCTGCAGGAGGAGCCGGTGGAGGGCTTCCGGGTGACCCTGGTGGACGAGGGCGACCTGTACAATTGGGAGGTGGCCATCTTCGGGCCCCCCAAAACCTACTACGAGGGCGGCTGCTTCAAGGCGCGCCTCAAGTTCCCCATTGACTACCCCTACTCTCTGCCGGCCTTTCGCTTCCTGACCAAAATGTGGCACCCCAACATCTACGAGACTGGGGACGTGTGCATCTCCGTCCTCCACACCCCCGTCGATGACCCCCAGAGCGGGGAGCTGCCCTCGGAGCGGTGAAATCCCACGCAGAACGTCAGGACCATCCTCCTGAGCGTCATCTCCCTCCTCAAAAAAAAAAAAAAAAAAAAACAAGAGGGGAAAAGGCACTTCCATGCCACTCTCTTGGTTCGGGAAGTGTCAGAGAAACCCCTGTGAGTGGAGAGACCCAAATTACACACCTATTATTCTTTTCAAGGGCAAGAGTGCTTTGCATATTTCCTGTGGGAAGAAAATATTCTGATTTTAGTGAAGAGGTGGATGCAGCCTCTTGCCCTTCTTGGTTGCTCAGAGGAAGAAACCAAAGAGAAAGGAGATTTCTAGGGTAAAGAAAAAAGCTAGCAGAGACTTTGATCCTGAGCAACCTGAAGCTTGAGTTAGGGCTGAAAGAGGAGTAGGTATAGGTGACTGAGGAAGCAAGGCTTGTTTGCAGTTTTATAGCCACATAAGGGGATTAGACAGAAGGCAGGAATGGTGATATGTGATAAAGACACTTAAATGGAATTTAACGGTTTATTCTCTTCCAAATTACTGAACATTAGGTTTAAGTGTTTCCATATAAATATTAAATTATATGTATATAGCAGGATAACAAATTTGCACATTACCACTCAGTTTTTTAAGAAAAATGTAGCTTCTTCATTTCCTATAACTATTCTTCCTCCAACCTCATACCCCATTGAGGAGTAGGGGCAAAAACAAACTTGCCAATTAACAATATCTCAGTTTCTTCCCTTTTAAACAGTGTCTTTGGGTAATTCCTTTTTTAAAAGAGAGAGAATTCTGTTTATCTCCTGTCCCCAAAATGGCTTAGGGTGATGGGAAAGAAGGCCTATGGCTGACATGGTCAGCCTTACGCTTTGCAGGTAGCTGGTCTGGCCCGGCGCTGACCTGGCATCTACAGGGGACAACTGGTCCCTTGTGGCCTTTTGGGACACTGTGCAATCATTGCCTGCAAGAGTCCACGTACACCAGACTGCAGGGAGCTGGAGGCTCTGCCTCAGACCATGGTCAAACCCAAGGCCAAGATGCTATGGCTCCCAAGCCAAAGCCAGCTTCTCCTTGGCCTGCAGAGGCTTGCAGCCTCTCGGGAGCTGTAGATGAGAAAAGGCCCCAGTGTTCTCAGGCTCCCCATTCCCAGCAGCATATTTCTAGCACAACCTGTTCTACTTCCCAAGCTTCCACCTTGTAAAGGAGGAACAAAGTATTTTCTTCTTACAGCTGCATTTGCTTTGTTTCACCACAACTGGTTTTAACCTCTAAAGCTCTAAAATAGTCATGACCTTTAGCAAACTCACCACCATCACGATCACTAAAAAAAGCTGATAAACAACTAAGAGCTCTGAGAGACCCCAGTTCATCATACCCTTACTGGGCCCAACTGAGGGCTCTTTCCTGAAGAATGAACGACAGGACTTGTTTTAACCAACCATGCTCCATGTTAATGGATGAGTTCTGACTTTGCCAGAGTACAAGCTTCCAATCATGAATTAGCATAAGTACCATGGCCTCCTCCCTTTCTAGTGCATAAAACCCTCTAATTTTCCCCTCAGGAAATGTGTCCACTGCTGCACATATTACTTCCTTTGCCTGGGAAGTAACTAATCCCAGTACATGCTTTGTTGACACTGTAGTCACTCGTTTTCCATGAATAATCCCAACAGGAGGCAGAAGTGAGGACACAGGCATCTGATGTCTTTACCTTCCTCTTTGGTCCTCACTGTCCTCCTCTAAAGTGCTTATTTTTATAGGGTAGGACTTCCCCTATGTCATTGTTCCTGGGGGCACTAAGCCACATGACCTAACATTGGTGGCAGGTGGGATTCAGGGAGAGAAACTGGCTTAGTCATAAGAACACCTATTGAGAAGTAATTTTAAATTATTCTTCCCATTACACACCTGTATCAAGAAAGAAAAATCTCATACAGATGGCCAACAGGCATATGAAAAGATGCTCAACATCACTAATTATTACAGAAATGCAAATCAAAACAACAATGAGGTACCACCTCACACTGGTCAGAATGCTCATCATTAAAAAGTCTACAAATAACAAATGCTGGAGAGGGTGTGGAGAAAAAGGAACCCTCCTACACTGTTGGTGAGAATGTAAATTGGTACAGCCACTATGTAAAACAGCACGGAGGTTCCTCAAAAAACTAAAAATAGAGTTGCCATATGATCCCTGCAATCCTACTCCTGGGCATACATCCAGAGAAAACCATAATTTGAAAAGATAAATGCACCCCAATATTCAGAGCAGCACTATTTACAATAGTCAAGACATAGAAGCAACCTAAATGTCCATCAACAGATGAACGGATAAAGAAGATGTGGTACATATATACAATGGACTACTACTCAGCCATAAAAAAGAATGAAATAATGCCATTTGCAGCAACATGGATGGACCTAGAGATTATCATAATATGTGAAATAATTCAGAAAGACAAATACCATATATCACATATATGTGGAATCTAAAATATGATGCAAATGAACTTATTTACAAAACAGAAACAGACTCACAGACATAGAAAATAGACTTGTGGTTGCCAAGGGGGAGGGGGAGTGGGGGAGGCATGGGTTGGGATTAGCAGATGCAACCTATTATACATAGAATGGATAAACAACAAGGTCCTACTGTATAGCACAGGGAACTATATTCAGTATCCTGTGATAAACCATAATGGAACAGAATATTAAAAAAGAATGTATATATGTATAACTGAATCACTTTGCTATACAGTAGGAATTAATCAACTATACTTCAAAAAATAATTTTTTTAAAAAAAGAATGAAAAATCCAGTTTAATATCATAGGCAACAAGATAAGGCAATTTTACTTATTAGATTATATACTAATAATTTTTTTAAAACACACACATAAAATGCTTAGCATGTACTAGGTACTTTTTTAAGAGCTTGACTCCTTTAATTCTTGCACTGTCCCTATATGGTAGGTACTATTGTAATTATCATCCTCATTTTATAGATGAGGGAACTGCAGCACAAGACAGTTAGATAACCCTGTCCAAGACTACAAGATGAACTGTGGATGAGCCAGGATTCAAGTCTAAACAATTGGGTGCCTATGAAACTCACAAACTACTGGCATTGTACCACCACTGGGTGTCAGCATACCAAACTGAAGGGGCTGCAGTCTTTTTTAGGGAAAAAGGGAACAGCACTTACTGAGGGCCTTCTAGATGCAAAACACTGGTGCACACATTTCCCAATTTAATCTGAGAGATGAATAAACTTTTTAGAGAACAGAATATGCAATATTTAGTTAACAGAGTAACCAATTTGCATCAGAGGAGCTTTTGTCCATATTTTTTTAACTGAAAAAATAGCGGTAGACTTAGAAGTTAAGAGGACCATTCCCTAGATTCTTCGTTAACAAAGGGCTTTTACCAGCTGTTCTCACCTATCACACAATGAAACCATTATTAGAAAGACTTCAGGGAAGAGACCACTCAGTGTGCTCTCTGCCTCTGCAAAAACCAGCCGGAGACAAGCATCTGCTATAAAATTATCTGGTTTAATCACTATCAACATCAGAACCATATTACATTAAAGTACAAAACCTGTATGTACAATTACACATACAAAAAATGTTCTTTGTGAGGAACAATTTTCAGCAAATCTGACGAACAGCAAGAGTTACTCCTATTGGGGGTTTGAAAGGAGAAATGGAAATTTCCAAGATGTGCCCCTCCTCCCTCTGGCTCCTCTGACCCTCCGAACATCAATTTGCAAAGGCCCGAGGGAGGAAGGGAGGTATTAACAAACTCAGGCACTCATTCCTCCTCTCTTATGGAAGGAGTGAATTTTTAGGGAACATTTTCCATCCTTTATTACACTGATGTTCCATCCATCTGCATCATTAGGTTCAGTAGTTACCATGACAATATGATGCCTACGGCAATCTAACTTGATAGCCAGATGCCAGAATGTGGAAAAATAGGACCAGCTAAGAAAGTGAGAGAAATATAATTAATCTGAACCACATAAAAAATGTGCACAAAACTAAAACCAAGAGGGAAACTGCCAAAATGTCACCCAAGAGGGAATGATGACGGGAAACAATGATAAGTTTCCGAGATTCAGAACTCTTTTGCTAACTAGAGCCATGAATTGGTCTGTAACTAAGGCTGAGGAAGAAGTCAAAGTTAGTCTAGAATATTGCTCTGAGTGTGTCTCCCCCAATAATTTCCTGCTGCTGAGGCCAGTGGTGTCATCATTGATTCCAGCAGTGGGATTCTTAGGCCCTGACTTTCCCGAGGATCTCAAGCCACATTCTAAGTGCTGCCGTCACAGCATTCTTCTCACCTCCAGTCTGCTGTTATGCCCAGCTTTTCCATCTGATGAAGTCATTTGCACCATCATTCTGAAGCTAATCTTAAGAGATTGAACTGAACTATGTCCTGGGAGACCCTGTCCCCTTGCGTTCTCTATGCCCCATGGAGGCAACAGGCTAGCACAACCCTCTTGGGGGCCCCGATGTGGCAAAGGGGCTGGGAGATTAAGAAACGAGAACACCATAAAAGTTGTGCTTCAGGGAGACCAGCCTGGGATGGTTGGTCCTTCTCATCATGGCTGGGTTGGATAGCGGCGCTGAGCTAGGCGATTTGGCCGGTTCAGGCTGGTAGCCATGGAGAGCTGGAAAAGAACAAGCATGGCACTAGATTATAGCCCCAAGCATGACTCCGACCAGGGCTGACTGGCTGGATTGAGCTTGGGCATCCTGAGGGTCTAGAAACCCTTCTGCTGTATTTGGCTTCCCATGATGGTGTTCTCATTATTCGTTTTCACCCAACACCTTCACCTCTTAAATAAGGAGAAAGAAATTCAATTTTATATAGAAGGGAGGCCAGTAATACATCAGAACAAGCGGTCTGCCCCAGATCACGCAGAAGCAGGGAGTTTAGCTTCAATCAAACTTTGCAATGATCCCCTCACCCCCAGGACACAGCCCTGGTGCAACCACACCATTGACACCAACACCAATTGTCTCTCCTGAGTCTCAAGACTTACGAAAGGTCAAGTGCAATATTAATAATAGTGACATTGACTGAGCATTTTCTGAGTGCCAGGCCCTTCACATACATGCTCCGGTTTAATCCTCACAACTATCCGCTGAGGTAGCTACTACTAACCCCATTTTACAGATGCAGAAACTGAGACTTAGAGAGGTTAGTCATTGCTCAAGAACTCAGGCACAGTAAGTTGTTATAAGTAAGTTATAAATCTGGGTCTCCTTAATCCAGAACCCATGCTCCTAACCCCCTCTCCCTCAGGGCCTCCTTACCTGGGGGATCTGGGATGGGTTGTAGAGAGGGACAGCCCCTTTCAAGGGGAGTGGGGGAAGCAGAACACCAGGGTTGAAGTAGAGCCCAGAGGAAACATCCTGTGATGGAAAATAATGGAAAATCCTCTTAGTCACCACTTCCCAGATTCCAGAACATCAAGGGCTTCCCTGAGCATCAACTTTGATCAAGAGATGCAGACGTGATAGAGCTCAGGGAATCTTGAGCAAACAAACGTGGTTCAAGTGGGCACAGCCAACCCCTGGGTCTAGGGTGGCATTGCAGAGCCTCGGGTGCTGCTGCATGAAAAGAAAAGGCCATAATAAATGTATTAATAGCATCATAAAAAGTAACCTCCTATTCTTTGAAAGATCTAAAATACTACAAGAGTGCTGTAACCAGGCCACAAGAAATAAAAATGTTTTCCTAGCAATCGGCATGAAATCCATACTGGTGTGGACAATTCATCAAGAGTTTATCACAGCCCTTGCCAAGGATACTGGTGAACTCTGGCTCCTACTGGGACAGGGAAAGAGGTCGTTCTCTTTTTTTTGCACATGCCGCACGGCATGCAGGATCTTAGTTCCCCAACCAGGGATTGAACCCACGACCCCTGCAGTGGAAGCACACAGTCTTAACCACTGGACTGCCAGGGAAGTCCCAAGGCCGTTCTCTAGACATCACCTAAAGAAGCAGTTATGGGCTAACTCCTGTTCCCCCCAAACTTCATATGTTGAAGTCCTAACCCCAGCACCTCAGAATGTATTTGGAGACAGGGTCTTTAAAAAGGTGATTAAGGTAACATGAAGTCATTAGAGTGGCCCTAACCCATTATGATTGGTGTTCTTATAAGAAGAGAAAATTTGGACATAGACACACACTGAGGTAAGACCATGTAAAGACTCAGGGAGAAGATGGCCAGCTACAAGCCAAGGAGAGAAGCTGAGGGAGAAACCCACGCTGCCGACACCTTCATCTCAGATCTCCAGCCTCCAGAACCGGGAGGAAATAAGTTTCTGGTGTTTAAATGGCACAGTCTCTGATACCTCGTTCTGGCAGCCCTAGCAAACTAATACAGAAGCTTTCTCCACATCCTCCACGAGTCAGGCCCTCACAGGGCGACACCTCCAGCCCACATGAAAGTTCAGTCCGCACACAGGCACCTGGTGGGCGGCTCACCTCAGGTCCCGACAAGCCTCCACTCCCCGTGCCCTTGGCTCTCCCGGACCCGGACGCTGATCCTCGGGCTTCACTCCCGCCTGGGAAGCAATGAGTCAGGGGTGTTCCCGCTGCTCGGGACAGAGGCGTCCCCACGCCCAGAAGGCAACCCCCACCCCCACCCCCGGGGAGCGCAGAGAGGACCACAGGCAGCCCAGAGGACATGAGGTTGGCGGTACCTGTGTCCCTGGAGGAGGCGCCGGCATCCGGCAGAGGCTGGGGAGCTGGGGGCGGCGTCGGCGAGAGGCCCGGGCTGGGCTGGGGAGGAGAAGATGCTCGGGGGTCTTCCTGCTTAGTGCAGAAAGGAAGGTAGCCCTGACGGTTAACAAACCGATGCTGCCTGCTTGTATTCCTGCAGGGCCCACATGGCGGCCTCCTGCCTCAACCAGATGCTGGCTTTCTCTCCCCCAAGTTCCATTTTCTTTAGGCCGCTCCTCTGCTCAATGATCCAAATTACTCCTGGCCCTCGAAAGTTAAAATTCTTCATCCTGACTTTTAAGGCCTTTCATCATCTGCCTTTCCCCTCACTGGACCAATTTGTTTCCCACGATCTTCCATCACTAAACCTGTTTCACCCGGACCAGGGTAGAGATGCCAGCTCCAGACCCTCCTAGGGCCCCTAGAAGGGGGAGCTTCCACGCCCTCCCTGCCGAGGTTACCTCAGAGTCAGGACTGTCAGATGCGTCTTTGTCTCCAGCGGGGGGCGCGTCTCTGGCGGGCTTCGGGCGAAACCAGCTGAGCCAGCCAAACCCCGAGCTCTGGAGGGAGGAAGGCGAGTTCTGTGGCCTGCAGGGTCGCTTCTCCCTCTGAATATGAGATTAGCCAGCCGCCCCCACCCCCAACCTGTGATGGTGGTGAGACAGGAGGGGCAGGGACACCACCGAAGCCCAGATTCCCAGCTCTGCTCCGCCCTCTGGGAAGAGAAGAATCCCTCTACCTTTGTACTCTCCTTCGCGTCTCCGAGCTTTTCTCTCTGGGCGGTGGTTTCGGAAGACTTCTTATCTGCCTCATCGGAGGACTCCTCCTCATCCTCCTTGACTGATACAGTGGAACTCTCAGAAATATTTCGTGCTCTGGAAATCAGTGGCACCTGGGATTAAAGAAAACAGAAGTAACATTTTTATAGCACTTGACAGGTTGCAAAGGCACATTTGCACGTACTCCCTCACCTGACCTGCTCAGTAAAGCAGTGGGGAGAGCCCGTGATCCGCAACAAGAGAAGCCACCGCAATGAGAAGCCCGCGCACCGCAACGAAGAGTAGCCCCCGCTCGCCGCAACCAGAGAAAGCCCGAGAGCAGCAACGAAAACCCAACTCAGCAGAAATAAATACATTTATTAAAAAAGAAAGGTTAAGCAACCTAAGGTCACATAGCTAGTGAACGGCAGAGCAAGGATTTAAACTTAAGCAGTCTGACTCTCCTTCTAGGAATTTCTCCTATTTGAATAAATTTGAGGAATAGACAAGGGCTTATATACTAGAATGCCCATCATTGTGTTTTACATATGAGGGGAAGAGAAGGGAGGAGTAGCGAGAAAGAGTAGGAAAGAAAGGAGACACACTTGAAGTGTTTAACAATGGGGGGAAGATGAATTAAAATCTGAGCTCCTTCCAGGGCCTACCAGGCCCTCCATAACCCAGTCTCTCTCTGCCTCTCCGGTCTTGCTTCTTAGCCCTCTCCCCTGTTGCTCCCCACTTTCTAGGTACAGTGATTCCATGCTCTTCCTCGACTGCACCAAGTCAGTCCCATTATAGGCCCTTTGCTCTCCCTGTTCCCTCTGCCTGGAACACTTGTTCCCTGAATACTCACCTGGCTTCCATCCACCCTCCATGCTGACCTCAGAGATGCCTTCCCTTCCACTCCATGTAAAGTAACATCCCTCATGCACACAGTGGTTTATTTGCAGTCACCTCCACGGAACAGAAGCCCCATGAGGGCAGGCTTTGTCTGCTTCCCTGTGTACCCCCAACCCCTGTAACAGTGCCAGGTATGTTGTAGGAACTCAGTATTTGTGAATGAATAAATGCATGAGTGATGGTATTTCCATACAATGGATTTTATCACACCAATATTAAAAATCCTATTTAGGAATGACATGGAAAATCTCAATTTTATAGTATTAAATAAATAGAAAATAAAGTTTCACCTACATATGTTCTTAACCATTTAAAAACACATGTGTGTATGTATACACATTTATATACACACATATATACATAGACAGGTCTCCCCCACTTTTTGAAAGTTTGCATTATGCCACTTGGCTTTTACCAAAGACCTACATTAGTACCTGTTTTCCCTAACCAAAAAAAAGTCCAAAGAGGATTTTCGCTTTTACAAAAAAAAGGCAAAAAGTGAAAAAAGCGTTCAGCGTTTGTTTTGTAGGAGCTGCTATAGAGGCAGAGCATACACCAAGCAGTGAGAGTGGCCTGCCAAGCTCCTTCCCGGAAACTACGCTCAGCATCTCCGCATCAAGATGCCATAGCTTTGACCTGTGTCTGTGAGCACCTGTGCTTCCTTTTGATTTATTTTGTGCATTGTTAGCAAGATGTGTACTGAGGTAACTGCTTCTTCCCTTCATGCCATTTAGACTTACGAAAGGTTTCATGGAAAGGCTCTATGTTCGGATAGCAGGAGAAACCCATATATAGAAAAACTTTTAGAAGGAAATAATGAAAATATTTGACTATGGGCTTCTGAGTGATGTCTGTTTGACTCTTTATATGACACTTTTTCTTCATTTTTCAAGTTTTCTATAACAATAACGTACTAATTTTTCAGTTAGGAAAAAAAAAAAAAAAAAAAGTAAAGCATAAAAGTCGGAAGCCTTGCAGCCCGGTTACAACTTGAGGAAGTTCGCCTCCAGCCAGGCAAAGGTAGACAACGTCTTAGGTTTGGGACCAGCAATGCCTGCTGTTGGAGGGAAGGGATTCATTCATCCAGCAGCTGGCTGGATGATTACTTAGACGTGGTTCCCTCCAAGACCTGACGGCACACCTGGGCAGAAGAGATTCAGCTTCGGTAGGTCCTTCTTGGAAATAAAGCAAGGTAAAAATTAAAAGAAAGGAAGAAATATCAAGAGTCTTCCATGGTGGGGCAGAGCACAGCAAGTGTTCGGTGCAACAGTAAGAAGAGGGCATCAAAGGCAGCGGATGTGTGAGTCCAAAGCTACACTCAGCCCTGCCGGCCCTGCCCCCATGGATACAGGTTGGCAGAACTGAACATGAACCGGAACAAGCCTCCTCTCAACCTCTCAGGATCTGGTGTAGAAAGAAACATGGTGAAACATGGAAGAGAGGGCTGGTGCAAGGCACAGGAAGGCATCTGCGAGTGGCTGAGAAACCGTGTCAACTGAAGGAAACCCGCAACTCAGAGTGGGCACCGCATCTGCTGGGCTCTGTCCTCTCACCTGCGGTTTGGAAACAACCTTCTGCCCATCAGGATGCTGGAAGGTTTCTGGAGACACTGTGTTCTCTCCTATGGCACAAAACACAACAGAAATCGTGATGTGAAGTGGGGCCTTTCCCATCTATCCTGAAGAAGGGTAATGGGGGACACAGTTGGCTTTCCTAATTGCAAAGCAGCTGGAGCTCTGAGCTCATAGCCCCAAGTGCATCACAGTAAATGCAAAGTCCATTTGCACAAGCCTCTGAATTCCAGCCACCCCAGGACATGCTGCTCACCCAACCTTCACCCCGAACCAGGGTCATTCCTCAGGAACCCCGGAAATCAGGGCCACATCAAGCTGGACCGCAGGGATCCTCCCTGACCTTCCCCTCCATGTGAGTCTCCCATCTTGGACAGGACCTTGTCTTAGAAGGTCTAAGATCTGATCCTTCTGCGTGGTTTCCCGCACTTCCCTGGCATCACTCTGCAATGCTCACCCATACTCGGCCCCTGTTGTCCAAGGCCTAAGGGGAGAAGACAGAAGCACGAGCCTCTGCCCGCGGTCCCTGACACTGATGACTTCAGAAAGAGGACTTGGCCTAAACTACAGCTCCAGGCACAGGTGGCATTTTCTTGCCTTCTCCAGCCGAGATCCTAGAAACTACAGAATCCAAGGAGATGGCAAGAGTGGCTGCAGTTGGCTGTGCTATGCTTGTCCCAGTAGAGACATGGGCTGGAATGGGAGAGAGCTGTCCCCCTCAGAAGAACGTGAAGTACCAGGCCCTCAGTCGTGTTCACACCCACCACTCAGGGCTTTACCAGCTCCCACCCCACACCCTGCACTGGTCCCTGCACCTCCCTCTTCTGCTTGCTCCCCTAGACACCTCGTCACCCAAGGTTCGCTGCCTCGCTGGCAGGTCTTACCAGGGGGCGGGTGCATCTGCTGGGCTTCCTCCCAGGCCCTTCCTCCAGGAGTCCCTGTCACTGCCACGCTGCCACCGGTCCCTGGCAGATGGGTCTCAGGAACTGAGTAAAGAGGCACCGGGACCCCCGTCTGCCCAGAACCTCCTCCTGCTGGGTAGGAGCTGGGCTGAAGGGGAAGGGGCTGCTGTGGGCTGGGATGGGCCGGGCCCATCGGCTCCAGTGTTGGCCACAGGGCTGAGCAGTCCCCAAGGGCTTCTGAGTTGCCTTGATGTCCAGAAAGATCCTGGTAGAAAGTGTCATCTAAGGACATAGGGCAAAGAGGAGGAAGTGAGACCTGTAATGTGGCATTTGTGTGGACTAATCATACCAGGAACAATCCTGCTCTTTGGAAAGCAGTGACAAGGACAGGCCGCTTGGTGTGGCTGCCATCGATGTGATGACAAGTACAACACAGCAGTAATTGTAACACCTCTCACCGCTTATGACTCAGAGTTTACAAAACTATTTCCCTCACTACCTTGTATGATCTCTGAGCCTTAAACCAGTGGGTTGAGAGGGAAGAAATTACCATCTCATTTAACTCCACAATTTCTTGCATTTGGATAAACTTTCTCTTCTAAGGATCTCCTAAGGGACTTGGGTACTTGAAACTTAGAATGTTGCCAGTTAAAACCCAAATCAGACTACAGAAATGATGGCTTTGCTTTTAAAGAAGCAGAACCTTGGCCCAGGAAGGGACCTTGGTGGTATTCATTCTGGCTCTGCTGTGTTGCTGAAGAGACAGACCAAGGTGTGGACGGGGACAATGGCTGCCCCAAGGTTATGGAACTGGTGTGGTCATCTGACCCACATGCTCCATTGGGTGACAGGAGACACAGCTGCTTCCCAGCGGAAGTGGCCACTCAGAAACACCCAGCCTGCTCTCTTGCAGCCCTTCACCCTCACAGATTCTGGGACGCAGCAGCAAAGCTGGGAAACAGAAACCAAGGCCTGCCCTTCCTTGCTGCCCCCTCGCTTATCCCTGAAGGAAGCAAAAAAGGCTGGGACACAGCCGGAAGGAAAAAGGTGAGGCCCCATCCTGACCCCACCAGGGAGTGCTGTTTGGGGAAAGGGCACAGAATTAACTGGGGTAACAACGTCTGCCCAACCCAACACTCAGAGGCATCCTGAAGGGAAAGGAGGGATCTGCTGAAAACACTCTGAAAGCTATTTCACGCATGTGGCAATTGATGCTCAAACACCACAGGCATTTCCTATGTCCCCACTGCTAACGTGAAATACAGATAACCCACCACCTCTGGCCTCAAGGAATGTATTCAGCTAGGGAGACAGTACTGACACAAGTGAAGCAATTAGATAACAACACAACATAACAAGATTAAAACCTGAATGTGAAGCAAAAACTCTAATAATGCAGAAACAGAAGTGTCAGGGGTGGGGACTTCCCTGGTGGCGCAGTGGTTAAGAATCCGCCTGCCAATGCAGGGGACACGGGTTCAAGCGCTGGTCCAGGAAGATCCCACATGCCGCGGAGCAACTAAGCCCGTGTGCCACAACTACTGAGCCTGCATGCCACAACTACTGAGCCCACGTACCACAACTACTTAAGCCCGCGCGCAGCAACAAAGACCCAACGCAGCCAAAAATAAATCAATTAATTAATTAAAAAAAGGAAAAAAATCGTGTCAGGGATGCCTCTGGTCAGCGGACCTGTGTGGAGAGGGGGGGCCCAGACCACTGGGTCAGATTGACACAGGCAAGGAAGGCACTCCAGGAAGGGAAGGGGGAGAGTCTTTTAGGTTATCTCGTATAATCAGATCCTGAGAGTCAGCTATTACACATTCAGTTCGTTGGTTTGGGTACCTGTTGTTTTTCTGGCTCCCAAAATATCCGAGTGAGCAGAGTGAGGATCCCCAATGTCTCCTGCTGCCTTTTGCTGTTAAGATAAAGTAAACACCTCTTAAGCAACACAAAGAAAAACAAAAACAGTGAACCATGGTTTAAAATTAAGTCAAAAAGAAACTTTGGGAGTGATAAGGTAAGGGAGTCGCAGGTGAATGCAGTGGCTGGACGGGGAGGGGGAGGGGCAGCCTCAGCCCTTCCTACCTCCCAGCTCTGCCCAGAGCAGGCAGGGACCAGGGCAGCATCCTCTCCCAGAGGAAGGGGCAAGAGGAGGGAACGAAACCGTGGGCCCCAGAGCCCACAGCACATGTAGGAAGCAAGGGCCGTGTGTGCCTAAAAAA
This sequence comes from Balaenoptera physalus, assembly GCF_965194825.1. NCBI lineage: Eukaryota > Metazoa > Chordata > Mammalia > Artiodactyla > Balaenopteridae > Balaenoptera > Balaenoptera physalus. The sequence continues at coordinate 53,118,355 of NC_138882.1, read as the reverse complement.
ATCCCCCTGCCCTTTCCCAGCAACAGAGGGAGAAACAACATGGAGGAGGCCCTGTTCCAATTACTGTTACAGTTACTACCAGCCGCTTCTGCAATTGTCAGAACAACAAAAGGAAAGGCCCGGAAGTCTTTTAAGCAATTGCCCTACATTACATGAAAGTGACAAGGGCCACTGTGAGCCATTGTTCCTCACAGAGAGATGGAAGCTTTGATGGTCAGAAAATGTATTTTCTGGGACCACAGAGAAGGGTGGCTGGGTGCTTTGGAAGAGGGCCCCACTGTCTCACACCAAACACAGGAAAATGTTTCCAACCGGGCGCGAGGCAGCAGCGGGGAAGCTGAGTGCCACCCCTTCCCCAGTCAGGCTGTGCCTCATGGGTGACAGGGGACCCCAGAGCCCTCCATGGGGTCGGGGGCTTGCTGAGGTCAGTGCCTGCCTACTCTGGGTCTAGGGCAGCCAAGAGGGAAACAGAGGCCCACCCCACTGACCTGCACCCCCTCCACTTACCTGCAGCTCCTTGTGGTGCCCCCGAAGATGTACCAGCCAGTCTGGCTCCAGGTCCCTGTCTCCTCGGTGACGGCGGTGGTGTTCTAAAATCAGAGGATCTGACAGCTTCAGTCTCTCGGCAAGCTGTTCCAGGTTTCCAGACGGTAAGAGAGGGAAAAGGAGAGAGAGAGAAGTAAGTGAAATGGACAGGCCATGGGGAGAGGCAGTAAGAAAAAAGAAGGGAGCCTTGACTGGTAAACCAGATTACAAAGAATTGCCAAACAGCAAATTCAGCAGATATCTTCCCCGAATTGCAACATAAACAAACGGTTAACCCATCTTTTTGCTAGACACTAAATAAACTATGAGGAGAAACTGTCACTCTGCTTTATGTCTCTGCAAAGCTGTCCTCAGGAGAAGCGCTTCTCAAACTTCAGGCCTGGTAGGAACCACCTGGGACCTTGCTAAAATGCTAGTCCTGATCCCAGAAATCTGTGGGACCTGAGATTCTGCATTTCTAACAAGCTCCCTACAAGGAGACGTCTGTGCTGCTGGTCGAGCGACTGCCTGTATCGTAAGACTATTCCATCATTAAGTTCCCAGACTTTCCTACTCCTCCATTCTGGGTCCTGAGCTCCCTACAACCATCATCCTATTGGCAGAAATTTACCATCAAAGGGGCTCAGTACCACAGATTTTATTGATTACAGAATCCAACATTGAGCCTCATCTAAAGCAAAGAAAAAATTGACGGTAGGCTGCCTTTTTACTCTCAGCTAATGGATTTTTCTTCAATTAATTGGAACAACGATTTGCCTGATTGTTTTCTTTCTCAGGAACTAAAAGTTGATATGTTTTTGTTTTCTCTTTTTGAATGTATCTCACATGTGATAAAATATTCCATGCATTTAAAAGCATTTTAATAAGGATCATTTCCTGTTTTAACCACTAAAATATATTTTCTAAGCCCAGCCTTTATCATTAGAACAGTTCACCGTAACAGGCAGTTTTACTGTACCAAAAAAGCAGATGCAAGAATGAATTTCCTGCATAGCACATGACTGGTTTCCAGTCCCCCAATTTCACTGCGTCCCTCCCCGCCGCCATCCCCGCCCATAGCATCCTTCTTTGTGCAGTGTCAGGCCTCTGCTTATCACATCTGGACATGCATACGTGGTCAAAGACAGCCACGGGCTCCAATTTTACAGCATGTTCAAAGAAGATGAAATGGGGTGTCTGAGCCGCTTTACAATAGCTTTCTCTGAACACTGAAGATAACACACCTGCAGAGAACCCTTTGAGAAGCTCACCTTGATGAGTTCCACTAATAGCACAGGGTGACTGTTCTCTCCCTGGCTCAGGAGGGCTGTGCCAATGGCTTCGCAGTAATGCAAGGCCTGGGACACAAGGCCGTAATCTGCCAGACGGGAAGCATAAAGGAGCTTATACACCTGTGAAGAGGAGCAGGGCCAGTGATGAGCCCATCCAGGCAGGGACAGAAAGAGAGAAGTGGAGATAAGACTTCTTGGAAGTCAGCTGACTGCCAACTTCCTCTAACTCTGGATCCAAATATTAAAGAGGGCCTTGTGCCATTTGGGGCATTCTATCTGTGTATGGGCACAATTCCAAATCCAGCCTGCAGTTCCGTCCTCATAGAGAAAGGGCTGGAAAGCACATCAGCTGAATCTCCCTAGGCTCTGGTCACCGTGAAAATGCACTGGACTCTTCTTATCAGGCAGCCCACATCTCTGGGAAGCCTGGTGTATGTGGGGCACAGGACCAGGCACCAGGGGGATGGATAAAAGAAGAAAAAATGACTCAGGTGCAAGGGACTTCAAGCCCAAGGGAGTGTACAGACAGAGACAGGTAAGGGTTCAGAGAAGCATGAGTGACAGAACTAAATGGAGCCTGAGGGCTGGAAATCAGACAGACCCAAGTTCAAATCCCAACTCCATGCTGGGTGTGGAACATTGAGCTAGTTACGCCACCTCCTCTCTGCGCCTTGGTTTCCTCACTATAATATGGGGATGATAATATGATCTACCCCTTGGCTGTTGTAAAGATTCAGTGAGATAATCCATGTAAAGTCCTTAGAACAAATGGTACCCAAGAGATGTGAGCCAATAGCATGTAACTCCTTGGAACCTGTTTTGTAAAAGGAGGGTAATCATGCCTGCCTCACAGGATTAGAAATCATACAGTCCAAGCATCATAACACAGTGCCAGGCGTGTAGAACTCATTCCCTAAAAACAGCTAATCTCACTGCTATCAGCCCAAAGACAGCTGAGAGGTGGGATGACTACAGAACAGAAAGAAAAAGACTGAAGACCTGCATGGACCCAAAGGAGCTGGTCAGGCAGGGCTCTGCTGGAGAAGGTGGGTCTTTGGTAAAACTCTTAAAGAAGATACTAACTGGGTCATTGCCCTATAGGCAGTAATTCATTCATTTCCAAGCCTTTGTTTTGTGTTTTGTGTTTGGTGGTGGTGGTGTGCATGTGTGTGTGTGTTGTTGCCACCAAGTACACTCTCAATACAGGCACGGAAGGAGTCATTATGGATTTAAGGGGACAACAGGGCATCCAGTAGAGAGGTTGAGAAGAGAGGTTAGAACCTGCGTGGATGCCGCCTGCACAGCTGCAGCCCTGGGGGTGGAAAGAAGGATGGGGGCCAAGGACAGAGCAGGGAGGAATTTCCAGAGTTAAAAACAGAGTCATCCAAAAGAGATGGGAGCGGCAGGTCAGAGGAGAGGGAGAAGGGTGAGCAGCCCCCAGCTGGGCCTTCCTGCTCCCACTCCCAGCAGGATGACCATGGGGCTGAGGAGAAGGTGGAGCCATTTGGAGGTAGAAGAGCAGAAGAAGCTGCAGACAGGAGGGGAGCCCCAGGGCTGCTGGCACGATTCTCATTGCCAGGAGTGAGGCAGGAGCCCCCAGCACAGAGGCTGCTGCAGTGTTTTGCTTTCCTATCTTAAAATGCAAACCTTTAGGGGACCTAGAAAGACATCCTAACCCTTTCCACATTCCAGCTAATGAGGAAAAGTCCAGTGGATGACTTAGCCCAGCCACTACGTGCCAGATAGCAAGGCGGAAAACCCAGTGGCCCACAGCCATGTGACGCAGCTAAGGTGGTGGCCTCGTGAGGGTTCAGTTACCTGGAAAGAAGGGATGAAGGATTTGGGGCGGCCCAGCATCTGACAGTACTCGAAGATTTCCGTCCTCTGGATAGCCTCAGTTGTTGCAAATTTCAAAAACTCTTGACTAAAACCAGGGAATAAGAATAAAAGAGATTGAGGTGGGGACAGATTTAAATCCTAGTAGATGGCCAAACACCAGCTGCATCCATTCATGGTAGAGTTTCTGTCCTGGGCTGATCCCTGGGGCAGCTCCAAGAGAGGAAAGAGAATCTGCACCTCCAGAGGCTCTGGGGGAAGGAGGGGGGAGAGACTGGGGGAAGGGGGAGATCGCTGCCATCTTTGCTGGAGGGTCACGTAAGGCAAGCTGCTCTCACACCCAGCTCAGTGGGGCACTGGGTCCTCCCCGTAAGCACGCTGAGAGCCAGCCTTAGTGCCCTGAGAACCCAGAGCGGGAGTCTGTGAGAGGCCACCACAGCCTGAGCGGAAGAGCAGAAAAGAGGGAGTGATGTGACGTTTGGAAGCATTGAAGAAAGAAGGCCCGGCAGAGAGAGGGTAGCACTGCGGAGCCAAAAATCAGAAGACGGTCCCTGTGCTGGAGGTTCATTCCAGTGAGGAAGCAGGCTGGGTGAACGTGATCTGAGGGGCCCTCAGAGTCCCCACAGGTCCCAAAACAGCTGCTGTGCGGTTTGAAATCATAATCACGGGGGCTATGCCTAGGGTCAGGACTGTATCTCCAGAAACATCCTCGTACAACATAAACATAGGAGGGAGACACATTAAACCGTTTCACTTAGTGTCTCATTTGGCCCAGACGGGCCTCTTTGACAAGCCAACTAGGTGCTATCAGAGACCGTGACCTTGACAGACAGACTATGAGAGGCTGCGTTTCTACAAAGAAAAGCCTGACAGTCTGGATTCCAAGTCCAACCTGACCCCACACTAGCTGTACCATCTTAGACAAGTTACTTAACCTCTCTGTGCCTTGCTTTCCCTCCTCTATAAAGTGAAGATTAAAAGCGTACCTTCTTCACAGGGTAAATGTGTAATGATTAAAGGAAATAGTGCAAATAAAACAGCTGGCACAATGTAAGAACTTAGGAAATCGTAACTATTACAGGGAAAGAGAAAGAGAGATCTAGAATGTGGAGGACAGCTAGAGAGCAAGCTGGTCGTTTTGTCCATTTATTCATTGTCTAGAGGCTTATTAAGGTCCTTCTGTGTGAAAAGCCTAATGCTACGGCCAGCAGGGAATAAGTGACAGGCGCGACTCTGAGTAGCTTGTGCACCAAGTCAGGGTAGGGTGTGGTGGCTAAACAAACGTCTTCCACTTTCGGGTTTTGCACAAGGCAGGCTCTGAGAACAGGTCCAGAGCTGCCTAACAGAGGCTCAAGCCGCCGCGCGCTCCCGCTAAGCATTTTCTAGTCAGTCTCTGATCACAGAGCCAGGGAGCCACCGAGTGGCCATAGGGGTACAATGCAACCCACAGGCACCAGTTCACAGCTTCCCCGGAGCAGGGCCTGGACCTGAGGCCCCCCGGCGGTGTGATGCGGCACCCACCCGGCATCTCCTCCCCCAGAGCCTACCTGTGCAGAAAACCATCCCAGAGGAGGGGACCAGCAGTGGCCGAAATTCACACAAGACAATGGAAAATGGAGCCATGAAGCCCAGCAAGGGCTAAACCAATCCCCTGGAAGATGTCCTTCCCACTCCCTTTCCCCCAGAAGATCGCATACCTGTGGCTACTGCCCAGCAAGGCCAGGTGGTCTGTCTTCACGGTGTAGGAGCCGAAGGGCACGTGAGCCATGAGGTAGCAGAAGTGAGCTGCTTCCACCAGCCCCTTCCCAGCTGCAGGAGGAGAACAAGCCCCGGTCACGGAACACGCCCACGTGAGGACCCACCATCTGGGGGAGATGGAAGAGGGCTGGAGAGGGGCTTGGATGTCGGAGCGGAGAGCCTCATGGGGATAAAGGAACGAGCTTTGCACACTACGAGTCACAGACCCCAAACCCCACTCCCTCTCCTACCGCATTTTTGGCCTCCGACATTATTTCACTTCTCTTCAGCCAGAATAAGGCACTATTTCACGTTCCCCCTAATGGATTTTCCATGAGGACGTTTCTAAGCATTTTACTCCTTCTGGAGAGGGAGAAATGGGTAGAAATGCCTACACCTGAGCAGGGAAGCTGGCCGTTGGGAGTAGCAGTTTTTAAACTCGGCTTCTTGGGGCACTAATGCCTCCCCTGCTAAAGTCAAACAATAGAAGACCTTTCCCAGTGATCATAAAAATTACATTCATTACCAAATTGTTCCCAGTTTTAAAATGTTCTCCCATACATTTTCCATTACCTCAACATTGAATTAATTCAAATAGGTAAAGTAACTAGCACGGGGCCCGGCACCCAAGAAGGTTGGGCAAAAGTTAGTTCTCTTTCTACCCAGGTGCTGAACAACCTGCCATTTGACTGGGCACAATCTTACGCGTAGCTATTTTAAGTTTAGCAGAGCAGTATTTCACGAAGTGCCACAAAGCGATGATTTCTAGACGTTCTGGCCCTTGACCAAATCTGAGAACCACTGATCTGGAACATTCAACAGCCCCTAAGTGTTTATGAGGCCACATTCACAGAGAGATGATAGAAATAAAGATTATATGATTACCCAGGGTAGTTCAGGCAAAAATAGAATTTCCTATCTGGTTGAGCTGGGTCACTGCGGGAGTAACAGCAACAGTAGGCGAGATGCCCCCATGTGTTAACGCCATCTGCACGGGAATCTGACCCAGGCATAGGAATCACCTACTCAGGGGAGCCTCCTGCAGTGGCAGACCCCAGAGTCTCAGGGGCCTGGCCTGCACTGGCTCACAGCGGAAAACTGGGAAACAGAAAGGCAAGAAGGACACCCCTCTCCCTGGAGTTTCTGTCCCCAAAACACTGAGGCTCCTGGGTCAAAGGAAAGCCTGAGGCACAGACTCGGGCCCAACACAGAACCTGAGAATCTAAGCACAGGGTGGTTAAAGCTGGCCTGGAAATAGAGGAGAGGAGGGGATGGCGCTGGTCTCTGCTTACCCAGGGTGTCCCCCATGGTGACAATCGTGCGCTGATACAGCTCCCGGTCCCCACCTTGATTCGACAGAATCACAGCCAAGTGCGGCCTCCAGTCTCCCCACTGCTCGTCCCCACAACACTGAAAAGCAGCAGAAAAAATTGAAAATTGACTGAGTAATGCAGCCCTGACCAGAACGTAGGTAAGTAAGGAAGGTTGTTGTCTATTTCCTGGTTTTCTGGGAACGCCCATTATGCTGCCGGCAATGTGGCCACTCATTGATTTTGCGTTCTCTTTTTAAAAAAGCAAAACTCTTAGAAGGATGAATAGGCAGACAGGCAGACACATATACATACATACATACACACACAGGGATGTTGGTAGATAAATAGAATGACACTCTTGGTCACTAATTTTCAGATTTCCTCCTGGTGCCCCTAACCCCAATAGCTAGGGACAAAATCAAAAAACAACAACAACAACAACAACTGCTGTTTCAGTGGGAGAAGGAGGATCAAATACCCTTGGTTCATGAGAAGAGTCCACATTAGCCAATTAGAAGACAGGGGAACACTGGGCTCCTTGATACCTCGTTACCAATTGGCTAATGTTTTCTGGTTTTACAAAGCCAACGCCCTCTCTCACACATCACCTTCTTTAATCTTCACAACAACCCTGTGAACTCTAATTCCTATCGCCTCTTGAGGAGTGAGAAAACCAGGCCAAGTGGCCCAGCCAGCACTATGTCCCATCCCTCTGGTGACAATGCAGAGGCAGCAGAGCTCCACGAGGGGGCGGTAGAGTATAATCAGAGAAGTGGGAGCGGGCAGAAGCCCCTCACGAATGATGGGCCGCCCTTCTCCTGAATGAAGGGGAATTTCAGGACAGGAAATATCAATAAAGAAACAACACAATGTCACAGAAACAACACGGGCCCTGGATTCACCTGGGGTCCTGCTTCTTGAGCAAGTTTCTTTATGTCTTTGAACCTTTGTTTCTTCATCTCTTAAATGGAGATCATGATGTCTACCTGACAGGATTTTTTTTTTTTTTTTTACATCTTTATTGGAGTGTAATTTCTTTACAATGTTGTGTTAGTTTCTGCTGTATAACAAAGTGAATCAGCTATACATATACATATATCCCCATATCCCCTCCCTCTTGAGCCTCCCTCCCACCCTCCCTATCTAACCCCTCTAGGTGGTTCCAAAGCACCGAGCTGATCTCCCTGTGCTATGCGGCTGCTTCCCACTAGCCATCCATTTTACATTTGGTAGTGTATATACGTCAATGCTACTCTCTCACTTCATCCCAGGATTACTGTTGATAATAATATAGTTAGATGAAGCCCATAGCATAGTGCCTTACACTTGGTTTGCACCTTATAAATTACATGTAATACACACACACACACACACACACACACACACAAGCACAGCAAAGGAAAGAGGTGATTTGCAGACTAGTCTCTCCTCCAATTTGTTATACTGAATAGATAGAGCAGGAGATTGACAGTAATAGCTTAGATCTGGAGGTCAAAACAATTCACAATTATTTGGTATTGTATTTGTAATTATCCCACAGAACAAAAGATGCTTTATCCAACTCCAGTTTATAGTGACTCTGTTTATCTGGGCAATGCAGTGTGAATGAGGACGATGATGACAATAAATCACAATAATAACAGCAGTTCTCACTTACTGCACTCTGACCCTGGGCCACAGCCTGTGCTAAGCATTTCTCCTAAGAACAATCACATGCATTAGGTACTATTATTATCCCCATTTTCACATGTGAGCCAGGCTCTTTCTTGCTGAAACTAAAGGGACTAGCAAAAGAAAAGCCCTTGCTAAAAGAACAAAAACTTAGAAGTAATTCTTCTGTCTCCTCCCCCAGGTGATTTGGAAAAAAATCACTGTAAAGCAGGTCTATGGAGGGAGAAGAGAGAGAGAGAACGCTTATTAACTAACTTCAATGGGCCAAGCATGGTGGTTGATATGTACAGATATTCTCTCCCCTTTAATTTTTTACAGTAGCTCTGTTAGGCATCAAAATGCCCACAAAGATGAAAAGCTGAGGCTCTGAGATTAAGTAGCAGGGCCCAGTTCACACAACAGTGAGGAGAAGAGTCTAGGTTAAGCCTGTGACAGAAGCCCACGTCTGTGTTTTCCAGGTGCCATGCTTTTTCCACTACTCCTCTTATTATAATTACCAAAGTCTAGCCTTTTACTGGATGCTACGATGCTAGGAAACTCTCAAACACTAGGGTCAAATACTGCATTGGCATATCACCTCTGGCTCCTCGGTTTTCTCACCCAAGAGTAGGGAACATTTAGCAAATTCTACCAGTGCAATGAGACCCAATGGACTGTATGCTGATTACATCATTTCCTGCATTTAGTGCTTTGTGACATGGTGCAATTTCATTGCAGAGCACAGGCCCTCAGCAGAATTGTGAGGTGCACCCCATGTTCCAGTATAGCCAGCTGGTTTGATGAGGGGGCATGAAAGTCATCATTTCTCTTTTCTTTTCTTGAAATTGTCCACAGCAAATAAGAGAGACAAAAAAGCAAAAGCATGAAGTACATTTTCATTGAAACTAGGTGTCAGCAAAAATCCAAGCCTCTAAACACATGAAAAGGCTTCCAAAAGTAATGGAGATTGAACAGAGGTGGGTTTAGGAGGCAGAGAGAGAGAACACCAGAGGGAGGGGATCCCACAGCCATCTCCACTGGCTGGGGAGAAGCAAAGATGCTCACAGAAAACACCAGGTCATGCGGAAATGCCAGCTGGCCTGGAATATGGCCCTGGCACCTCCCCAGCTCAAACCTCCCATAAATAACTCATCCAGGGAAGACCTGAAGCCTATGAAGGAACAAGTATAGAATCTCTACAAATATACCATCAAGATAAAAGGAGGGGGGAAGGTAGAAAGAACATTCATCAGAAAAATGTTTCCACAAAACAAAGAATTGTCACCAAACATTTCATCATGAATTTAAGTAAAATAATGAAACAATTTGTTCTATGAAGCAAGGGTCTAAAGCTAAGTTACAGGAGCAGAGGAAAGAGATGGTGGAGAACAGGGGGAGGTAAATGTGACCTGCAGAGCTCAGGAGGGAAGTGGGAGAAAAATCAAAGAAATAAAGACAAAAATGGAAAAAGCACAGAAGCCAAGAGACACTGATGAAAACACAATAAGGGACACACAAGATGGACACACAGCAAAAAATAAGAAAGAAAGAATTGAAACAAAAAAAAATTTTTTTTAATTAAAGAGAAAATTATATATATAATTCACATGTGTATATGTATACAGTTCACATATATATATATATGAACTATATATATTTTATGTATAGAGGGTGTTCCTGAAAAGAAAACCAAAATAAGAGAACAAAATAAATACTGAAGGATATAATTCAAGAAATTTCTCTGGAACTGTAAGATATGGATGCACATTTTAAAAGAGCATGCTGTATCCCCGAATAATTGACACAGACAGTCAACAACAAGATACAGCTTAGTAAAGTTATTGGACTTCAAGGATAGGGAAGGAATACCTTGGGACAAAAAGATCAATGCTCTTATAATGGGAAAACTATCAAGCTGACCTCAGGGTTCTCCCGAGCCACGTCCCACACTGATGACGTAGAATCTAACATGTCCAGCTTTGAAGGGTCACGTGCAGTGGTGGGAAGGAAAGAAAGCCTGGTTGTGGGAAGTGTGGAGAGCAGCCTCGGGTTCTCTCGCTATTTGCCACACAATGGGTAGCCGTGGATTGTGGAAAGGGCACAGTCTTTGGAATCAGACAGACCTGGGCCCATTCTGACTCCACTACTCCTAGCTCTGCGATCTTGGTCATTTTACACCTTTGCGACTCAGTCGTCACGTCTGCAAAACAGGGATAATCATTCCTACCGCCGTGCGTTAAATGAAATAACATGCATCACAGCGCTTAGCACAGGGCCAGGCACGTGGGAGGTGATTAACCAACAGTAATTACTTATTTTTCATCTCTAAATTCATCACCTCGTTCCCGAGCAGTCCCTACCCCCTAAGCCCTTAGGGTGCTGGGGTGTTGAGGGGGTCCTGTCACAGAGGGTACCGTGGCTGCCTGTGGGATCCTCCCCGACATGAGCTGGAAGAGGGTCTGCAGTGGGTCGTTGAGCGCCAGCGTGCTGGTGAAGCTGCAGAGAGAGGAGACCGCCCGTCAGTGGGAACCCAGCCAAGAGAGCCTCTAACCCATTGCCTGTGAGGCACAAGGCCTCCTCTACTTGTATTTGATTGCAGCAGCTTCTTTTGGAGCTTGAGTTTCTCTTTTCAGTTGTGCCTCTGCTCCATCCCACTTTCGGATCTCCATCCCACCACACACGCCAAATAGATCTCATTACTGGGGAAGATCTTCTGCATTTTAGCACTGACGCCCTAACTCTTGAGTAACTATTTTGTAGGCCTTCGTCCATCACGGAGGTGAGCCACAAATACTTCAAAGACCCCTGCGAGCCCAACGGTGGGCACCTCCTCCCCAGGCACCCTCCACGCCCACTGCCCCACAGCAGCCCTCCTCCCCAAGCCCACAGCTCTCAGTGCTGTTTTGCGGGCTCATCGCTAGCCTGGGTCTCTAGTGCTTTTGCTCACAAGCACTACATAGTCATTTTCAGTAACCAAAGAGGCGTATAGCAGGGACCAGAAATGATCATGCTGATGACAAACCATGGGATCTGCTTAACAAGGACATAATAAGCTCTATGGCTGATTTGAGATTTAAGCAGACTCAGTAAGAGAGATTTTTCATGATTCACTGGGCCCCATCAAATATCAATGGCCCAAGGCAAAAATCTGTAGCCGAGATGTATGCTACAGTGTGGAGTTGTGGGACGTTCGTTTCCAAAACCCAAAGGAAACTCATCCCTCGGAACACCATCTTTTTTTCAACAGCACCTTTCCTCCGGAGCTCAGAGTGCTTCTCCTAATAGAAGTTCAGTGCTCCTCACCATTCCGGTCTCTGAACATAATGAAGTACGTGGTGGTGTCACTAGTCCCTGGGAAAGCCGAGGGTCAGAGTAATAAAGGGATTTCATGGAAGCCATGGTGAAGAATGGGCTCCCAGGTAGTGACAGACGTTAGCCCCACAGACTGAACTTAAAGTGTGGGTGTCCATCTTCTCATCCAACTCTCTGCCCAACAGGACGTACGGGCGATTGAAATATAAGATAAGCAGAGAAGGTAGCTTCACGGCTTTAACCAACGTGAGAAGATAAATTTTGAGGTACCATCCTTTTCTCTGTCTAACCCAAGGCTGCTCCTTATAGGAGGGCCCCCACCCCAGCCCACCCCTGCCACACATCTGTCCCCGACAATCCATGGACGCTAACTGCAGCCTGAAGGGCTGACCCCTTACAGCACCCCATACACCTCCACCTCCACTTGGTTCTGAGTCTCTTTAGCTGTTTCATTGTCCTTGTTCTAAACTCCTGGCTATGTACTCACACCTCCATTCCTATTCCGTCCTGGTTTGGGTATTATTTCCAGTCCCCCCAGCACCCGGGTCCTGGTGGCCCAGTGTAACCTGAAGGGATGCCTTCGGTCTTGACATCTCCCAGTAGATGAAGACTGCTGGATCTAATCCCCAGTCCTATAAACCCCTTTCTACCACAGCTCGCAGCCCTGCTACCCTGTATCCCTCCCTACTTCCCAGCACCCACACCCACGCTGCAGGACTAAGCAGTAAATTACTAACTCTCAGTCCTAAGGCTCTGTCAGTTTCCCTTAAGTGATCTACCCCCTCACCGATGGAACTCTCCAGAGCAGACCCTCCCAAAGAGAGGGGGCTACTGCAATGTAGAAACCTACTTAATTTTTGGAAACTTTGACCCTGGGAAACATTAGTAAAAAGTTTTATTCAACTTACCAGCTAGAAAGAATGTGTCTGTGTCTAGTTTATTAGGATCTGGAGAAGAGAAATGCTACGTCCAACTTAGAATTGGAAAGATGCTTGGAGGGAGGGGCCTTTCAGTGCATCTTGCATTTCTCCCCACCCTCACCTCCACCTTTGGAGGGGAGCCGCTCTGCTCCGTTGGTCTTCTTGGCACGTCCCCAACTCACCCACTCATGACCCAGCTGTAGGTCCTTGGGTCCATCTTGCTGGCGAGGAACAAAGCGTGACCCCACAAATGGTTCTTCATGGCCCACTCCAAGGCCTCCTGAAAACACAGACATCACCTTCAGTACCACCTTGCTCACCTGCCTCTAAGAGCAACAGCAAACAACTGTGCTTGGGGACTCCCCCCACCACCCACCCACGCCCGAGCAGCAGAGGGCGGGCTTCCAGGAAGACTCTCAGAGCCTCCCCTGCGAATGTGAGAAAGGAACGGTAGAGAAATGGCTTTAACTGGCAGGTACTTCTCTCTAAGCTGCCCCTTTCTCCAGCCTTCACCTTATCAAACCCCTTATGTGATTGCATTAGCTCCCCGTCAGACATAGTTTCCAGTTAGCTTTATCTCTGTAGCCAAAGTCACACAATACTTTTATTAGCTCCCCGTCAGACATAGTTTCCAGTTAGCTTTATCTCTTTAGCCAAAGTCACACAATACTTTTAAGCACCAAAAAATGAGAGAAGCATCTCACCCCCAGCATTGGTTCTTTCTTTCTTTCTTTCTTCCTTTCTTCCTTCCTTCCTTTCCTTCCTTTCCTTTCTTTCTTTCCTTCCTTCCTTCCTTCCTTTCTTTCTTTCTTTCTATCTTTTAATTAGTTTTTATTGGAGTATGGTTGCTTTACAATATTGTGTTAGCCTCCACTGCACAACCAAATTGCCGCAGACCGGCTGCAGAAAGCTAGAAGTTCCTGGCGGTGAGGGGTAAGGAACTGAAAAGCACCAGTATGGGGTCAGAAGGGCCAAGACAACTGATGGTTGCAAGGCAAGTTTATTCAAAGAGCATGAATGTATATATAGGTTTAGTACGGAACGAATACTAAACAACAAATCAGTAAACCTTGTATTTCCACATAGTTCTGTCGCCACTATCTATGCACCACTATCTATGCACCACTATCTATGCACCACTATCTATGCGTCAGCATGCCTTATGGGCCATTCTTTGGAGATGCAGACTTCCCCCTCAGGGCAGCACGTCCTTCTTCTGGGGAACAACCAGGGGCTCTTAGATTCAGAGCAGGCACCTGGAACGAAACTGGCTGCAAGCCATTTTCCTTTTTTACGCTCAATACCGCAGCGTCAGGAGTGCATACCAAGAAAGAGACAAGCAGTTCTCCGGAAAGCAGAAAGCTGAATAAGCTTACAGCTTGGGGGCCACCACATTTCCCCCTTTTTTATTATTTTTTAAAGCTTGATAATGTAGTTTTAAGCCATGAACATCCTGACGCAAGACAGCGAAGCGCCCCATTACAAATCTAACAACACAAGGTAATAAACCGATCACCAATAAAAGTAGTACACCAATTGATATCAGGCCTGAGAGCCCTCCATGAATCCATTGTATCGGATTTAGCCCTTGTAGTTGATCTAATAATCCTTGAATCAAATTCTGGGGTCCATCTTCGTCCAGGTGGGCCTCTTGAATAGCTTGTATTTCCGCATTTAACTTTTGAATATCAAGGCTAATGTGTCCATCAGTCCATACACTTAATATATGCATTTTTACTTTTTCCCAATCCCATTGTGAATCATTATATAAATGTTGAGTTACACAAATCCAGGTATATTTGGCATGACAAATCAAACGCATTTTTAATTTTAAAGCCATAACTTGATCCCCTATTCCTATTAGAACATTTTTTAATTCATCTACTTCCGTTTTTAGTTGGGTATCAATATGACTTTGTAGGGCTAATGCTACACTAGTATTTTTAGATAACTGATTAACATAATGAGCCTGGTGAATAGTTTGTGAAAGAGCAATCCCAGCAGTGGCCGCAGTAGCAGTTAAAGCTGCTAAGGCTAGGATTGCACATATTAGAACACCTATAAATCTCTTTGGTCGTTTTAATGCTTCAGTCAATTCCAGCCAGGCTTGCATGCCAGTGTTATGATACCATGGTTCAGACAAATTAACAGGTAACATTATATAAGAAGGTTGCTTCATAATCATAACAGATGTAGATCCTTTAACGGGCAAAACACAACTACTAAAGATACAATTAACACAAGTAATATTATAACCTATAGGATTCATAGTGTTTTCTACAATTAAATCTCCAATCAATAAAGCATAAGGAGGAGCGACGCAAGTAATCACCGGTCTATAAGAAAAGGATAAGGCAAGTTTCCAGAATTCCCATTGCTTGTAAAAAACAAGGCTGTTATCATTAACGGGGACAGAAGAAACTAGTATGGTGCCATTATCATTATCTAAAGTACACCAGACAGAGGCTTTAGTCCATGTATCATTACAAACAGGAAAATCAAACTGCGGGAATTCAGAAGCCATAAAAGCAGGAAATTGTAGTCCTGTGACAGTCTTTACGACCGTAATTTGATGTCCAGCTAATAACGTCCCTTGATTACCTATGGTAGTTTCAATACACAAATAATGTCCAGTATCTTCAATCCTCAAGCGATATATGCATAGAGAATGATCCAACGAAGTATTAGAAGCAAGCTTAGTTACTCTAGCATTCATGTGAATGGGAACGTTATCCTTATACCAAAATACAAAGGTGGATAAATCTTCTCGTCTAGAAACAGTCTGTTTGCAAGGAAGACAAATATTAGATCCCACAGCTTTATAATTTTTACGTAAATGAGTAAAAAATTGAGAATTTACAGTGGTTTGGTAAGAAATAGCATGTTCTAAAGCAACAGCCTTAACACAACCCGAATTGGTACTCATAGGACTTAAACAAACAGGGGGAGTATTAAACCAATTAGAGTAATTAACAGAAGTATTAGTAATAGGCAAATTTCCTAGCACTCTTCCAAAAGTAGAATCATTATAGAAAATTGGAAGGTCAGCTTCAGACCATGTAACAGGTTGTAATAAAGGAGGATCGGGTACATAAGCCCAATAAGATTTAGCCTCTATAGGTGGGGCTGCCAATACAGCTATCATGGCTAAAAAAAAGGTAAGAGGAGAGCGAGGATGAGCACTCTCCTCCATAATCCTACGTGCTTGAAATACTAAACATTGCAATTGATACCAAGTAATTTGATTTCGATCTCCCTTCGCCTCCCTGACAAGTTGTCTCCTACTCCGTCGCCACATTCTTCTCGTCCGCCGGGGGAACCGGTTGGGGTGTGCTGTGGTCAATTGCGAGAGCCTCAGGCGACGCATTCTTCGAGTCAGGATGTTTATTGGTGATGGCATGATAATGTCAAACCAAGCGCTCCGGGAGCCACCTAGGAGAGTCTGCTTCCCTAGGGAAAACACAAACATGGCCTCGGCCCCATACTAAAACAGGGTCTGGTCCATGCCAAAGGTTAGTCATGGGATCTTTCCATTTAACAAGCGCTTTTTCAGGAGGGGTTCCAGAAAGACCTGTAAACAATCGTTCGTAAGGCGTGTGACTAAATGCATCTAAAGTTAAAAAATTTAAAATAAATAAAGCATGATTAAGCATAATCTGAGGAGATCTATCATATTCCCCCTTTTTTATTTTTTGTAAGGTAATTTTTAATTGTTGGTTGGCACGTTCTACAATACCTTGACCCTGAGGATTGTAGGGAATGCCTGTTTTATGTGAAATATGGAAAGTTGCACAAAAATTGGCAAAAGCTTTACTCGTATATCCTGGAGCATTATCTGTTTTTAAAGCTTTAGGAATTCCCATAGATGCAAAACAATGAAATAAATGAGTAATTACATATTTAGTAGATTCCCCAGCCAAAGGCGTAGCACATATAAAATTAGAGTAAGTATCAACAGTTACATGAACAAATTGTAATTTACCAAAAGAGGGAATATGAGTAACATCCATTTGCCAAAGATGATGAGGGAGTAAACCCCGAGGATTGACTCCAAATTGTGGAACAGGAAGGTGGGGTAAACATTTAGAGCAGGACTTAACAATGTATCGGGCTGTTTCTCTAGAAATAGAGAATTGTTTTTGAAGCATAGCAGCAGATTGATGATGTAAATTATGTGACTGAGTAGCAAGATCCTGAGGTTGAGATAAACTTAAGCCTATAATCTTTGTATTTTCGTCAGCCAATTGATTTCCCAAAGACAATGGGCCAGGGAGACCTGAATGGGCTCGAATATGTAATATGGCTACAGGAAAGTCATGCTGACGAATAATCTTTTGTAGTTGAAAGAAAGTCTGAAATAATTGAGAATCAACAGTATTGCCAATTATAGCAGTTTCTATGTTACGCAAAATAGTAACCAAATAATGGCTATCCGTATAGAGATTAAAAGAACAATGTGAAAATATTTGAAAAGCCAAGGAAATCGCATGTAATTCAACTCGTTGGGCAGAGGTATGATCTGTTTGTTCTTTATGAAGTAAGTCATCAGAAATAACAACAGCGATGCCATTGGCAGAACCATCAGTAAAAACATTTGGGGCATTGAGAATAGGAGTTGAACAGATAGTTTTAGGAAAAATAAATAGATGTTGAGTAGCAAAATGAAGGAGCTTATTAGAAGGATAATGATTATCAATAATTCCTGAATATCCAGCAAAAGCAAGAGCCCAAAAATCAGAGACAAATAATAGCCAAGAATATTGATAAGTAGTATAAGGTATAATAATAGAATTTGGTTCATATCCTACCAACTGAATATGTCTTCTACGACCCAATTGAACAAGGGTTGCTATTAACTCATAATAAGGTGTAATGACTTTATTAGGCGTATTTTTCATATGAATCCATTCAAGAATTCCTGTTTCTTGCCATAATAAGGCGGTAGGGGTATGTGACGTAGCACAGATTATTAATAGTATAGGTAAAGAAGGCTCAATTCTAGTTAACTGAGCAGATTGTATTGCTTTGTTTACAAGCTTGAGTGCTTGTTGAGCTTCAGAAGTTAAAATACGAGGGGAAGAAGGATCAGGACTTCCCTTTAGGATATTAAAAAGAGGCTGTAACTGACCCGTAGTTAATTTTAAAGAAGGTCGCAGCCAATTAATATCTCCTAATAACTTTTGAAAATCATTTAAAGTTTTAAGAATGTCAGTCCGTATCTCTATCTTCTGAGGTGTAATATTATAATTTGTGATATACTTACCAAGATATGAGAAAGGTGGGTTCATCTGTACTTTGTCAGCAGCAATGACTAGTCCTGATCGTGACAAATGACTTTGAAGGGAATTATAAGCCTTAAGTAAAATATGTTTATCAGAATAAGCAAGTAATAAGTCATCCATATAATGAATAAAATATATCTGAGGGAACTGTTTACGAACAGGGGCAATAACTTGAGCTACAAACTGTTGACATAAAGTAGGACTATTAGCCATACCCTGAGGCAGCATTTTCCATTGATAACGTTGCATAGGTTCTATAAAATTTAAAGAGGGTAAGCTAAAAGCAAATCGCAACTTATCAGCCGGAAATAGAGGAATAGTAAAAAAGCAATCCTTAAGATCAATAATAATAATCATATAATTTTTAGGTATGGCTGCAGGAGAAGGCAAACCTGGTTGCAGAGCTCCCATAATTACCATAGTTTGATTAACAGCACGTAAATCTTGTAATAAACGATATTTTCCCGATTTTTTCTTTATAACAAATATAGGAGTATTCCAAGGGCTATTAGACTTTTCTAGTCTGCCCAAAGCAAGCTGTTCATTAATTATATTATGGGCCGCCATTAATTTCTCCTTAGAAAGGGGCCATTGGTCCACCCAGACAGGATTATCAGAAATCCAAGTTATAGGGTCAGCATGTGGTGGAGGAGAATCCAAGGCCCCTAGAAAAAACCCACGCCTGTTTTATCCCGTTTATTATCAGTCTGCAAGGGTAATTTATTTCCCTGTTGATTTTTTCCCAAACCATTCCTAGGATCATACCCTTGATTTAACAACATATTAGTTACAGTAGGGTTGGGACTAAGCAATAGGATTCCCATTTGTTGTAATATATCTCTTCCCCAAAGGTTAACTGGCAATCCGGGCAATACGTAGGGTTTGAATATTCCTTGATTACCTTCAGCATCCTGCCAATGTAGGTATTGCGAACTTTGTTGTGGAGAATTAGATTGGCCAATACCTTGCAACTGTGTAATGGTTTGGTGCACGGGCCAATTTTTTGGCCAATGTATAAACGAAATAACAGAAACATCAGCACCAGTATCTAATAACCCAGAAAAAGGCCTTCCATTTATTTTTAATACCAATTGTGGTCTTTCCCTACCAATTTGTTGAATCCAGTAAACTGCATCAGAGGAACCGAAAGCCCCAGTTCCTCTTTTGTTATGTTGTAAAATTTTTCCTTCTGGTATGTATGGAATTAATAGAAGCTGAGCTATTCGCATACCAGGCATGATAAGAAAAGATCCTTTTGATGTTTGAACCATAGCCTTTAATTCCCCTTCATAATCAGCATCAATCACCCCAGGAATAATAGTTAAGCCTTTCATAGACATACTACTTCTTCCAAGGATTATACCAACCGTTCCCTGGGGTAAAGGCCCAAAAGTTCCCGTAGGAAGGGCTTGGGGTCCCATATCCGAGGTTAATAAGAATTGGGTGGAGGCACAGAGGTCCAGTCCTGCACTATTTGGCGTGGCCCTTTGAAGGGAGGAGATTCCATTCCCTGAGGAACAAAGGTCTGAGCTGGAGGCGGTGGAGCAGGGTGTGGGGGGATTATTGACATTGCTCCAATTGTTTGATGGGGCCGGAGCAGGCCCCTCCGGAAGTTTCCCGACAAGGGAGTTCCATCTTTATGAGTCACTGATCGGCATTCTTTAGCCCAATGCCGTCCTCTTTGGCATCGGGGACAAATTGTGGGAGGAGGAGATTTACCTTGAGGCACAGAATTTACGATAGGCATATTAGGAGTATCAACAGTACAATTTTTTGCAAAATGACCTGGCTTCCCACATTTAAAACAGTTTTTACTTTTAGCATTTGGCCTAAATCCTGCCTTAGTTAGGGCTGCAGCTATAGCTGCTCCCTGTAAGTAAGATGATCCAATATCAGAACAAACTCGAATATAATCCTCTAAATTTCCTTTCCTTTTCCATGGACGTATAGCTGCTTGACAAATATTATTAGCATTTTCGAAAGCCAATTGTTTGACGATAATTGCTCCAGAAGGACCATCAGAAATAATTCTATTAACAGCCTGTAATAATCTAGCCACAAAATCAGCATAAGGTTCATCTGCCCCTTGCCTTATTTTAGCAAGGTCTTCAGTCCTAGTGGAGGCAGGTAAATGTTTCCATGCATGTAGAGCTATATGATTGATCTGAGCATAAGCCACAAAAGGGAAAGCTAATTGATCCTGTAATAACTGATGTTGTCCTTCCCCAATCAACATCTCATAATTTACTAGCACATTATGTGCAGTATTTCTTTCAGCTTGTTCAGCAGCCTTTTCATAATATTCTGATTTCCAAAGTAAATAGTCGCCACCAGTGAGACAAGCACGAGCAATAGATTTCCAGTCTGCTGGAGGCAATGCTTCTGTTGCAATAGTATCCAACATAGTAATAGTGAAAGGGGCTATAGGCCCATATTGTGCACAGGCTGCTTTTAAATCTTTCAAAACCTTAAAGGAGAGAGGCTGATATTCCCGATTATTTTGTTGTGGATTTTGAGGATTGGGTCGTTCCACCACCGGACAGCAGAATAAAGGATCCTCCCCTCTATTAAGAGCTCCCCGTACTGCTTGTTGTAAAGGACTAAGCTTAGGAGGGATAGGGACAGAGACATGTAATTGCTGTAACCGCGGAAGAATATTTTCATCAGGATATTTTTCAGCCTCATATTTGGCTTCTTCACCCGCTAAATCAAAAGAAAAGTCATCATCATCAAGTGAATTAACACTGTTTATCCTCGGTGGCAACGGAGGAGCAGTAGCTACTGCAGCAATATGTTCTACAGATTTAGCTGTTAATTTTGGAACTGAATCATAAATTGGATTAAAACAATCTCTTATTAAATTCCACAAGCTAAAAATGGAAACTGAAACAGAAGATGGTCCATGAGTTTCATGATATTTAGATAATTCATCTCCTACACGAGTCCAAATTGTTAAGTCCACTGATCCTCCTTCAGGGAACCAAGGACAAGCATCATATACTATTTGCAAAAATTCCAAGAGCTGTGAGGTAGTTACCTTAGTTCCACGGGCTTTTAACATTGAAAGCAAAACCTGAGCAAATAAATCACGCTCCTTAGAGCCCTTTTGTCCCATATTATTTTACTTCTGACTCTTTCTCGAGTTACCGTCCTAAAAACGAAATTATTTCTTGTGGCCACACTATCTCACTCGAGAGTTCTACTTACCTGAAATCTTCCGAAATGCCTCACGCACTCAGGTCCCTGTTCGGGCGCCACTTGCCGCAGACCGGCTGCAGAAAGCTAGAAGTTCCTGGCGGTGAGGGGTAAGGAACTGAAAAGCACCAGTATGGGGTCAGAAGGGCCAAGACAACTGATGGTTGCAAGGCAAGTTTATTCAAAGAGCATGAATGTATATATAGGTTTAGTACGGAACGAATACTAAACAACAAATCAGTAAACCTTGTATTTCCACATAGTTCTGTCGCCACTATCTATGCACCACTATCTATGCACCACTATCTATGCACCACTATCTATGCGTCAGCATGCCTTATGGGCCATTCTTTGGAGATGCAGACTTCCCCCTCAGGGCAGCACGTCCTTCTTCTGGGGAACAACCAGGGGCTCTTAGATTCAGAGCAGGCACCTGGAACGAAACTGGCTGCAAGCCATTTTCCTTTTTTACGCTCAATACCGCAGCGTCAGGAGTGCATACCAAGAAAGAGACAAGCAGTTCTCCGGAAAGCAGAAAGCTGAATAAGCTTACAGCTTGGGGGCCACCACACCAAATGAATAAGCCATACACATACCAATACCCCCTCTCGAGGAACCATTTCTTTATTAACAACTGTGGCAAAGACTGCTAGTTCCTCACCCAAATCCAAGTTCCCCTTCCTAGGCCAAGAGCCGGACTGCATTTCCCACCTCCTTGGCACTGAGGTGTGGCACTGAGATGGGAAGGGAAGCAATGTGTGACGCTTCCAGGTCTGGCCCATAGAACCCCTCCCTGTGCTCAACCCTCCATGGCCTCTTCCCCATCGGGCTGGAATGAAGATGACTCCGGAAACTTTAGAGACTCTGTATTGAAGATGGTGGAGACTCCTACAGCTGAGTCCCTGGGTGAGTACAGGGAGGAGGGCTGCCCCATCTTCTGTTCACCTGCCC
Source organism: Balaenoptera physalus (assembly GCF_965194825.1). NCBI lineage: Eukaryota > Metazoa > Chordata > Mammalia > Artiodactyla > Balaenopteridae > Balaenoptera > Balaenoptera physalus. Next base: position 53,096,342 of record NC_138882.1, on the reverse strand, counting down.
AGTACTCTCGCATGAAAAGAAAGAGGCTGCTATTATGGTTTCGGGGGGGGAGGGGTTTGTTGGTTTGTTGGTTTGTTTTAGGCTGCACCACGCAGCATGCAGGATCTTAGTTCCCTGACCAGGATCAAACCCATGCCCCCTGCTTTGGAAGCGTGGAGTCTTAACCACTGGACCGCCAGGGAAATCCCGAGGCTGCTGTTATGTTTAAGCCAGTATACATAATAGCTAACCTACCCCCACCTAATACTGTAACTAACTGCTTACTATCAAGTGCTTGTTAACTATCAACTTCATACGTCAAATTAATGACACCATTAACTTGGTGACACGGGTTTGAAGCTGCAAATTTTAAAACATACACACATATATTCACCTCTTCATTTACTTTTCAAAACTATTTAGTAAGAGCTTAGTTTATATGTGAGGTTGACCTGGTATTAATAATTTCCTTAGTGCCCCCCAAATAATGTGATTTTTGGACAGGAGGTCACTAATGAGGTATTTCCACCTCCAAATGAAAATTTATTTGATTATCCCCATAACATCTCCCATGTTATCTTCTTTGAAGAGAGAATAAATTTAAACAATCACAGTTAAGAAATTCAGCTTCATATCCAGTAGAAGTAAAAATGACATTAAGATTGCTCTTTTTGAAACAACGAGGTCCTACTGTATAGCACAGGGGACTATACTCAATATTCTGTGATAAACCATAATGGAAAAGAATATTTAGAAAAAGAACGTATATATATGTATAACTGAATCACTTTGCTGTACAGCAGAAATTAACGTAAAATTGTAAATCAACTATACTTAAATTTTTAAAAAAAGAAAAACAGGTGAAATCTTTAAAAAATAATGCTCTTTATGTATGTTAAACTATTTCATAATAGTATTTTTAAAAGGAGTTACTAATGATTGGTTGAGAATTACTAGTTTACTCAAAAATCTGCATCTCCAAAAATATAATTTAAGAATAAGTGAAGAGGGGCTTCCCTGGTGGCGCAGTGGTTGAGAATCTGCCTGCCAATGCAGGGGACACGGGTTCGAGCCCTGGTCTGGGAAGATTCCACATGCCGCGTGAGCCACTAGGCCCGTGAGCCACAACTATTGAGCCTGCGCGTCTGGAGCCTGTGCTCCGCAGCAAGAGAGGCCGCGATAGTGAAGAGGCCCGCGCACCGCGATGAAGAGTGTCCCCCGCTTGCCGCAACTAGAGAAAGCCCTCGCACAGAAACGAAGACCCAGCACAGCCAAAAATAAATATAAAAATAAATAAATAAATAAAAGATTACTATTAAAAAGAAAAAAAAAGAATAAGTGAGGAAACTGAGAACTTATACCATGGATGTCAATCTCACACAATGCCAGAAATAAGACCCTAGTCAAGTGTTAATACAGATTTTAAAGATATTGTGGTGTCCAGCTCCTCATAGATCACCCTGAACTCCCATAGTGCTCTACCTACCCACCGCTTACCTTTGGGTCAATGTATGACAGGTGATGTGGTGGTGATTACAAGCCCAAGTTCAGGCACCAGGCTGCCTAAATCTAAACCCTGGCTTTATTATTTACTAACTTTCCTCCTTGGTAAATACATAAAACAAGAATTGGACCTACTACAAAGATAAATGAGATAATGCATGTAAGGTTTAAGTGAGTATCTGGCACATAGAAAGTATTTTTCAAATATTCGCTTTATTGCTGTTGTTATGGTCATTATTTATCATTCTTAAGGAAAGAGATTATCACTGATTTATTTCTGTATCCCCCGAATGGGTTCAATGCCTTAGAAGTAGTGGCTGCTTAATAAATGTTTATTGAATAAATGAATCACTGGTGAAATAGCAAGTCCCTACTATATAATGATTACACACATACACACACACACACACACATATATACATACATATAGATGCTGTAAGTTGATCCCATTAATTTTCACTGAGTATATCTCGTACTCATTTAAAAGATAACATCACATACAAATACATACACACAATTAAAGATTTAAATGTAAAGGTGAAGTCACAAAAGTACTTCAACTTTATTTTCATAAATCAATTTTGAAGCAGGAAAAACCTTTCTAAATATGACCCCAAAAAAGTGATTTTGGACAGAAAATCCTAAAAAAGTAAGCGCTCCTACAAATCAATAAGGGGGGATCAAAAATCCAACAGGAAAATGTGGAAAATCCATGACAAAAAGTAATCACAGATTAAAGGATATTCAACTTCATTTATAATGAGAAATGCAAATAACTTCTATACATTTTTTCACCTCTCAGATTGGCACATATCCAAAAGTTTGGAAACACACTGGGCTGGTGACAGTGTGGGGAGACAGGCACTCTCATACATTGCTGGTAGAGTAATCGCTACAACCTCTAAAAGAGCAATTTGTCGATATCTATCAAAATTACAAACCATATACCCTTTGACCCAAAGCTTCCACTTCCACAAACTTTCCTTACGTATATTCTCTCCACAGGGCAAAATGACAATGTTATTCATTGCAGCATTATTTGTAACAGCAAAAGACTAGAAATAATCTAAATGTCAATCTATAGAGGTTTAGTTGAATCAATTATAATTTATCTGTAGAAACCTATGCAGCCATAAGAAATAATGAGGAAGGTATTTATATACCATAAGGAACAAGAGTCAGCAAAACATGGCCTGAAGACCAAATTCAGCCCACTGCCTGTTTTGGTACAGCCCACAAGCTGAGAATAGATTTTACATTTTTAAATTATTGGAAAAAATCAAAAGAAGAATAATGTTTCATCACATGAAAGTGATATATATTTCAAATTTCTAGGTCGATAAATGAAGTTTTTTTTTTTTAACATCTTTATTGAAGTATAATTGCCTTACAATGGTGTGTTAGCTTCTGCTTTATAACAAAGTGAATCAGTTATACATATACAATATGTTCCCATTTCTCTTCCCTCTTGCATCTCCCTCCCTCCCACCCTCCCCATCCCATCCCTCTAGGTGGTCACAAAGCACCGAGCTGATCTCCCTGTGCTATGCGGCTGCTTCCCACTAGTTATCTATTTTACATTTGGTAGTGTATATATGTCCATGACACTCTCTTACCCTGTCACATCTCACCCCACCCCCTCCCCATATCCTCAAGTCCATTCTCTAGTAGGTCTGTGTCTTTATTCCCGTCTTGCCACTAGGTTCTTCATGGCCTTTTTTTTTTTTTTTCCCTTAGATTCCGTATATATGTGTTAGCATACTGTATTTGTTTTTCTCTTTCTGACTTACTTCACTCTGTATGACAGACTCTAACTCCATCCACCTCATTACAAATACCTCCATTTCATTTCTTTTTATGGCTGAGTAATATTCCATTGTATATATGTGCCACATCTTCTTTATCCATTCATCTGTCGATGGACATTTAGATTGCTTCCATGTCCTGGCTATTGTAAATAGAGCTGCAATGAACATTTTGGTACATGACTCTTTTTGACCTATGGTTTTCTCAGGGTATATGCCCAGTAGTGGGATTGCTGGGTCGTATGGTAGTTCTATTTGTAGTTTTTTAAGGAACCTCCATACTGTTCTCCATAGTGGCTGTATCAATTTACATTCCCACCAACAGTGCAAGAGTGTTCCCTTTCCTCCACACCCTCTCCAGCATTTATTGTTTCTAGATTTTTTGATGATGGCCATTCTGACCGGTGTGAGATGATATCTCATTGTAGTTTTGATTTGCATTTCTCTAATGATTAATGATGTTGAGCATTCTTTCATGTGTCTGTAGGCCATCTGTATATCTTCTTTGGAGAAATGTCTATTTAGGTCTTCGGCCCATTTTTGGATTGGGTTGTTCGTTTTTTTGTTATTGAGCTGCATGAGCTGCTTGTAAATCTTGGAGATTAATCCTTTGTCAGTTGCTTCATTTGCAAATATTTTTTTGAAACACAGCCACACGCATTTATTTACAGATTGTCTGTGGCTGCTTTCAGGGGACAACAGCACAGTTGAGTAGAGACCCCATGGCTTGCAAAGCCTAAAATATTTACTGTCTGTCCCTTTACAGAAAAAATTTGCCAACCCCAACATAGAGTGTTTCCTAAAGTATTTTGCTAAATGAAAAAAGGAAGGTAAAGAAATGGTACATAGTATGCTATAAGGGAAAAAAGGAGAAGATAATTATATATGCAGAAAATATCTCTGGATATTTCAATGAGAGAAATTGCATGGCTGGGAGAGGGTGGGGGACAGCATCATTTCTCCCATTATATCCCTTTCATCTTTTGATTTTTTTAATTAGATTGATTCAAACTGATTTCAATCATGTATTCAAATATTTAAGACTTCTGTAAAATGTAAGTTCAACTTCAAAATTGAACAAGGCATAAAATAATAGGGAAACGTGAGGTGATTGATGTGTTAATTATCTAAATGGGAGGAATCCTTTCACAATGTATATGTATATCAAACCATCACATTGTGCACTTTAAATATCTTACAATTTTGTCAAATATACCTCAATTTAAAAATTTTAATAAATAAATTCTAATTTACATATCAAAAAATAAACAAGGCATCACTTCATCAGTGGAATTAAAGTATTCAGTATTGATAGGTATATTTTAGATATAACTGATGGGGATATCATTTGTAAACAAACTTTCTGGAAACTGATTTAGTGTATATGTGAAGGACCTTTTAAAAGTGCATAGCCTTGGGACTTCCCTGGTGGCACAGTGGTTAAGAACCCGCCTGCCAATGCAGGGGACATGAGTTCGAGCCCTGGTCCGGGAAGATCCCACATGCCGCGGAGCAACTAAGCCCATGTGCCACAACTACTGAGCCCGCGCTCTAGAGCCTGCAAGCCACAACTACTGAAGCCTGTATGCCTAGAGCCACAACTACTGAAGCCCATGCGCCTAGAGCCCGTGCTCCACAACAAGAGAAGCCACCGCAATGAGAAGCCTGCGCACCGCAACAAAGAGTAGCCCCCACTTGCCACAACTAGAGAAAGCCCGCGCGCAGCAACGAAGACCCAACGCAGCCAAAAGTAAATAAAATTAAAAAAAAAAAAAAAGGTGCATAGCCTTTAACTGAGTAGTTCTACTTCTAGGAATGTATCTTAAAAAATCAGCCAAAGGTTTATACAACAAGATGTTCAAATGGTATAATTTATAATGGGTGACAAATCTGTACATAGCCTATATATTCAACAACAGTGAATTGGTTAAATAAAATGTGATACATTCATATAATAGAATATAGTCCATTTTTTAAATGGTACATTTTAATGCCATGAGAATATTTCACCATATACTCTTAAGGGGAAAAGAAAGAAGTAATTGTATATGTAATTTAATTTGATTTTTAATATATACGCATTGAAAATACTAGAAGTAAATATATCAAAATGTTAACAGGCATTATCTTTTAGTGATAGGATTGTGGGTGTTCTTCTTTTTCCTTGTACCTTTCTGAACTTAAGTGCTATAAAATGAGTATATGTCACTCATACAATCGGGAGGGGTGAGTGGTGGGGATGCTGGTTACTTTTTTAAGCAGAAGCGGGCACAGCACTTGCCTTTTTCCTTCCGTAGTAGAGCAACTTAGTGAATTTCTCCACGATCTGCGCAGGCGTCTCCACGCTGGGGGGAATCTCCCCAGTGAGCAGGTTCCGGGTCCCCAAGCTCAGTACTGGCCGGTCCTCATCCGTCAGGTTGATGAGGTTGGCCACAGGCGGCTGCCGCTTGTACTTCTCCAGCTTCTTGCAGTCCTGCATCAGCAGCTCCGCGATGTCAGACCCCACCACAGACTGCAAGGGAAAAAGGGCCATCCTGGGAGAGAATCCTATTCATCCTCATGCTGGCAGCCCAGGCTGAAGGAAGAAGGCACCAGAGCACCTGCCCTCTTCAGGAGGAGGCTGACATGCAAACACAAGACAGCCCCTTCTTAGATTGTTGTATTTCAAACTCCAGCTTCCCTATCATGCTTGTTTCCTGCCTGTCAGGAGCCACAAAGATGACCAGAAATATGCACACTCTCCTAGGTGTATCATACTGGGCGATAACCCCAGGCTAGTGGAGAAGGGGAGGGGAAAGGTTAGCATTAGCAAACTGGCATTGACATCTGAGCAGTTTTTCCCCTTGAGGCCATTTGTTGCTTCTTTAATGTTACCTTTTATAATCAATCATGCCACAAGCCGAATCTTCTCTCTCCCAGGAAGGCTTAAATTCCAGCCCAGCAGGCACCTGCCCACCCGCCAACGCGGTGGTACTGACCCCGTTCTGCCGACAAAGGAGAACCAACAGTTGCCACAGTAGAGCCGAGTCTCTGCTCCCCGGTGTCTCAGATTTGCGACTCTGCGCTGCTTTCTGCTGGCAAAACGTCACGATGTCCACCTTGTGTACATCTTCCCTATGGAGAGATTTCAGGGAGCAAAGAGTGAGGGAAAGACTCGTCCCCCGGGTAGGACCACAGTCCCCTCCTACAGTGTGAGGGTGCTGCTGGGGCTGGAGATGGGGGAGAAGCCTGACAACCCAGGACGGGGGTAGTGAGTCTACAGCTACAGCATAGTTGTTTCCTTACAGAACAGGAAGGGACCTCAGAGATTCTCTCGTCCACCCTCTCCATTTTACAGAGGAGGAAACTGAGGCCCAGAGACCTGAAATGACTGTTTGGTAGCAAGGAAGAGCACAGACTCTGGGCTCAGACAACCCTGCATTTAAATCTAGCCATCCACTTCTCAGCTTACACAAGTTTCTTATCTCCTCTGAGCCTCGGCTCTTTTTGCTAAAATAGGAATCATTAACAAGTCTACCTCCAACACAGCATCTTGTAATAACCTATAACGGAAAAGAATCGGAAAAAGAATTGATATATATACATATGTATATATATATATATATATATCTATATGAATTACTTTGCTGTACACCTGAAACTAACACAACATTGTAAATCAACTATATTTCAAACTAAAAATTTTTTTAAAAGTCTACCTCCGTACAAAAAGGAATTAGCCAATTGTGTAGTGTATATAAGTGCTCAATAAACAGGATTTATTATTTACTTGAGATCATTCAACGAAATCAATCAAACTGGGACCAGTACCCTAGTGTCCAAATACCCAGCTCGGTGCTCTACCCCACATCTGTATACCTGTGTGTAAGAAATGGAGACAACACTCATTTTTACTTGAAGGAACTGTCAAAATACTATGGGGATTTTCTTGGAGGGGGAAGCTTCAGGATAAGAACACATTTACACAGTAGTGATGATATTTTAAGGGCTTGGGTGTGCATTATCTCACCTCTGACACCAGCCAGGACTCCTCTCTCGACGACAAAGAGCATTCTGAATATTTATCAGTAACATGACTAGCAATGTAAAAGCAGTTCTAGCTCAATCCTGCAGAGGGCAGACTTGCACACTGTCCAGTAACTCAAATGCTGGCCATGTTACTTATCTCCCTAGAAAAAATTTTTCCATATGACCCACTTGCCTATGATTTCCCAGGCTGTGTTCCACTCTTCTACCAGTTTAAGTACTATTAAGTACACAGAACGCTAAAACCCCTTACCATGTAGGCTTTGTAAAATAAAACTGATTTCAGATTTTTAAACCTTTAAGTTAATTTTTCTTTCTGCCTTTCAACACTCAAATTGCTTGTCAAAATGGCTCAGGCCACATTTGGCTCCAACTTGTAGCACGGAGATTCCACTCCAACGGGGAGAGACATTTTCTTTCAAGGAAGTCAAGAACAAATCCCCAAAATGCTGATCTGGGCAGGAAGATTTTATAGGTTTCAAAAGCCCTTATTTTGCAGCTCTTATGGTAATTTACCTAATCAGGGGTCCTGAGAAAGTCCTCATCTTTTCTTGTTCCTCAGAATCATTAAGAATAACCTGGAACAAAAAAAATCAAGTTTGGTCTTCAAGACTATGTCCCCCCAGTGCCCCATTGCTCAGTCAAGTCCAACATCAGAACCCAGAGCCGTGATCCTAGGATGTGGCTCAGTGCCTCATGGAGAAAGCAGAGGACAAAAATGAGCTCTCTAGTTGCTGAATATGACCCAGTAGCATCTCAGGAAAAACAGAAGTCTAGCAATACTTCTCTCACGGAAGAGCCCCAGCCATTTCTTCATACACACACACGCGTGCACACACACACACCAATCCACAGGGTGCCTGGCCCAGTCCCCTCCAAGAGCACCTTATTCCTGGAGATGCCCAAGGCTCAGGCAAAGGGAAGCAGGGAGCAGAGTGCTGACATTACGAGGACACAGAATCTTGTTTACCTCCACGCTGTGCAGTTCAACAAGGGCCGTCTGTCCATCACTGGGAGATCTGGGACCCACACACACCAGCTGACCTCCTGGCCCAAAACTCACAGGCATGTGAGGGATGTAGAACTTCATGGGTGTCTTGGGACCAGCTGCCGAGATGTCCTCTGACCAACAGACACAGATGGACACTGTTAGCATTACTGCCACTGCTTTGCTTTACTTCAGAAATACTCCACAGACACACTTCTTTCCAAATTCCACCTGGGACCAAGATAAGATTCTGGATGGGCTGCATAACTAGAAGAAGCCCATGCTCCGAGTGAGATCTGAACCTCTGAGAATATGTCAGAATATAATGCAAGGAGTTGTTGGTTTGGTCCAAATGATAATGTACCAGGGCCAGACTCCCACAATGGTGACACGCTGGGAACTCTGGCTCTCATAGCCCCAGTACTCAGGGCAAGCCTCCTACATCCAGACCTTTGTGACCTGCCTTCGCTTTCCCAAACTGAACTCTGGTCTTTACTTTCTTCACCTATTACCTAACAGTACCTCTGAGTGCCTCCTCTCCCAGCCTGATGATGGCTAGGGGCAGTGTTCCCTTCCAAGAATCAGCTATGATGCAATCTCCAGTACCAGAGAAAAGGGGGGAAATGGAGCCAAAGTTGGCCACTCTGCTCAGGAGACCTCCCTACACAAATGAGGCAGACAAATGGTCTGCTCTTGGAAATACAGGGCAAAGGTGACTTTCCAAGACATGTGCCACCCAGCCCTCTTCTCAACAGACCCAGCCAACTCCTTTGATCACTTCAGTACCCACCAGCCTGAATTGGACGCCAAGCCGCTGCAGCCATGGGGTCGTACAGCTCAGAGGCATCTGCCATGTACTGACTGAGCTCATAGCTGCTGGAGGTGAGACCAGACTCGTGCTGCTGGAGAAGGTTGGACTCCTCGGTCAGTGATGGCTGGAAATTAAAAACAACAAAACACATGGGAAGAATCAGAAGCACTTTCAGAGAGACGGTCCTCCCAAGTGTTTCTTCAAAGCAACAAAATGCAAATAAATATAATGAATGTGGATGTGCTGAAAGGAAAAGAAGGGATAATTCAATTGACGGGTGTTTGCTAAAGGATTCACTGTGGCCTAGTGGGAAGTGTGCAGGTCCTGGGGTCAGGGAGGCTGAATTCAATCCCAGCTTTGTCAATACCAAGTGCTGTGACCTTGAACAAGTGACTTAGACTCTCTGAGCTCAGGACCTTTATCTGCAATATAGATCATCATACCTACCCTATATAGTTCAAGCACTTACTCTTGCAGTCATTCACCAACTGTTTAATGAGCACTTACTATGCTCCAGGTGCTATGCTTTCCCTAAGGATACAGGTGTACAAGAAATTCACAGAACTTACATCCTGAGGACTGTAAAACAATGGATGCAAACAATGGATACAAAAGGTCTTTGTCCACACTGTAAAGTGCTGTACATATGTATGGCTGCTGTTATTGTGTTGTTGTTACTGTTAGTCATAATAGGTGCCCCGCCCTGTGAAGCATCAGGTGTACAGAAGAAACTGTCCCCACAAATCATACAAATCTCATCAGGGATACAAAATTAATACAAGACTGTCAAAAATGAAGAGCTTGTCTCTGTCGTATGTTTGTAACTTTTCCATAAATCTAAAATTATTCCAAAATTTAAAGTTTATTGTAAAAAAAATTCAAGAGCTCCATTTTGTAACCCAGCTGGTACACACAGTAAGATTTTAGAAAAAAGAGATGGACGAGTCAAGAAAAATTCCACTTTTCAGATCTGAATTAAAAGGTTCTAGCAACTTCCCACTTCCTGGGTAAACCGAATTGCTAATCCACCGGGGTACCGGTGACAGCCTCTTCTCTTTCCTACCTTGGAGTGACTTGGGTGACATTTCCTGATCCAGCCAACTCGGCAAAAGAATGCAAAAGGGCCAGATCAGGGCCCCAGATCCAGAAGACTGAAACAGGGAGCAGGGAAAGGAAGAGGTGGGTGTAGAGGCTCTGCCAATTGGGGAGGAATGGGACCCCCTCAGACTGCTGGCCACTGGGGACCCCGCCCCCCAGGGCCCTGCTCTGCCCCTACTGACGAGGGCAGGTGTGATGCACTGTCACAGACCACCAGCCCCATGTCACTTCAGGTTACCTTGTTTTTCTGGGCCCCAGTTAGCGGACTCTCCAGAAGTAAGTCCCCAGGTCTCTCCTGTCCAGAGTTAGAAGCAGGATTGTCTTTATAAGGGTTCCAACGCTGAGATCTGCGGCAAAATGACAGGAGCAGGTGAGAGGGGGTCCAGGGCAGGCCAGCAAGGCTGAGCTTCTCTCTGCTGGAGGCTGTTCTGCTGCAAAGCGTGGGCAGGTGTCGGGGTGGCCCGTGTGTCGCAGGGAAAAGCCTTCTCCTCCATTTCTCCGCCTCAGTCTATTAGACCAGAAAAACAGGAGCTCCTGTGGTTCATAGTACAGTCACTAGAGGTGGCCCCAAACCCTGCAGAGGAGGCTCGGTCTCTGTAGCCTGACGTCCTGGAATAAGTTAAATCAGAGCAGCTGGGTTGGTGAGTTCCAGGCAGGGTTAAGGCACCAGGTCTAAGGGCACCAGACAGGGGCTTGAACAAAATGCTGTTCCCTGCTCACCTTATCCCACAGGAGAGCCCATTCTCAGGGCACAGGAGGGGGCAGAGGAGAAGCACCCCAGCCCCAGGCAGGACCCAATCAGGAGAACTTCTGCAAGGCCACATCTGTTCCGAGGCCAACATAGAATTAAGGCCCTCCTCTAAGACGGACCTCAAGTAATCTCACAGGTTTTGGGAACCACCTCTCAGAATTAAGAATCCCTCCCCCTAGTGTCCATGTGAACAGCTGGTCCCAGCCAATCCAGGCTACTCTCACACCCCGGAGGCCAGAACAAAAGCAGACGGGCTTCTGAAGATGAGGGACCAGCACCGGATGACATACGGTTTGCCTAACATAGCCTGCGTTTGGCTGAATCATGTTGAACCGGCCTCTCCTTTCACACTTACTGGAGCTGGGTCTCACTATTTGTTCCAAACGGACTATTCTGGTTTTCATGTTGGTGTTCATTCAGGTACTTTTGATCTCGATAATCTTCATGCCAGTTATAAGGACTCCCTTGCCTTGGCACTGCACCCTCAGAAAAAACAAAATAAAGACAGGTCACTTCCTATTCCTAAAAGTTCAGAAAGACACTAGCAAGCCATGAAGCTGAGTTACTGGAGCACAGCAGGTATAAAAACATACAATCATCCCTCTGTATCCATGGGGGGGATTGGTTTCAGGACCTGGGGAAGTTCAAGTCCCTTATATAAAATGGTGTAGTGTTTGCATATAGCCTATGCACACCCTCCATATACTTTAAATCATCTCTAGATGAATTATAATGCCTAATACAATGTAAATGCTATGTAAATAGTTGTAAATACAATGTAGGTGCTTATACAAATAGTTGCCTCCAAGCAGCAAATTCAAGTTTTGCTTTTTGGAATTTTCTTTTCTTCGAATATTTTCAATCATCAGTTGGAGGCAGACCTGCAGATTCGGAGGGCTGACCGTATTTGCCAAATTGAGTAAAGTTGATAAGTAAAAGCTAACAGTGAAAGTCCATAAGATGCATCTCTCTGAACCAATTAGCACGGCTCTATACAATGGTACAACAGCGGGGATCCTATGTGTGCGCACAGATGTTTGTGTTTTCAACGTTGAAACAGATTTCTCTTTGCTAGCAGGTCAGAAGATGCCTTTAGTACATACCTAAAGCCTTACTATTGGTGTAAGGTTTAAGTACTTTTTTGTACATATCTGCCTCCCTCAGGGTAAATGATGGTCAGACTCATTACAGCCCAGCCACACACTTGATGACTTCACTGTTAAGAAATGACTTCACTGTTACTTGGTCAGAGGCTATAATCTTAGAAGAAAAATATGGATGAAGTACAAACTATCCACAATACTAGTAATGTAGTAATAGTTTCAGTGCCATCATCTACACGTACAAAGAAAAATGACTCTTTTCTATCTCTTCTTCTCAAGACATTTAGCAGTAGTGTCATTGCTGTGGCCTCATCTGGCCAAGAAAGAAGCAGGTGAGGCTGGGGCTCTACCTCAGCCGAGCAGGAGGCCCAGGGTGAGCCTCCGAGCACGGCCCCTTTGCCCTCTGCCCTATCCGACCAGCTGCACCATCCCAAAGGCTTCTTGGAGATTATTCCGTACCTCTTTCTTCCCGCAGCTGCTGCGGGTGTCCACGGTAGTAATAACTTCCATAAGCATATTCTTCCCTTAGGGCTGGAGAGTGATAGCTTTGATATAGATCCTCAATGCCCGGCCTAAAGAATCACAAAGGCGGCCAGTCATTCAAGGATGAACATGGTAAAGAGAAAAACCAACGGAGGACTTGACAAACAAAACAACTTCAGAGGACAGAATTGTGACCCCCGTCTAGAATCTGCTCTAAAGCCACAGTTCATTCTGAATGCCATAACCAAAAAATCCAGAATCAGAGCAGGAGTAGGACCGTTGTGTCAGAACAACACTGCAATTTTTATAGCAAAACCATAGCCAAGTGTCTCATTCTCCCTCCCCATGATCCCTCTTACTCCTCCAACACACACACAAACAACAACACAAAATAATATCTGAGAAAACCCTGCTCTGACATCACCTTAGGAAACCCCTTCCCAAGAAGACTGTGTAAGTGCCCCATATACCACTGTAATTCCCATGCATATTATAGATGGCAATGAGATGAAAAAGTCAAGTTGGACCATCTTAAATCTGATTGCTTTTATTGCCTCTGTCCTTAACATACCTTCCTTCGAGAATTCAACAAAGGAACATCATGTTGTTAGTATCTTTATCAATTAATAATTCTTTACTATTTCATAGGGGCAGAGTTCTTTACAATAATTGTCATAATTTCAACCCTAAATCTGGAGGCAGGAAAACATCACCCCACCTGAAAAAGTTAAAGTAGAAAATAGATGGCTTGCAACATTCCATAAAATATGAAGTCCAGGAGGAGGAACTCCAGATTCTCCTAGAATTACCTCACTGAGACCTCTTCATTCTGAATTTGGAGCCTACAAGCTTGTATCTGCTTTCTCTGATTTTTTTTAAGTTCCCATTCATTCACTCAATACATTTTGTTTTTCTGTACCCATCACACTCTAGGTGATGTTCTAGGCACTAGGGCTCTTCTTGGTGTTGGTGGGTCAGTGCTAACCCTGGGTCAGAGTCTTCCAAAGAGGATAAGGAACTTTTTATAGAGATCCATAGGAAAAGCTTTTCCAGAGTCTACAAACATTGCCTTTTGTGATCCCAGAGTAAGAGGGTCTCATCTGCTGTCTTGAATTTCATCATTCTTTCTACCCTCTCCCCCCATCACCCAATCACATTGTGATGGCTTCTTTAAGAAGCTCCCCTAGGGGATAAAGAAAGGAAAATATTATATTTTCAGTCACCAAAATCCAATTTGGGAGAGGAAAGGGTGTAGCTAAGTCAGTGTAGTAGGGTGGAGAAGGAAAAAGAAGAAAAAGAGGAGAAATAAAAGGAAAAGGAACAAGGAAAAGAGCAATCTGTTTGGAAGCATTTAGGAGAGCTAGGTCAATTCCAAGCTCTAAACCCATACCTTGAATACAACTGACTGGGATAACCACCTTTATAACAGTCAACCCTGGACACAGGCTGATGCCATTCCCCAGGCCTGGACGCATAATGAGGCTGCTGGTGGTCTGCCCCAGGGTCCTGCTGTGGTTGGGGGCTCCTGCCCATGTCTTGTCTTTGATGGACCCTCTCTCCATTGTGCCAAGAGTGACGAATAGGCCGATAGTATCTATCTCTCTGAAGCCCTCGGTCTGGATCCCTTGATGGTGCTGGGGGCCTCCCTGCTGGCTGAGGCGGCCACTGGGGAACCCAAGGCTCCATCCCTGACCTTCTGAATTTCTCTCGTGTTTTGAGTCAGTTGTGTAGTTATTTTATCTTCCTACAGACAAAACAGAAAGAAAAAAATTATCATCATTTTAGGCCTATATCCAAACATGAAGGTTAATTAGGTTTTGTGAAAGAAGCACCTATGGTCCTCAAAATCTTCTATCTAAAACAAACCACACAGGCACTGATACAGAGATATCTGAAAAAATCTCAAGGAGATATGTGAAATAAATAACAGGCTAGACAACTATACTGATGTTGCTATAAAAATTAAAAAGTATATTTGGAGCAACGATAGATGTGGGAGGCATGGGAGAGAGAACAGTAATAGATGAAGCTCCAAAACACTATCAAAGTATCCCAGTTAAATACATGTGTGCTGGACTTCCCTGGTGGCGCAGTGGTTAAGAATCTGTCTGCCAAGGCAGGGGACATGTGTTCAATCCCTGGTCTGGGAAGATTCCACATGCCGTGGAGCAACTAAGCCCATGCACCACAGCTACTGAGCCCACGTGCTGCAACTACTGAAGCCCGTGCACCTAGAGACTGTACTCTGCAACAAGAGAAGCCACCATAATGAGAAGCCCACGCGCCACAACGAAGAGTAGCCCCCGCTCGCCACAACTAGAGAAAGCCCGCGCACAGCAACAACGACCCAACACAGCCAAAAATAAAATAAAAATAAAATAAAATTTAAAAAATACATGTGTGCTCACATATTCCACCAGTAAATGTTTATTCAACATTTACTATGGAGGCCCTATTCTGTCACAGAAATAGAGTGGGCCTTAGACAGAGCTAGACCACAGTTCAAATCTAAACTCTGCCACTTATTAGCTAGTTAAATTTTTCAAGCCTTAATTTCCTTACCCATAAAATGAGGACCATAATGAGCTGACAGAGTCACTGTCAGAGTCAGAGATCCTTACATAAAGTGCCGAACTTGGCCCTCTGGCTGGTATACAGTAATTGTTCAATAAATAACAGTTACTGTTATCAGAGATAAAGATTAGGGTAGTGTGAGCAGCTGAAGACATTTCCTAAATAAAAAGGAGCTTAAAGTGACCTCAAGAGACATCTTTTCTGAATCCTTGAAGTCTTAGAAGAACTAGGCCCTATAATCTGGCCATTCCTGCCCCTGCTCCAGGGGAGGCAATGAGACGCAAGTTTGGGATTGCTTCCCTGACAAACTAGAGAGCCGTGTCTCAGTAATCTTCCTGGCTGGAGATTTTAAAACCTGGAAGTCTCCCCAGCATCAAACTGATTTTCTCCACTTATGCTTCAAAATGGGAAATAGCTCCACAGGACAAGATACCTTCCAAGCTTCTCTGCTTATATCACAGAGCAGCACCTGCGTCCAGCTGCCCCCAAAGAAAAAGCACACATCACACCTTACTGCTGCTCAGGAGTCTCTCATGTCAGAATACATAGCTCAGTCACACCCCATGTTTCTTCCCCCTTGGGAACTATTTTACGTTGAAAAGTTCTGATCGGATCCAGTCAACTTGCTCCCACTCCTGAAACTCCCAGCCCAATATAAAAATGAATATCAGAATAAAAGGTCAAAGGGTGTGTGTTGAAATCAAGATGTCACACTGCTCGAACGCTGCGGAGCCAGGGTCCACAGCTATGAGCCGAGAGCTGTAAGCAGAACATACCAGAAGAACAAGGCACAGAAGTGCCTTCCACCTCAAGAGCAATCCAGCTCAGGAAAACTTGCACCTTCCTTCCCGTGTCAGCCCACTTTCTTGAAAAAGTCAGGTGCAATGAGAGCCTTTTCCAGCAAATCCCAGCAGAGGCCAAATGCCCCGGACACAGTGAAAGGCTAAACAGGTCTTTCCTGAAGGCCCACGGAACTTGATAGCATTTGGACACAAGGAATTTCAACAAGAAGAAAGCTTCTTCCACCTTGTCCCCAGATATTTTCACTAGACAGCCCTTCTCCGACTGCAAAGGCGCAATACCCAGTCCCTTTGCCAAAGTCAACTACAATTGATTTTCGTTGGCAAGATATCAACTCCAGCAGGTTAGACCTCAGGTTACAATTAAGGACCCCAAATGAAAAGCACCTAAGATTCTCCAAATGAAGGCATTACGTCTACAGTGACAAGTCATACTCACACATCACATAAATGACCTTCCCTGGTCCCGCTAAGGTCAGTATTGCCTTTCCTAATTTGACAGCACAGCAAGTACAGCCAAGACAAAGCAAGTAAGGGCGCTAGCATTCCCACACACCTGCTCTGACGGCTCTCCACCGCCTTCCCTCAGCGCAGCTCCAGGAGTGTCTGCTCTCCTCCTGGACGCTGTCAAAGTCCAGGTGCCACATCTACCAAGACCTACCTAGCCCTCAGATCTACAGCCTGTCAGCTACCTTTGCCACGGCCTCCATGGAGCCGATCCACGAGGGCAAAGTACAGCGCAGCTCCCCCAGTCGGCCAGACCCGGCTTGGAGTATTTGCTCACAACCCTGTCAGAGGCTGCTGCTTCTGTTTGCCTGGTCGTGGGCTGAGCCAGGTTCACTCACATGTGACATGTGACAAAGCATCCAGACCCCCACAGCAAACAAGGAGCAGAGACCCGAGGGAGAGGAAGTGCAGAAAGCCCTGAGGCAGCCTGACCTGGAGAGAAGAGCATCGCCTATAGGTTGTAAACTCCTGGCTCAGCCACGAGTGGCTCTATTGCTCAACCTCTCAGCTTCTCCTCTAAAAGGGGAATAACAGTACTTAGCTTATGAGCGTCATCATGAGGAGTACAGGCAGACCTCAGAGATACTGCCAGTTCGGTTCCGGACCACTGCAACAAAGCGAGTCACACGAATGTGTTGGTTTCCCAGGGCGTATAAAAGTTACGTTTACACTGTACTGTAGTTTATTGAAGTGTGCAATAGCATTATGTCTAAAAAACAATGTACCTTAATTTTAAAATACTTTGTTGCAAAAAAAAAATGCCAAAACAATTACAATAATAACATCAAAGATCACTGATCACAGATCACCAAAACAAATGTAATAATAATGAAAAAGTTTTAAATATTGCAATAATTACCAAAATGTGACGGAGAGACACAAAGCAAGCGTTATTGGAAAAACGGCACCGACAGACTTGTTTGACGCAGGGTTGCCACAAACCTTCAGTTTGTAAAAAACACAGTAAAGTGAAGTGATATAAAACAAGGTATGCCTGTAAATGCTGGCAAAGTGGCACATGATATATAATTATGTATGCTCTTTAAATAAGTATTATCTTTTCCTTTCAAAAGAGATGAGCTAATTCTACTGGTTGAGGCAGGCAGAGTACTCACTGGTGGGTAGTAAATGCCCAGTTTGGGTTTTTCTCATTCGTGTTTCTCTTCATTGGATTCTGGTTGTGCATCAATTGTGTTATCTAGATGGAAGGCAAATTTAAATGCCCAATATTGAACTGAAGGCACTGAGAAGTTTTCTATTACAAGAAAATAATTTCTTCGTTTGAAAAATACATTTCTTCAGGTAAGTATAGAGTAGCTCATGTCCACTTTGGAATTAATATTTTAAAAGTCAGCAAATCATCATGCTGTACACCTTAAACTTATATGTTATATGTCAATTATATCTAAATAAAGCTGGGGAAAAGTATAAATAAAACTCAGAATTTGCTCTAAAAAGGCTCAAATCGTTTATTCTTTCTTTCAACAAACACTGAGTCCTTATTATGTATCAGGATTTGACACACATAGACATGAAGGACACAGCCCTTGGTTCTAAAAAGCTTCAAGCAAATTAACTTCTCATGTTGTTATTAGTCCAGGGAAGACCGCCACGGTTGGTCTCATGGTCAGATAGGGTAAGGTACCGAACCTATAAGATTTTGTCACGGCCCTACAACTGACTCCTAGGACCTGACAACTGAGTGTAGAATTCTCTGACTCTGGGTCATGGTTTCTTACCCCACTGGTGAGGTTTGGCTCACTAATGGCTGCACTGCCATTTTTAATCCTCCTGGGAAGAGGTACTGGAGAAGGACACACACATTGACAGCAGGAATCAGAACATGGTTGATTATGACACAGACTCAGATATCAAATTATCTGTCCCAATATCTCACAATAACATTCAGAAAAATCTGATGTAACTCTTTTGGCTTATAACATGACATTAGTCCTGCCCTATAACACCAGCTACATTACTGAAATGTTGACTTTGGAAGATACCTTACAGGTTATTTTAGCAACTTCACTTCATTGGTAATAAAACCAAGATCCAGAGAGATGAAGTGATTTACCCAACGTTGCAAAGCTAACTAGAAGCTCAGTTAAGATTATACTGATGTACTGGACCTGCCTTGCATCAGGCTTACAAGAGCTGATTATAAAATATTCAGGAATTGTGTGAGGCAGTAGTTAAACCACTGATAATTTGAAATCCACCACAGTGAGAGTATCTACACCACAGAAATTGGCAAGTGCTACAAAGCCAGGTTGTTGTTGTTTTTAGATAATCAGTTTATCGGCATAATGATTACAACTCCTAACTCCTATTCCAGTGTTCTTTCAACCACAGAATTGTCATTCTTTTACAAGCCTTCATTGCACATCTCTGGTTTAAACATCTAGCTCAGTTATTCCAAATGCTCCTTTGTGACATCCCAAAGCATCCCTAATTATCTCAAGTGTTATTATGAAACTCTTCAAACACTCACCAACCAAAATTAATTTTAATTAGTTTTAATTATTTTATATAGACATATGGCATACCACAGTTATATGGGTCATGGAATGAAATAGATCGTGTGGGATCTCACCACTCCAAAAGGTTTGGGATTTATCAGTCCCTGCCTTCCCCAGCCCCATATATCAACAGTTACTAAGTCTTTCAACCTGGCAACTCAAGTCTTCCTGGTTCCTAAGAAAATTCACTCAGTTTGAGAATACATTAGAAGCTCATCCCCAACAGGAGTTGGGCTAAAATTGGTCTTGTCACCTCAAGTCCTGGCTGCAGTGCCCTGGCATGATCCCACAGGCTCCCACATGCTGGAACAGTTATAGTCTTCACATTATCTCTTCCCCAAGTGTCCTGTCCTCTTGCCTGATTCCTACTCTACATTCCAACTATCCACTGGAATTGGAGCCCTGGCCAGTTGCTTATTGTTGTGAATTACCTTTCCCAGTCCCTGCCACCCTTTCCAAATGTCAGACCACTAAGAGGATCTTGCTTCAACCAGGAATAACTACCCTAGTTTGACATCTATCTAACGAAAGCATCATCACTGCTAATGATGCTGCTAATCTCTTCCCACCAGAATAGTGCTGATAGATGTGAACACTCACCTAGATCTAGGTCAGGTTTGCCACGAATTTGTGAGCACTATGATTTAATGACTGTTGACCCTTGCAAGGGAGAGCTCAGCAGCTGAGACATCCCCCAGGCTTGACCCCATTTCTTTACTAAAAGTAAAAATTTAGGAAACAAACTGAGAGGCCCTATGTCAACAGATGAACAGTAATTATTTGTCTGGGTAATGGGATTGAGGGTGATTTTATTTTTCTCTTCTTGTTTGTCCATATTTTCTAACTTTTCTACAATAAACTTACATTATTTTAAAAGACAAAATCAACTAGCATTATTTTTGATTAATACTATATCCAAGGCAAGATTCCTAGGTCAGAGGTTATATTTTTGTTAATTTTTATAAATTTCTTTCTAAAAATATTATAGCAATTTACACCCACACCAGCAATGCATGAGAAGACCTTTCTTTTTTTTTTTTAAGTTTTTTTTTAACATCTTTATTGGGGTATAATTGTTTTACAATGTTGTGTTAGTTTCTGCTGTATAACAAAGTGAATCACCTATATGTATCCATAAATCCCCATATTCCCTCCCTCTTGAGTCTCCCTCCCACCCTCCTTTTCTCACCCCTCTAGGTGGTCACAAAGCACCGAGCTCATCTCCCTGTGCTATGTGGCTGCTTCCTACTAGCTATCGATTTTACATTTGGTAGTGTATATATGTCAATGCTACTCTCTCACTTCATCCCAGCTTACCCTTCCCCCTCCCCATGTCCTCAAGTCTATTCTCTACGTGAGAAGAACTTTCTGAACATTCTTATCCACACTGGATATTCTTTTTAATATTTGCCAATTAAAGGATGAAAAATAGCAAAAAAAAAAAAAAATACTATATCCAAATGTGGCGTTGTCATATCAGTAACTAATTACACACTCATGTTGCTAAAATGGAGCAGTGACTCCCCAAAGCATCCAAGATTGGTCGATTGTGCTCAGTCTGCTCTTCTGGAAAGACGACTCTGGAAGTCATTCATTCACTAAGCAAATGTTTTTTGAACACCCATTATATGCCCAGCATTGTCACTTGCACTGGGGATACTGAGATAAATGGCATATAATCCTTGCCCTAGCTTTCAGTCTGGTGGAGCAGTAGAAATTCAAATATGCAATCAATATGCAATGCAATCATTATTCTAATGGGTATAATCACTACTTTTTCAAATAGGAGGAAGCACAGGGGCATGTGCAGAACTAGAAACAGGGAGATGTGCTGTACAAGGTTACCCCACAAACAGGCAAGACCAATGAATACCTCAACTAGAGCAACTGCAAAGAGGCTGGAAGAGAAGGAACAGATATATGAATATAAAGTAGAATCAACATGAATTGACACTCTGTTGAATGTAGAAAATGAAGGAGAAGGAAAAGTCAAGCACAATCTCAAGTTTTCAGGCTATAAAGACAGGACCACACTGCCCTTTATTGGGATAATCATCTTGGAAGAGGGGCCAGTTTGGTGGGAGAAGATGACAACTTCAGCTCTGAACATGCTAATTGTGAGGGGCCTGTGGACAGAGGTAAGTGTGGTCAGTGAGAAGTCAGTTGTAAGAGTGTAGAGCTTAAGAAAGGGGTCTAAGGGACTTCCCTGGTGGCGCAGTGGTTAAGAATCCGCCTGCTAATGCAGGGGACAAGGGTTCAAGCCCTGCTCCGGGAAGATCCCACATGTCACGGAGCAACTAAGCCCATGCACCACAACTACTGAGCCTGCGCTCTAAAGTCCGCGAGCCACAACTACTGAGCCCGTGTGCCACAACTACTGAAGCCCGCGCGGCTAGAGCCCATGCTCCGCAACAAGGGAAGCCACCACAATGAGAAGCCCACGCACCACGACAAAGAGTAGCCCCCACTCGCCCCAACTGGAGAAAGCCCACACGCAGCAACGAAGACCCAAAGTAGCCAAAAATAAATTAATTAATTTAAAAAAAAAAAAAAGAAAGGGGTCTAAGGAGAGAGACGTGGTGATTGAAGCCACAGGTATGGGTAGTATTGCCTAGGAAAAGCTTGAAGTTAGAAGAGAAGTCCTAGGAAGAAGTTCTGAGGAATAGCAACATTGAAGAGCTGGACACAGAAAGAGGGGCCTGTGAAAGACCACAGTGAAGTGCCAGAAGGTGGGCAGAAAGTCAGGAGAGGATGGTGGCCCAGAAGGCAGGGGAGGTGATGGCTTCAGAAATGGGCGTGTGGTCAACACTACTGACAACAGGAGAAATACTGATAGAGGCAACAGTGAAAGTGTTCTCCACACACTGGGTTTACCACCGAGGAGGTTTGATGATCATAACATGAACGATCTCAGTAGAACTATGGTCAAGGGAGTGAGGAATTAGATGCAGAAATCACTTATACTGCGAATGGAAAGTAAGGAAAAGGAGAAAGCAAGTAGAATTACTCTTTCGAGAAGCCTGGATGTGAAGAAAAGGGGATGATAGCCGGGACTACTATGAGGCACTTGGGATTGAAGAATTGGTTTAGGGTGGACAAGATGAAAGAGAGTTATATGCTGATTCATACGGAGATTGGAGATACAGAAAGCAAATACAATTACTGAAGGAATAAATCTCAAGAGAGGCTGATCACATGGGACCCAGAGTACAGGAGCAAAAGTTAAGCCTAGCTAAGAGGAAGGGCATCTCTTCCTCTGAGAAAGAGATAAAGGGGGTGAAGATGGGCATGGATGGAGGCAAGTTTGTACAAAAAGGGACTGGATACTGAGACCTCTCTGTGGAGTAGACTGCTAGAGATCAGGGTGAGCATTTACAGAGAGACCTAAGAAATGTGATGAATGTTTCGATTGGTCCGTGTGGAAACTGGGAGTGGGCTTTAACCAGGAACATGTCCTCAGAGGAACAAGTAGGCAGGAAGCGCAGCTGTTATTGGACCCTTAGACAGATTTGAAACTCCATGGGGACATCGAGCATCTGTGTTTGGTCCAGGCTATGACCACAGTGCCTAGCACGGTGCCCAGTGTGTGATAAGAGCGCAATAAAGATTTTATTTATAAATGAATGGACATCTGAAATTTATAGCAGCAACAGCCTTACTGCAGATCGTATCCAGTAGTTTCCACAGCCTGAGTATAGAATTAAACTCTAACAGGGAGTTCCTAGAGAAAGTAAAAGGGAATGTTGAGGCAGTGAGTTAAGAGGACTGACCAGAGAGTGGTTAAAGGTATGCCATGTGGGTCATAAATGAGACAGAAACACAAATTCTCTGCATACCTTGTTAAACTGAGGTCCCTAGAAATACTTAAGAGGCCCTCTCCAATAGGACAGTGAAAGAAAAACATTCAATCACAATTCAAAATAAAAAACCTTAGTTAAAGTGGGACTGACAGGATAATGCCTATACCCGCCTTTCCAAAAATATCTGATACACTGAGATGCTTTTTAGTCAGCCAGCATCTCATAGCTCTGACTCCAGGAAGGAGACCTGGGGAAGGTTTAGTGCCGAGCAGGCTCTTGACTCCAGCAAAGCCTGACCCTGAAGCCAGCTTTGGAGATCCGGAGCTCATGGCCTTGGCCAGGGATTGGCCACCAAGGCTCCGCCCCTTCCTTCCGGTAAGCTGGGTGGCAGGCGAGAGGCAGAGCAGCATGTGCCTGTCAGCGGTTCCATTATCAGGAAGGACGAGTGCCAGGAAAACATGGTCTAAGGGCCAGAGACAATTAGCCTGGCACAGGCATCAAAAGCTACTCATGCCAATTCTGGGACTGTTGCTTTCACCACAGTCCTAGAAGTGAAGGTTTGGTTACTTTATTGGTTTCCTACAGGACCAAGGAACTCTGTTATGTGAGCCCTGACAAAAGGGGTCCTTTAAATGCCACTCCTGTGGCTGCCTGCACACCTGCCCCCCCTGATTCCGCCTCTGCTGCCAGGCGCTAGAGAAGGAGGGTACCACTCATGAAGACAAAGGCCTCCATTCTTCCTTATCAGCCCTGGACTGGCAGAGGGGGCCTCACTTTCTCCGCTCTTTGCCCCTCCCATTTTATTGATGCCCCCTGAACCAGGATGAGTGCGGTGGCAGTTGGATGCTGCTGTGACTTTTAACCCCACATCAAGCTCCATCAGGCAAAGGTGACTCATGCACCTGCTAAACGAAATAAAAGGCTATAAATGCTGGGAGTGTCCTCCGAGCCCCCAAAGCCAATAGGAGGTAAGCAGAATAAGGCTACCAGAGTGTGAAACTCAGCCCCACTATCTGCTGGCTGCAAGAAGTTGAGCAAGTTATTCTGTATCTCCTTTTCTTCCTCTATAAAATGGGGATGACAATAATAGAACTTTTCTCAGAGAGTTATTGTTTAAGAGTAAAATTAAGTTAAAAAACTACAAACTACCTGACATATAGTAAATGCTCAATAAATGTTAACTGTTACCATTTCCCTGAAAATGCTATAAAGTGCTTAGGAAGCGTTCTGTACAAGTCATCAGTCAGGAATTAATTGATTATCCATTACTGCTCTGAAATCCACAACTCCTCCTTCACATTTAACCCAGTGTCCCCACTGAACCATGAGATCAAGGGAAAATTGAGAATCTATGTCTCATAACTACATAACGACAAAAAAGAATGGGTTAACGTAAAAACATCAGAATTAGAAACTTCACGAAAATGCAGTCCTATGCTTCTCACTCTGGACTACTTGTAGCCCCAGGGACAGTGCAGGATGCCACAGGATCAGCACTAATTTTATTTTATAAGCTATTTAAAATATTATTTTAATTTTTAACAAACACAAATATTGTACTATTGAATATTATAGAATAAAATTCAAATTTGTATTAATTTTTACAACAATGAGAAACTTCAAAAAATGTTTGTACTTGCAATGGGACAGGTACACACACACCACACACACACATTCACATATACATCCCCTGCACCCCCAGGAATCACTCCCTGCCATTTGATGGAAATGTTTGAAAGACACATTCCAAACAAGAGCAGACATTCAGACATGTAACTGATGAGCTGGAAAAAAATCTCTGGAAGGAATCCATCCCTGCAGGTGAAGCAGTGTCTAAGCCAGGGAAACTCAGGCCAAGGCATACAGCTCTTTGATTTACAGACCTGTAGCACTCCAAGCTCTCCACTGCTGGATAAAAATCCTCTATTATATAAGATTCTACAGGGTACCCAGGAGGCCAGTGACTCTCCCAGTTTACCTGGGACAGGAAGCGTTTGTTCTCCAGTTAAGGTACATTCTCAGACTCCTAATAGAAACACACCCCAATATTTTAGAGTCAAGATACTCTTCCTTGATGGTAACACACATGCATGACTCAGACTCATTTAAACTCTTTGAATAGGGGGAAATGTCATGCCACTCAGCCTCCTTCTCCTCTCCAGGTTACATGGTCCCAATCCTGCTTATGTTTCCTTGTACAATTTCCTTTCCTCAATCATTTTGAAGAGTAGCAAAGGCCCAGGGGAAAGGAAATAGGAATTGAAACCTGGATTTAGTTTTAGCACCGCCAGTTCCCAGCCCTGTGCCTTTGGAAAACCATCATTCAGTCTCTATGAGCCCCAGTCTCCTCCTCTTTCAAATGAAGTCTAAAAAGTACGTCACAGGGCTGTGATGTGGATGAAATGAAATGTTACATGGAAAAACACCAAAGTGCCTGTTAAATAGAGGTTTGCAATAAATCTCTTTGCCTCTTCCTCTTCTGGGTTCCTTACCTGCTGTTAAACGGGTAACAATCTAAACTGTAGGCAAAGCTCATGAGTGTGGTACAGTATAAGGGTTAAGAGCTCAGGTTTTGCAGTCCAAATTGGATTTGAGTCCCAGAGCCTCCCCTGACTAGCTGTGAGACTTCGAGCAGGTTACTTAACCTCTCAGGCTAAGTGTTCTTATTTGTTAAGTGATTGTATAATAATGGATATCTTCAGAAGGTTGTTGTGGGATAAATGAGACAAAGTACTGTTCATGGCATGTAGGAGGTGTGCAGTGAATATTTGATTCTAGATGAATGCACGAGCTAGGAAAAGCACATGGCACAGCGCCTGCACATAGGAAGTGTTCACCACGTGCTTGTCGCCAGTGTTGTTGTGTAAAAGAACATAGCAGGAGAGTTCCCGTCTGGGCTGTTCAGGGTATATGTTCTTATGTTCTTTTATCATAGCTGTTCATATTTAACTTTTATCTTAGCTATTCTTTATTATTGACTTAGAATCTAATCTTAGGTTATTGTTTTTAATTTTTCTCCTGCCCTCTCTCTCATCATCATAATCCACTGCATTCATAGCTTGTCTTCCCCAGTGGTGGGCATCCTTGGCTCTTTATCTACATTACCCAGTGGTATCGACAGAGTTTGTCCATTTAGAGGGCAATGAAAGTGAGACCAGAAAGGGTAAGGGATTTCACTAAACTCAGGCAGTGTCAGTATCAGTCACCAAGTGGAGGAAAATCAATTACAGGACTTCTAGTCAAAGCTTTGTCCAGAAAAACATACTGGTTAGTAATAGCCATGTGATATATTTAATACAAAAATGCAATTATTTAAAAATCTATTCCATAATCTTCAAAGCTACTAGTCACTGTGAATAGGTTAATTCAACTTGACATATACATAGGAATATATATATTCATAAAAACAGAAACTCAAAGCTTAATTTCTATATTTCCTCCTTGTCCCATTTGTCAGTCAGTAAAGGCGCATATCACTTTGCTGGTTCTACTCCTCTGCCCGATATTCCACGTACAGAAATAGCCCGTGTGTGCACAGCGTGAGTGCATACACGTATTTTAGTGGCACTCACATTCTTGTTCTCTCAGCCTGGAATAAGTGACTGCAGATATAGCCAAGATCCCCAGGAGTGCTGTTCTAATGCTGAATTTAGCACATCAGGGCAATTTCCATAGGAGCCACTTATGATGTCAAAAAACGAAGCTCAAACTTCAGTTTCTGGAGGACACTGAAGGGCACGACAAGCTGATGGAGAAGTTTCTTTTCTAAGCATAAATGTCTGCAGTCATCACAAGGGAGATGGCCAAAGTTCATTATTTTCTGGGAGCAGCCCATAAATGAATGTTATAGAGTCTCTGCATGCTGAGTAAATACTTACTGCCTTTCCCAACATTGCTTCTGTGACATTTCTGTACAAGCTTCCTAAGAATACTTCCTTTTTCACTAAAGATGCGATACTTTCTATGCTCCACAACATCGTGACACTATGACACCATGTCTTAGTGCTGGTCCAAATGTCGTTCATTGGATGGATGAGGTCACTGAATGAATCTCACAGGGGTATATAGCCTTGCCCCTGGGAGAATTTTTTTTAATTATTTCCTTCATTCAATAAATAATATTTTAGACAAATATTAATTTATTATTCATTGTAATAAGAATATTTTCTCCTGTATGAGCTAGCTCTCCACAGTCTCCCTAAAAAAGCTGCTAAGGGGACTTCCCTGGTGGTGCAGTGGTTAAGACTCCATGCTCCCAATGCAGGGGGACCGGGTTTGATCCCTGGTCAGGGAACTAGATCCCACATGCATGCCGCAACTAAGGAGCCCTCCTGCCGCAACTAAGGAGCCCTCCTGCCACAACTAAGACCCGGCGCAACCAAATAGAAATAACTTAATTAATTAAATAAATATTTTTTTAAAAAAGAAAGAAATACTACAAGACTCACTCTTCTTTGAAGAAAAAAAAAAAAAAAAAAAAAGCTGCTAAGCCCCAGGACTACGTAGAAGGAAACCAAAAGAATCTTGGTTCCTATTTAATAACCAAGAAATGGGTGAGAAACTGAGTACTTCACTCATCATGTATTTATTGAGTGCCTACTATGCGCCAAGCATTGTCATAGGTGTTAAGTGCAGGCCACAGGAAATGACCAAGGTGAGATTGTTCCTTATCCTCTTGGAGTTTACTGCAGACAAGGTAACAGGCAACACCAATGATCAGTGCTAAGAGAGGATGGCAGTAAGAAACAGATGAAACACACAGCAGAGGTGCCAAACCTAGTCAGAGAAGGCTTTTCAGCAAAGAAAGATGTCTCAAAGGAGACCTGAAGGATGTGAGTTCATTAGCCTGGAAGGAGGGAAGGGAGAGCAAGAGAGAAGGTGATCCCAGCAAGAGGATGGATATGATAAGGGCTCAGAGGTGAAGGAGGGCCTGTGCACTCAGCACATCATCCGTGGGTTTTATATTCAGTGTAGCTAGAGGCTAGAATGCAAAAAAAGTTACTATAGACTGAATATTTGTGTCCCCCCAAAATTTGCATGTTGAAACCTAATCCCCAATCTGATGGTATTTGTGGAGACTTTGGGGGGTGATTAGGTCATGAGGGCAGAATCCTCATGAATGGGATTAGTGCCCTTATAAAAGAGACCCCAGAGAAATCCCGTGCCCCTCCTTCCATGTGAGGACACAGTGAGAAGATGAACCAGGAAGCAGGCTCTCACCAGACACCCAGTCTGCCAGCACCTTGATCTTAGACTTGCCAGTCTCCAAAACTGTGAGAAACAAATTTCTGTTGTTTATAAGTCAGCCAGTCTATGGTACCACGTCATAGCAGCTTGAATGGATAAAGACAGAAGTGATGAGGGCTGAGACTGAAGAGACTGTCCTAGCTGCCTCCGCCAGGAAGTAGAGCAGAGTGTAGCTCCAGCTGTCCCCAGTACCCAGACAGTTTGCACAAAGTGTGGCAAACATGTGCTATTTCTGCCTGCCCTGCATCCTATCCTCCAGCTTCTGGTAATAAATCATTAGTTTCCCTTTGATGAGCTTCCCTGCCCCCTCTCAGTTTATACAGCATGTATGCGACTGACCCCATCCCTTGTTCTATGAATGGACGCAAAATTCATACCTGACAGTAAGAGTCCTGCAGCTCCCTGGCCAAAGTGATTAATTTGGCAGTTAGCAGATGTCCAGGGACATGTCCAAGAAGCATGTTCCCAGAACTTATGCTTGAACTACTGGGAACGAAGTGTGCTTCCCATTGGGTTGACTGAGGTGATAGAATATCAACCTGGAGCTGCAGGCAGCCATCTGTCCCCCATTCATTCACCCAGTAATAGCTTCTTGAATAACTACTATGTGCCTCATGCTGTTGTAGACATTAGGGACACAGAAATAAAGGACACAGTTCTGTTTTTTAGGTTTTCACCATCAATTGGAAAGGCAAATAAATTAATCACTTTAGTTAAAAGTGATAAATGTTACATAGATTATTATATGATCACAGAAGGGCAGCCAACTCAAGCAAGTCCTCCTAGGGGGGAAAACGCTCATTAAACCTTGTTAGATAATTAGGACTTAGTCAAGTGAACTGAGGCATGGGGGTGGTTCCAGAAGAGCAATCAGTAAGTTCAAAGGCATGGAGGGGAGGCCCAGCTGGACAAGCTCTGATGACCCACCATATTCAATCAGTCTGGAAGATAATGCCCTTTCAGGGGAGTGGGAGAAAGGAGGCCAGACGGCCAAACTGGGACTGAATGGTGAAGGCCTTGGATTTTTGCTGAAGACTACAAGGGGCTTCTAAAAGATCCAAAGCAGAAGTGACATCATCAAGTTGGAATTTTAGAAAACCAGACAAGTCACAATGTAGAGAACAGCTTGGGGAGTGCCAGACTGTGGGCAGGGTGAGCCTTAAGAGGCGGTCACCATCATCCTCCTTTTTAAAGTGAATGCAAACCAAACTAAAGCACTGGTGGAAGGGAAAAAGTGAGCAGGAGGTAGGTGTCAGATTCAAGAGAAAACAAAGAAGCAGAATAAATGGGATCTAGAGGTTCACTGTATTTACGCAGCTCTGGCCTTGTGATGGTAGATGGCAATGTCCCTGATCAAGACTGAAGTGCATTTTACTGGAAGAAGCAGATTTTCTAAGGAAAGGTAAGTTCTGGTTGGACCATAGCAAGTTGAACTGCTGTCTGCAGGACAATATACTTAAGGGTGTCTCAGGCAGTGAATATGAGTCAGAAGCTCCTGAAAAAAGTCTGCAGGGACACACATGTGGTGGGTGGTGTTCATTTGTTTATACATTGCTTCTTTCCTGAAGATTTGTATGTGCTTTGATTTACATGTTATCAGCACACAAGTCATAATTAAAATCATGGATATGAATGAGATTGGCAAGGGAAAGCACAGGCTTCAAAATTTTTTAAAAATAATAATAATTAAGGATAAAATGCAGAGAATGAGAAGTTCATGAAGACTAAGAAGGCAGAGTCATAACAGCATCAAGGAAGACAAGGGGTCAAGACACAGGAAGAGTAAAGGGAACAAAAACAGTAAGAGATCAAGTTACATAAGAACTTGACAGTAGGGAGGGACCATGAGTGGTTGTTCATTGGCTGGTTGGTTGGTATAAAATGGGAGACACTCGAACATGTTTTTACCTATGGTGGAAAGACAGTGTAGAGGAGAAACTAAAGAGATGGGAGAATAAGAGAAATGAGTGATGGATGTGGTGGGCGGGGACTTCCCTGGTGGTCCAGTGGTTAAGACTCCACACTTCCACTGCAGGGGGCACGAGTTTGATCCCTGGTCAGGGGAACTAAGATCCCGCATGCCATGCCCTGTGGTGTGGCCAGAAAAATAAACAAATTTAAAAAAAAATTTTTTTAATGCACACACACACGAAAAATAGAGAAGGCCAAGGGGGATGGAGCTCATAGCCCAAGAGAGGAGATTACTCAGGGGTCAAAAAGTACACTTCTGCCATTGAGAAGGGAAGGAGGCAACAGGGAATGTATGAATGCCCATGTGGATAATTTTGTGAGCTAGGCTAGGCAAGGCTGATAGAAAAAATATACATACTAATTATGCTAAAGAAACTGACTTTATCCTTCATTCTATTAAAACATGTTAATGAGACACCCACAATTTCCAAAGCTAAAATTGACTGAGCTGATTTTGCTGGGTTTCAGGAAGCTGAGGATGTATCACACAGTCCCCAGTGGTGGGTATTTTCTATTATTTTTCTTTTCTTTTTTTTTTTTTTTTTTGTATTTTCTATTCTATTGGAAACCACAGTCTGGCTTATTTTTGACTCAGTTTAATATCTTTCAAGCTGTAGCCTGTGGGTCACACTTATTTTAAGAAATTTCATTTTCCTTAGTGTCAGGCTCTTGTGTCTTTGCTCCTCAAAAATCAGCAGCAGTTGGAAAAGTACCTGTTCCAATCGGTAACCATTTGAAAATAGATATTTAAGGTGAGTCTGTGTGGAATTGCTACCTTTAAGACATCTTTCTCAGATACAATATTTCCTCCTATTAATATCATATCATATGTGGGCCCGTCCAAGAAGGATCCTTCAAGTTTCTGTTACAGAAAAATCACCATTTGATAGAGCCTGGTGGGTGACATGTGAGATCTATTTCATAAATAAAACACCCATTCCCAAATTGGATGTGGAGCAAATTCAGTGCTATGTAAAAAGCTGTTCAGCAAGGGAGAAACTCACAGTAGATGAGGAATCAATTACTGATGGGGTTATCCTTCCCACCCATTCATTTTATAGCACATAAACTGAAGCCCAGAGTGCCATATGGTTAATGGGATCAATGCCAGGACCCGAATCCAGGTCTCCTGACTCCCCATCCACTGTTCATCCCTCCTCTCATAACATCTGTTTTTCCTGCTGGGCAGCAAACTACACTGGGCCAGGGACCCCTTCCATCTTGTTCACTTAGGTGTCCCCAGCATAGAGGTAACAATCAAAAATATCTGTTAGGGGCTTCCCTGGTGGCGCAGCAGTTAAGAATCCGCCTGCCAATGCAGGGCACATGGGTTCGATCCCTGGTCCGGGAAGATCCCACATGCCGCGGAGCAACTAAGCCCGTGCGCCACAACTACTGAGCCTGCGCTCTGGAGCCCGTGCTCCACAACAAGAGAAGCCACCGCAATGAAGAGTAGCCCCCGCTCGCCGCAACTAGAGAAAGCCCGCCTGCAGCAACAAAGACCCAACGCAGCCAAAAATAAATAAAAATAAAATAAATAAATTTTTTTAAAAAATCTGTTAGTAAGTTAACCACACTCAGGGTGGACCACTGTTGGTCTTTGTGAGGTTTTATGAAGAACTGAGCATCAGAGTAAATGGTCTCAACAGAAAGAAAAAAAAAAAATCACCGACCCCTAAACACATGGTTTAGAAACTCTGAAAATACCAGACACTGAAGACATGATTTCCAGGGTGGGAGCCTTGGGAACAGCAGCTCAACCTAAGGATCCGTGCCAGGCTTCATTTGTCACTGGGTTGGCAGGCACCATGCCCCTAGTCATCTATATACCTCGAGAACAGAAGTTTCCACCATTGCCTCTAAGTCAGCTTTAACCAGCTTGAATCCACCTTAAAATATTTAACAGGCTCTCTCCTCTCCCCCAAAACACTGTAACTGCTAAGCCTCCTATCATCTTCCCATAACCAAACCTGCCTAAAATTTTTATATAAGTTGAAATCACATGTCCTTTTGCACATTAGCAATGCACTCTATCCCACAGGGGACAGCCCCTGCCAGAGTATGCAGGTACTTCAAGGAGTTAGGACTTGAAAGTGGCATTAGCCACAGTTGAAGTTTTGTTTTTTTTTTTCAAGCAAGACCCTGTGAGTTTCTTCGTTTTGCTGAAAACCATGTGCTGGCTTGAAACTTTCTACTCTGGTTAAGACAAAATGTTTCTCAAATGAATCTGGTAGAAGGGTCTCTAGTGGGAATTGTATTCCCTCTTCAGTTTGAGTTTGGTTTAGGTTAATTGGTTAATGGTGAAAATAAGTACTTACATCTTTTGCCCCTAAATCAGGAGTTGCTGCTGCTGCTTCGGCTATATTCCAACATGACAGCCCGCTATTACTCACAACTGGCAGACACTGTAAAGCATGATGCCACGTCAGCTGCCCAGAACCTTTCTGCTTCAGCAACAGTTTCCCAACGGAATGATTTGTGTGTAGATCCTGAGGCTGGAAACATGATCTGACCACCATATTGAGAAGGTCTCAGTAAAAGAGCTCCCTACCTCTTTTATTACAGAATTACAGAAAGAAGGCACATACCCCTTCATGTATCTAAATGACAATTCCAAAAGGAACCTAAATATTATGTTGACTTTCTAAACAATCATGACAGCAAGTTGATAACTGACCAAAAAAAAATCAGGATTAGAAAGTGAAAAAGTAAAATTTAGAGACTTGTAGTCAGCATTACAGATTTTAGTTCATTAAAAAATTATGAGCTTGGAGTGGCAAAAAACTGAAAGTGAATTCTCATGAACAGGAATATTTTTTAATAGATTATGAGACATTTATGTTGTGGAATATTCAGATATCTAATGACAAATAATGAATTAGAGCTATATCAGTTAACTTGAAGGGGTGTCTATGAAACATTAATGAGCCAAAGAAGGTATAATATTATTATTAATAATAATATTAATATTAATTATTATTAATATTATTCTGTTTGGGGTTTCTATGACATATTATTGAGTGAAAAGGTATAATATTAACCCATATGCTATTATGCTATTATATATGCATATATATATGATTATTTGTGGTTATATATGACTATGTATCTATATAGATAAAAGTATACAAAAGATATGTACCTGGCAGTTAATAATACTTCCTTTGTTTGAGGGGGAGGATGTACAAGGGCACTGACTAGGGATGGAAGTAACTTTTTTAAAGGCTTCACAATAAACAGCATTTATTACATCCCATTCCTATAAAATTATCTGCATGTGAATGGCTTGTATGCTTAAAGAGAAGTATGTGTAAGTTTACAAAAGTGTTAATTAGATATCTTATGGTGGTGGGCTTCCACATGATTTTTATTTTATTCTCTGTAATTTTATGTGTATTTCAATCTTTTTCAAAGAAAAGGTTTTATTTATATAATCAGAACAAACAATAAAGCTGTTTCTATTATGTAAAAAGTATTGACAAGTGGTAACTTGCCTGAGCTCTTATGCTTCTGAGGCCCTCTGCTGAATCTTAAACAGATTTGGGTTTTTTCCTTCGTGTTCCAAATACACTCCAGAATTCTGAAGATGTTCTTGTGCTTATCTGGAACAGACAAGCCATGCCAAAGCGAAATGTAAAACACTCTTCTAGCCCAGACCTCACACGGCTCTCCTCTCCTTTGAGATCAATGGCAGAGGTGGGTCACAGCTTCGCACCTTCCCGTGATGTGTGGTGCAGAGGGAGGGCCCCATGGCACCTGCACACACAGAGAAGTTGCGACGGGGCTGTAATCCATAGTGCCTCAGATTATGCCTCTAGAGGTGACTCAGGAATCACTCGGGAAAATGCCAATTGAGGAAAAGGGAGTTGGAATTAACCCGTCAATCCTGCTTTCAGCAACAGAGCCAGAAATTGGGAAATAAGCTCTTATTGATCAATGACCAAATAACCAACACATTTTACATAATTAAAATATGGGCAAGGTCACTATGTATTCACTGGCCACATTTTCTGAACTAAAATGAAGTGAGGTATATGAATGTACTTGGATGTAAAATTATTTATATGGAAACACCACAGAGTTTTTTTAAATTGGAGCAATCATGGAAAATTCAAGATGTCCCATCACCATAAAGACTGTGCATTAAGTAGATATTTGTATGAACCAGAAGGCATATATCATATGTATATATTCATTACTCTGGAATGGGTGAAGCTCTCAATTTTAAACTTAAATGAGAAGAAGACCTGATTTAGATAAAATTTCTAAATTATAGAACTGTTTCAGAAATAACTTTTTAAAAATAAATGTTGTTCTTTTACTTTAAACTACAAAAATAATTCAAAGTAAAGGCAAAAATTTTTTACCCTAAAAGGATCTTGAATTCAACCCATCATTTTAGATAGAAATAATTAGAGATTCAGAGAGGTTAAATAACTTGCCCAAGGTCACACAGTAGAACTTAGGGCTCTGGCTCTCAGAGATCATCTCACAACATTGTGCTGTAAGTATTAAGAATAGATCCTACCTAACCTGACTTGTCATAACTAGAGAAGGCACTTATAATTATCATATTCTTGCTTTATATGCAAAGAGCACCTCCTTAGATTTATGCAAAGAATATTTAAATATTACCTGCATTTACCATCTTGTCTTATGATTAGTCTAGTCTCCATTACCTTGTTAATAATCACTCAACTAGATGAAATGAAGAATACAAATAGAAATCCATAAAAAGCAGAATGTAAATAAATGCCAAATGTGTGATGTCAGCTACGAGAAATCAGGAGAGGAAGATAAACTGAAATGAAGGTAATTTCAAGGGTGGTGAGAAAAGGAATCAATGCAAAAAAAGATAGGAAAGAATATTCAAAATACAAGGTTTCTTATTCGAGAACACTTCTACTGCTCAGGCTATTATTGACCATACTGGGCCTTAGTTTACATGGGACTTGTGACCCTGATCCGAAGACCATCTAGCGGTCTCATTTTCCACACATTTCCCTCACTTAAAAAGAGACACATTAGGAAAATGTGCAAAAAGCATACATCCAGATTTTCATAAACCTGCAATTTCCTTGGCTCAGACATCTCAGGTAAATTGAGAAAGTTATAGACCTGTCTGTATGTAACTAAACAATTAAATAAAAAAGAGAAAATGCAATGACTGCTATGCTCCCAAGTACATACCTTTTGGGTCGCATAGGCACATACTTTGCAGTATCATCAGCAGATTCAAGAAATTAATGCTGCTTCTTGAAAGAATTTTAAGCTCCATCCCTTAAACTAAATTACTTATAATAACAGACCAAAAATCTCATGTTTACCCACCACAAGACTAAGTTAAGAGATGGGAAAACATCTTGAACTCCCCAAGAGAGATTACACAAAAGGAGGTTTTTGAGCAGAGGAAGTATACCACAATGGTCATGTGTGTGGGCTCTGAAGCCACACTGTCAGGCTGAGGTCCTGGCTCTGCCACTCTCTAGCCCCATTGATGTCAGGTAAGTAATTGAATCTCTCTGGGCCTCAGTTTTCTTATCTGTAAAATGGGGTTTAAAAAGAGAAATTGAACTGTTACAGAAAAAAGCACTTATATTAATTTTATGTAATCCACACAGCAGCCTTATGGAGTAGCTCCTGTTACCGCTCTTCTTTTTTTCTTTTTTTTTCTTCTTTTGCCCATGTTAAGCTTTATTTTTCTTTTTATTATGATTTGTAGGAGTTTTAATTCTGGATCCGAGTCCTTTGTCAGAGATATCTATTGGGAATATTTTCTCCCAGTCTGTGGCTTGCCTTTTCATTTCTTAACTGTCTTTTTTTTTTTTTTAACAATTTTTGTTAAATTTTTTTATTATTGAAGTATAGTTGATTTACAATGTTGTGTTAGTTTCTGGTGTTCAGCAAAGTGATTCAGATATATATATACACACACACACACATACATACACATATATATATATACATACACATATATATATATATACATACACATATATATATATATATACACATAAAACTCCAAACTCCTAATTTATCTCTCCCCACTCTTAACTGCCTTTTAATAAGCAGAAAATTTTAATTTTGATAAAGTCCAATTTATCAATTCTTTTTTCTTTTAAAGTTAGTGCTTTGGGGATCTCATGAAAGAAATCTTTGCCTGCCCCAAGGTTATGAATATATGCTCCAGTCTTTCTTCTAGAAGCTTTATAGTTTCAGCTTTCACATTTAGGTCCATGATCTATCTTGAATTATTTTGGGGTGTGAATTCAGGAACAGCCAGATGGGAGAGACGCACAGGACAAGGTATGTGGGAAGGCGCCAGGAGCTTCCAAATCCTCTCCCAGCATGCCGCTCTCCCCATATCTTTGTGTGTTCACCAACCCAGAAGATCCTCCTCTTTCTTTATAAATGAGAAAACTGAAACTCGCAGACAATGAGTAATTTGCTCAAAGTCCCACAGCTAGCAAGGATAACCCAGACTTTGAATCCAGGGCTATGAATATTTCATCACTGTTTATATTGCCTCTCAAGTAAGCAGTTCAAAAACAGACAACACACAGATGTAGAAAACAAACTTATGGTTGCCAGGGGATAAGGGGGTAGGGAGGGATAAATTGGGAGATTGGGATTGACATATACACACTACTATATATAAAATAGATAACTAATAAGACCTGCTGTATAGCACAGGGAACTCTACTCAATACTCTGTAACAGCCTACATGGGAAAAGAATCTAAGAAAAGAGTGGATATATGTATATGTATAACTGATTCACTTTGCCATACACCTGAAACTAACACAACATTGTAAATCAACTATACTCAATAAAAATTTTTAAAAATTAAAAAAACAAACAACAACAACAAAAAGACAACATAGATCCCTTTTTTGTTCATTCATTCATTTGTTCATTTATTCATTCACTGAGAGCTTATTGTGTGCCAGGCTCTGTACCTGGTGCTGGAGATCTAGTCGTGAACTAGGCAGACCAGAAAGGAATGGCCAACATGAAGCCTACATGCTGGGAAGGGAGATAGACAAGCAAGCAGAAATCAATCCATCATGTAATAAACAGATGGCAGTCAGTGCCCTAAAGAAAATAAGAAAGAGTCGGAGGATAGAGAGTGTCAGGGCTGAGATGGGAGGCTACTTTAGGTAGAGGAGTCAGGAAATATACTTCCCTGAGAAGGTGAGATGAATTCAGTGAGGCATGCTCTAGGCATCATCTGGAGAAAGAGTGGAAACAAAGTGAACTGTAATTGCACGTCTTGAGGCAGGAACAAGAGTGACCTATTGGAGGCATGAAAAGGCCAGAGATACTGGAGGGAGCTGGTCTGGAGAGAGCAGGTGTAAAAGAGCCTCTCAAAGAATAAGAAAGTGAATTAACTAGGGAAATGAAGCAGCATTGTCGAATCCATTTGAGCCCTGTTTCCATAAAATGAAGACCAGTCAGCCAGCTGTGTGTTTTCATCCAGTCACATTCTGAGATCTGGTGCTTGGATGCAGGCGTGAACAGGTGAGTAGAGTGTTATCAGGTCCGGGGGTCCACCAGGTGCAGGCAGGAGAGGGGGAGAGAGGTAGGGAGTTGAGCTGGGCCATGGACTCAGGTTGATGAGGTGGGAGGCAAGGCCCAGGGGCCATGACGGACAGTGGAAAGGTGTAGGGATGATGGCCTGGTGAGGTCAAAGGATGGTTGGAGTTGGGGTTCTAGAGGGAGTGAGCTAAAAGTGAGGAGGTGGTGGTCACAGTGAGATGCCAGAAACCATAGTTTTTGAGTTGGGGCAGGTACTAGTAATGACACACCAGAGTGTTACTGTAAGAGTGGGTGGCTGACTGGGGAGAAAGGATTGTTAAAAGTAAGGAAGTTAAGGATCCAAGAAGCCAGAATATTACTTGGACCACCTACACCAGTGGTCTCAAACCTGGTCACATACTAGAATGACCTGGGGAGCTCTTAAATACACAGGCCTCCAACCCTCAAAAATTCCAGCTCAATTGTTTGGGAGGGAAGTAGTACCTGGGCTTTTTTTTAAAAGCTTCTTGAATAATTTTAGAGTGAAGCCAGGGTTGGGACTGACTGATCTAAGTGGGCCAACCACCGAGTGAGGACAGAAGTGGCGTGAAGATGGTGGAAGTGAGCCGGCAGAGCTCAAAGCTTCACTGGACGAGGAGTGACTGCAGGTTGGTGAAGACTACGGCATGGAGGTTTATGGAGATTTGAGGGTCTGTCCTTCAAATTGGTGGGAAAAGGTCAGGGAGGAACCATGGTCTGGGAGTGGCCATGAGGAGCAAAGCAGACACCTACCCCATCATTAGGCCCTGGGACACTTGAGGGGTGTCCCCATGTCCCCAGAAGTGAGCCAGATATTCAAGCAAAAAGATGAGGGGGACATTCTGAGAAGAGGTTGAGGACATAGGGGAGAGTTTGGGAGTCAGGAGGGTGGGAGATAAAGTCAAATAAGGAGATGTACAAAGCTGTGTGGGAAAGGGGACCCGGGAGTCTTGCATTGAAATAATGACAAGGGGAGGCATGATGGATTAGTACCAAGGCCTTTCAGGGGAAGATGGGTATTTGATTCTAATTAGAGCCTCTCTTTTGCATTTTATTTAGACCCTTAGGCAGTGTATTCATTTCCTAGGGCTGCTGTAACAAATTACCACAAACTTGGTGGCTTAATACAACAAGAATTTATTTTCTCATAGTTCTGGAAGCTGGAAGTCTGCAATCAAGGTGTCAGCAGGACCATGCTCCCTATGAAACCTGTAGGGGAAAATCCTTTCTGCCTCTTCCTAGCTTCTGACAATGCCCAGCTATCCGTGGCATTCCTTGGCTTATAGCTGCCTCACTCCAATTTCTGACTCCATCTTTTTTTTTAAAATTAAATAATTTGTTTAGTTGTTTGTTTGTTTGTTTATTTGGCTGTATTGGGTCTTTGTTGCTGTGCTCCAGCTTTCTCTAGTTGCGGCAAGCGGAGGCTACTCTTCGTTGCAGTGCACAGGCTTCTCATTATGATGACTTCTCTTGTTGCGGAGAACAGGCTCTAGGAGCGCGGGCTTCAGTAGTTGTGGCACACAGGCTTAGTTGCTCCGCGGCATGTGGGATCTTCCTGGACCAGGGATTGAACCCATGTCCCCTGCATTGGCAGGCAGATTCTTTAACCACTGCGCCACCAGGGCCCCTGACTCCATCTTTATATGGCTGTCTTCCCTCTGTGTGTGTCCAAGTCTCTCTCTACTTATAAGGCTACCAGTCATTGGATTAGGGCCCACCCTAATCCAGTATGACCAATCTTAACTTGATTACATCTACGAAGACTCTATTTCCAAATAAGGTCACATTCGCAGCTACTGAGGTCTAGGATTTCAACATATCCTTTGTGGGGAGGAGAGGGACACAATTCAACCCACAACAGGCAATTCATGGAGGTGATGTGACAGCCAAGAAGAGTGTTCTTATCCAAAGAACAAAGGCTCTTTGGGTCTCTATTAAATCCGCTGCTCGCCTATCATTGCATAAGAGGGCCAGCAGTAGGCCTACTTTATAGACCTCAGTGTCCAGGCAGGGGAAAGGGCAACCTCACCAAGCACATATGCTCAGTGGACTGTCCTCAACCCTGCCTGAGTGAGAAAACAAAGCTGATTCAGGGAAAACCCATCCTCATAGCAGATAAACAGTTCAAATAAACTTTGTGTTCATGGCAGATCAGCAGTATCTTTGCATATACATAGAACATATATTTGATGAGAAGCTACAAAGTGACAAGATAATGAAAACCTCAAAGATTTCCTGCTACCTCACCATTAGCAGCAAGCAGTGAAGGAGACATAAAGCCAAAGAAAATAACCTGTGTTGTGCGAAGAACTCAAATTTAGTTGAAAAAGTAAGGTACTCCATCAATCAATTATCAAGGATTAAGTGCCTATTATTGTAGCATTGACACAAGAAAAATAAAATGCACAGCACTGCCCTGAAAAGAACTTATCTATCAGTTGGGGATGTGAAGAAACTAGAGCCACATATTAAAGACAATGTATAGTTAATTGCTAAATTGTATGGTGTAGATAGACTCAATGATACAGAAATCCAAAAATAGAAGAGAGTAATGATTCCAGGATTAATCAAATGGGGCTTTCTGGAGTTCGATAAGTATTTCTTTGGAGTCTGTTCTGTGTACCCCAGTCACCAGGATGGACCCTAAACCCCCAATCCTCACTCCATGAGATTATCAGTATCTCTGTTTCACAGGCGAAGAAACCAAGGTTCACTGACATAAAGTGACTCACCTAAGGTCAAACAGCTTGTAAGTTTCCAAGTCAGGAGTTGAACCCAAGTCCTTTATCCTCAACTCCATAGCTTTTTCTACAATGCATTGAAGAATGAATAGGGTTTGGATAGATAAGGCAAAACAAGGAGAGGGTTTTATGTGTGGGAAATTGGATTAATATTTTATTATTACATTTAGATAGTTGGCTCCTGAGAGCCAGCCTGTATCCCCAGATGAGATGTTGCTGTCAGTCCTCCAGCTCTTAAAATATCTGGGTCAGTGAGAAGAGGATCACAAGGTCTCCCTGTGCTTATTTTTAACTTAAAAATATAACCTTTAAAGAAAAGGAGAGGATAAAAAAGAAAAACATTTAAGAAATGTTACAAGCTCAAGTCAAAAGGGAACTATTCAATAGGAACAGCTAGGTTATTGACCCTGACTTGGAAGCTGCAGGGAGGGTCCCTGGTGGGTGACAGCACTTCCTAGTTCCATCAGAACTGAGAAGGGTGGCCTGGAATCTACATCAGAACGTGGACCTGAGACTGGAGCAGAAACTGATGGAAGGAGACATGCAGATGTGGGTGCATGTGCACTTCCCCACACCAGCCTTCCCTTTAAAAACACACTGCCTTTGATCCATTCTTCAGAGAAGGGAGAAAGAAATTCAGTAGGTTTGTTCCCAGCATCTACCATTGCCTTTTGCAATTTCAGAACAAGATGAAAAGAAGGGGAATCTTTTAAGCCATTGCCCTAAGTAACATGAAAGTGGCACCAATTGACATATGAATGCTGTTCTTATAAGAAAGGTATTCTGAGTGCTGCTTTGTGTTTTTTTGAGAAAAAACAGCAATAATATAACCACCTGTGCACAGCTGTCCCATCAACTCAAAGATACCAGGAATGAGGAAGCTCTAAGTGCCACAAACTATTTCTCCCAGGACCTAAGAGTGAGATGTTTCTGCAAAGCATCCCACTGTGTCATGTGTCAAAGGCAGCACCTAAGAACAGACGGTTTCCCTCAGGACTGTGACAAGATGGGCAATTTCCAGCCTTGGGATCCCATGCAGGGGAAAAAGTATCAGAGGTAGATCCTGAGTCTAAGGAATTTACTCCCTGGTTGGGTCACTAACCCAGGGCCCCAGTCATAGCAAATGTTCCCTAAATGTTAGAAGCAGGAAGAACTACAATCCTGCAGCCTGTGGAATGAAAACAACATTCACAGAAAGAAAAAATGAAAAGGCAGAGGACTGTGTACCAGATGAAGGAACAAGATAAAACCCAGGAAAAACAACTAAATGAAGTGGAGATAAGCAACGTTCCAGAAAAAGAATTCAGAATAATGATAGTGAAGATGATCCAGGACCTCAGTAAAGGAATGGAGCAAAGATCGAGAAGATGCAAAAAATGTTTAACAAAGACCTAGAAGAATTAAAGAACAAACACCTAGAAGAATTAAAGAACAAACAAACAGAGATGAACAATAAAATAACGGAAATGAAAAATACACTAGAAGGCATCAATAGCAGAATAACTGAGGCAGAATAACAGATCAGTGACCTTGAAGACAGATTGGTGGAATTCACTGCCACGGAACAGACTAAAGAAAAAATAATGAAAAGAAATGAAGACAGCCTAAGAGACCTCTGGGACAACATTAAATGCAATAACATTCGCATTATAGGGATCCTAGAAGGAGAAGAGAGAGAGAAAGGACCTGAGAAAACATTTCAAGAGATTATAGTCGAAAATTTCCCTAACATGGGAAAGGAAATAGCCACTCAAGTCCAAGGAAGTTCAGAGAGTCCCAGGCAGGATAAACCCAAGGAGAAACATGCTGAGATACATAGTAATCAAACTGACAAAAATTAAAGAAAAAGAAAAATTATTAAAAGCAACAAGGGAAAAACGACAAATAACATACAAGGGAACTCCCATAAGGTTAACAGCTGACGTCTCAGCAGAAACGCTACAAGCCAGAAAGGAGTGGCACGATATATTAAAGTGATGGAAGGAAAGAACGTACAACCAAGATTACTCTACCCGGCAAGGATCTCATTCAGATTTGACCGAGAAATCAAAAGTTTTGCAGACAAGCAAAAGTTAAGAGAATTCAACACCACCAAAACAGCTCTACAACAAATGCTAAAGGAACTTCTCTAAGTGGGAAACACAAGAGAAGAAAATGATCTACAAAAACAAACCCAAAACACTTAAGAATATGGTAATAGGAACATACATATGGATAATTATCTTAAAGGTGAATGGATTAAACGCTCCAACCAAAAGACACAGGCTTGCTGAATGGATACAAAAGCAAGACCCATATATATGCTGTCTACAAAAGACCCACTTCAGACCTAGGGACACATACAGACTGAAAGTGAGGGGATGGAAAAAAGATATTCCATGCAAATGGAAATCAAAAGAAAGCTGGAGTAGCAATACTCATATCAGATAAAATAGATTTTAAAATAAAGAATGTTACAAGAGACAAGGAAGGACACTGCATAATGATCAAGGGATCAATCCAAGAAGAAGATATAATAATTATAAATATATATGCACCCAACATAGGAGCACCTCAATACATAAGGCAAATGCTAACAGCTATAAAAGAGGGAACTGACAGTAACACAATAACAGTGGAGGATTTTAAGACCTCACTTACACCAATGGACAGATCATCCAGACAGAAATTAATAAGGAAACAGAAGCTTTAAATGACACAATAGACCAGATAGATTTAATTGATATTTATAGGACATCTATCCAAAAACAGCAGATTACACTTTCTTCTCAAGTGCACATGGAACATTCTCCAGGATAGATCACATCTTGGGTCACAAATCAAGCCTCAGTAAATTTAAGAAAATTGAAATCATATCAAGCATCTTTTCCAACCACAACGCTATGAGATTCGAAATCAATTACAGCAAAAAAACGTAAAAAACACAAACACATGGAGGCTAAACAATACGTTACTAAATAACCAAGAGATCACTGAAGAAATCAAAGAGGAAATCAAAAAATACCTAGAGAAAAATGACAACGAAAAAAAGATGAGCCAAAACCTATGGGATGCAGCAAAAGCAGTTCTAAGAGGGAAGTTTATAGCCATACAGCCCTACCTCAAGAAACAAGAAAAATCTCAAATAAACAATCTAACCTTACACCTAAAGCAACTAGAGGAAGAAGGAAAAAAAAAAACCTTAAGTGAGTAGAAGGAAAGAACTCACATGTTCAGAGCAGAAATAAATGAAATAGAAACAAAGAAAACAGTAGCAAAGATCAGTAAAACTAAAAGCTGGTTCTTTGAGAAGATAAACAAAATTGATAAACCTTTAGCCAGACTCATCAAGAAAAAGAGGGACAGGACTCAAATCAATAAAATTAGAAATGAAAAAGGAGAAGTTACAACAGACACCGCAGAAATACAAAGCTTCATAAGAGACTACTACAAGCAACTCTATGCCAATAAAATGGACAACCTGGAAGAAATGGACAAATTCTTAGAAAGGTATAACCTTCCAAGACTGAACCAAAGGTACAACCTTCCAAGACTGAACCAGGAAAAAACAGAAAATATGAACAGACCAATCACAAGTAGTGAAATTGAAACTGTGATTAAAAATCTTCCAACAAACAGAAGTCCAGGACCAGATGGCTTCACAGGTGAATTCTATCAAACATTTAGAGAAAAGCTAACACCCATCTTTCTCAAACTCTTCCAAAAAACTGCAGAGGAAAGAACACTCTAAAATTCATTTTACGAGGCCACCATCACCCTGATGCCAAAACCAGACACAGATACTACAAAAAAAGAAAATTACAGACCAATATCACTGATGAATATAGATGCAAAAATCCTCAACAAAATACTAGCCAACTGAATCCAACAACACATTAAAAGTATCCTACACCATGATCAAATGGGATTTATCCCAGGGATGCAAGGATTCTTCAATATACAAATCAATCAATGTGATACACCATATTAACAAATTGAAGAATAAAAACCATATGATCATCTCAATAGATGCAAAAAAAGCTTTTGACAAAATTCAACACCGATTTATGATAAAAACTCTCCAGAAAGTGGGCATAGAGGGAACCTACCTCAACATAATAAAGGCCATATACATCAAACCCACAGAAAACATCATTCTCAATGGTGAGAAACTGAAAGCATTTGCTCTAAGATCAGGAACAAGACAAGGATG
The DNA here is from genome assembly GCF_965194825.1 of Balaenoptera physalus. Classification (NCBI taxonomy): domain Eukaryota; kingdom Metazoa; phylum Chordata; class Mammalia; order Artiodactyla; family Balaenopteridae; genus Balaenoptera; species Balaenoptera physalus. The sequence continues at coordinate 53,051,887 of NC_138882.1, read as the reverse complement.
TGCACTCTCGCCACTATTATTCAACATAGTTTTGGAAGCCCTAGCCACGGCAATCAGAGAAGAAAAAGAAATAAAACGAATACAAATTGGAAAAGAAGAAGTAAAACTGTCACTGTTTGCAGATGACATGATACTATACATAGAGAATCCTAAAGATGCCACCAGAAAACTATTAGAGGTAATCAATGAATTTGGTAAAGTTGCAGGATACAAAATTAATGCACAGAAATCTGCTGCATTCCTACACACTAACAATGAAAGATCAGAAAGAGAAATAAAGGAAACAATCCCATTCACTATTGCAACAAAAAGAATAAAATACCTAGGAATAAACCTACCTAAGGAGGTAAAAAACCTGTACTCAAAACTATAAGACACTGATGAAAGAAATCAAAGATGCCAGAAACAGATGGAAAGATGTACCATGTTCTTGGATTGGAAGAATCAATATTGTGAAAATGACTACACTACCCAAAGCAATCTACAGATTCAATGCAATCCCTATCAAATTACCAATGGCATTTTTTTACAGAACTAGAACAAAAAATCTTAAAATTTGTATGGACACACAAAAGACCCCGAATAGCCAAAGCAGTCTTGAGGGAAAAAAACGGACCTGGAGGAATCAGACTCCCTGATTTCTGACTATACTACAAAGCTACAGTAATCAAGACAATATGATACTGGCAAAAGAACAGAAATACAGATCAATGGAACAGGATAGACAGCCCAGAGATAAACCCACGCATCTATGGTCAACTAATCTATGACAAAGGAGCCAAGGATATACAATGGAGAAAAGACAGTCTCTTCAACAAGTGGTGCTGGGAAAACTGGACAGCTACATGTAAAAGAATGAAATTAGAACACTCCCTAACACCATACACAAAAATAAACTCAAAATGGATTAAAGACCTAAATGTAAGACCAGACACTATAAAACTCTTAGAGGAAGACATAGGAAGAACACTCTTTGACATAAATCACAGCAAGATCTTTTTTAACTCACCTCCTAGAGTAATGGAAATAAAAACAAAAATAAACAAATGGGACCTAATGAAACTTCAAAGCTTTTGCACAGCAAAGGAAACTATAAACAAGACAAAAGGACAACCCTCAGAATGGGAGAAAATATTTGCACATGAATCAATGGACCAAGGGGTAATCTCCAAAATATGTAAACAGCTCATGCAGCTCAATATTAAAAAAAACAAACAACCCAATCAAAAAATGGGCAGAAGACTTAAATAGACATTTCTCCAAAGAAGACATACAGATGGCCAAGAGGCACATGAAAAGCTGCTCAACATCACTAATTATTAGAGAAATGCAAATCAAAACTACAATGAGGTATCACCTCACACCAGTTAGAATGGGCATCATCAGAAAATCTACAAACAACAAATGCTGGAGAGGGTGTGGAGAAAAGGGAACCCTCTTGCACTGTTGGTGGGAATGTAAATGGATACAGCCACTATGGAGAACAGTATGGAGGTTCTTTAAAAAACTAAAAATAGAATTAGCATATGACCCAGCAATCCCACTACTGGGCATATACCCAGAGAAAACCATAATTCAAAAAGACACATGCACCCCAATGTTCATTGCAGCACTATTTACAATAGCCAGGTCATGGAAGCAACCTAAATGCCCATCGACAGATGAATGGATAAAGAAGTTGTGGTACATATATACAATGGAATATTTCTCAGCCATAAAAAGGAATTAAATAGGGTCATTTGTAGAGATGTGGATGGACCTAGAGACTGTCATACAGAGTGAAATAAGTCAGAAAGAGAAAAACGAATATCGTATATTAACGCATATATGTGGAATCTAGAAAAATGGTACCGATGAACCAAGGCAGAAATAGAGACACAGATGTAGAGAACAAACATATGGACACCAAGGGGGGAAAGGGGAGGGTGGGATAAATTGGGAGATTGGGATTGACATGTATACACTAATATGTATAAAATAGATAACTAATAAGAACCTGCTGTATAAAAAATAAATAAATAAAATAAATTTCAAAAAAAAAGAAAATGTTCCCTAAATGTTGAACATCACTGAAGGATAAGACTACCATATACAATGCAACAAGACAACTGTGCAAATCCCTGGCAACCTGAGGGCTGAATTGTGTGCCAGGAGAGTTCCTAGAAGGGCAAGATCAATACAAGCTGGTTTCACTGAACAAACGAGACTTCAGCCAAGCTCAGAATGGACACAATTCGCACTGAAAGGGAGTGACAGGTTCTTGGGGTGAAGAGATTTGTTTCTTCAGGCACTGTGTGTGTGACACAGACACAATGGTTAGCAAAGCACATCCTGGTCCCTGCTTTCACAGAGCTGTAGTCCAGAGATCAGTTTCCTTAGAGTCCAGGGTACTGGTGGGTCGTGACAAAAGTTGACATTTATTTAGGGCCTATAATGTGCCAGGCACTATGGTAAGTGCTTCACAAATCTCACTTGCTCCTCACTGCAACTCAAAGATAAGGGGGGTTTCTATTATCACCATTTTATGGATTGGAGACTGAGCCCACTGAGCTAATTAGTGGTGAAGTCAAAATTCAAATCCAGGGCTGCCTAGCTCATGGGCCATTCCCTTTCCACAATACCCCATGGGAAATGATGTCAGGGGAGGGTGGATGGTGGAGTGCTTGGAAGGCCAGTGAAGCAGTCCATGTTTGCTGTGGAGCAAATAAGGTATTGGTTATCGGTTGTGTCTTCCGGCTGTTGCCTTAGCTGCTTTGCCTAAGTCAGATTCCCAAGGTTCACACACACAATTCAGAGGCCCCTCCAGGCAAGACACACTCTCTCCCTCCAGATCTCCCTCAGCTTTCCTGCCACAGTGAACTGCAATGGCCATCTTGAAAGGAAATTTCAGTCCTATTTTTTTCTCTCCCTTAAATCCTAAACCTATGAGAAACCATAGGAAACCATTCCCCATGGTTTTTCTCATCCGGCCCTATATTGGCCTTTTTTAGTTTTCCCAAGATCCACAAGAACCCTCACAGTTACCCAGAGACCAGCACACTAGTTTTTTAGGTGACATCTTACCACCCAAAACATATGAAGGAGAAGAGAGATGCTGCAAATTTCTACTTAGCTTTTATTTCTCCATCTTCCTAGGGAGGAAAAGGGCATGAGAGAAGAGGTATCTGAACTCTCTCCACCTCCCGAGAGGATGAGGGATTGTTCCCTGCCCTCAGTCCTTTCCTTCACTCTGAGTTGGGAAATACTGCTCCCAAGGAGGCCAGCCAGGATCAGGAAGGGCAAGATGAAGGTCAACCCACCTGGAGGACATAGAACTGGAGATGTTACAGTAAATGTGGAAATTCTTAAGTTCATATAGATAATATCTGCTTATCAATTATAAAGCACTTCCAGAACAGGCCTTCATTTGAATCTCTCACAATAGTTAGGTGGGTTTTAATGCTGATATGACTTTTTTTTTCTTTTCTTTTTTTTACAGTTGAGGAAACTGAGGTACATAAAAAAGAAGTGGGTCCCTAAGGTCAGAGAGGTAGAACTTGCAGCCAGGCCCTCTGAGCTCAAGTCTGTCCTCTGTCCTCTCTGGCATATCCGCTCAGGAACCCTGATTTGGATAAAGGTGCCAGATAGGGATAGGAAAGCTTAATGGGCAGTCCCTATGATGTCATCCTCCAAGATTAGGGAGATTTGCCAAAATAGTTTTAATTTCATTTTGTACTCTCCTATGATTCTACCCTCCAACAATATGCCTTTCTCTTATAATAGTTGGCTTGGTCCTAACCAAATTTTAGAGTAGTAAGTTCCATATACTCACTATTTCTGTGGAAAGAAGTGCTATTTTTACTTTGCCCTAAAACTATTTCTTTAAAATGATAAAGTTGTCCCTAGTTCTTGTGCTCTGGGATTTCATAAGTTCTTATTTTTATCCTATGATTTTCATTATTTTATAAATTCCAATTATATTCCCCTCTCAGCCTGGGTCTTTCCAGAATGAAAAGCCCTAATTCTTTTATCATCCCCCATAAAGGACTCTCTTGACCCTCTGGCTCAATTTAGGTGTCCTTCTCTAGACCTTGGTTGGCTCTGTATGTCTTTGAGGTGTATCAGATCATCGGGCCCTCATCACTTTGTCCATTATTCTTCATAAAAGAGCACAAATGGCTTCAGCTAAAATCAAATGTAGAAATATTTGAGAGACACTTTTAAAAATCAAGCAATTCTTTTGCTCCAAGTCAGCCCAGCATAGGCTGAATGAAAAAATATACATTTTTGCTTCAAGTCTGAAATGAATTTGGACACACCGCTACTAGGCAACCTTGTAATCTATTATGAAAATGACAATTTGCAAAGCACTTTCACATAATTATCTCACTTGACCCTCACAAGAACCATGCACAGTAGAAAAAATGTATTATTATCCTCATTTTTCACATGAGAAAAGTAAAAAGATGAGTCTAACCCACAGTCAAACAGCTGGAATTAGAGCCCCAGTCACTGGGCTTCCATCAAGAGAATGGTGTTTTATCCACTGTGCAATATAGCCTTCCTTATAAACACTTGTTTGTGATTTACATTGAAGCACCAAACTACCTCTCTCTAAGTCTATTTCAGTGGCCACAGCACAGTCAAAATATTCTATAGTTCTATTGAAAGGAAAGATGTTTAAGGTTAATCTAAACCCTCTTCACTATTCTCTCTACATGCTCTCCAGGGGCAATCTCAGCCACAACACAGCCATCATTTTCACCTCCACGCAAATGACTCCCAAATCTATATCTCTAGGCCACACCTCCACTCTGGCACCAGAAAGGTATAAAACTGCATACTTGACATCTCTTGGATGTCTCAATATGTTCTCTTTTGATGTTCCTCCTCTCAAATACCTATCCAGGAACCTACGAGTCTTGACGTTTCTCTCTCCCTCCCTTACCCCCACTGCTATAGCCATCTAACACCAAGTCCTTTCACTTTTACCTCCCACACTGCTCTCGTGCTGTCCATTTCTCTCCTTTCCCATAATCACCACCTGAGCCCAAGACTGTCATCTCTCATTTGGACTTTCACGGACTCCTAACTGGTCTCCCTCTCCAGTCCTTCCTCCTCACTATAAACTATGCCATTCTGGTCGTGCCATCCTTACCCCACCCCTGCTTAGAACACTTCAATGGCATCCCATTGCTCATAGGGTAAAGGCAAAACACCCAGAACTGGCCCACCAGCCCTGTCTAACGTGGTCCCACCTCCAGCCTCATCTCACAACACTCGCCTTCATTTCTTAAGCTCCAGCCCCACTAGCCTTCGTTCAGGCCCTTTTACTCACCATGCTTTCATTTGCCACAGGGTCCTAGCATATTCTTCCTTGTCTTCCCTGATTATTTAAATTCCTAGAATTAGATTCCTACAAGGCTCCAACTTCATATAGAGGTTCAAGGGTCTTTCCTCAGGAAATCCTATCTTGACCTCCCTGAGTTAAATTCTTCCATTATGCTTTTCACAGCACTGCTTGGTCATGGTTTTAATTAATGTCAGTCTCCCCCACCAGCTTTGTAAACTTTTGCTCACCATCGTATTCCCCATGCTGTGCTGAGCTTGGAACACAGAAGCACATCAATAAATGTTTGTTAGATAGATGAATAAACTCACTAATGAGGAAACGGTTGTATGGATTATACATCCTCATTACGGAATACTAGGCAGCTGTTAAAAAGAATAAGTCTATATGTTCTAATACGGAATGATGTCCATGACATATTATTAATTAAAAATAGTACATTACAGAACAGTATGAATACTATTATCAGTTATTTTTTAAACCTATATATGTCTTTATTTAAAAAACTCTCTGTGTGTATGTATACATGTGTATGTGTTTATGCATATGTGTATATATGTTTTAAATGGCCTGCAATACACCTGAAACTAACATATTATTATAAGTCAACTAAACATCAATAAAAAATAAACAAATACAAATAAAATAAAAAGGTCTGCAAGACTAACACCAAACTGCTTACAGTGGTTGCCCTGGAGAAAGGGACTGAGACAGGATAGAGAAAAATAGAATAGAAACTTCTACTCAAAAACTCCTTGCTGGTTTGACTTTTTCAATGACCCTGTGGTATTGTAATTATTTTAACAATACCATTTTTAAAGATAATGATAGAACTCACCAAAGTTCAGGAAACTGGCCATTTCTATGTACAGCAAAAATAAAATAACCACTTTGTGTATGATTCCTCAACAATGATAAAGTTCCAGAAATCAGCATATTTCCAGCTCAGATCTCCAATCTAGCTGTGATGAAGAGGCAGCACGGTGTCTGGAGAGTAGCACTGACATATATACACTACCGAACGTGAAATAGTTGGCTGGTGGGAAGCAGCAGCATAGCACAGGGAGATCGGCTCAGTGCTTTGCGATGACCTAGAGGGGTGGGATAGGGAGGGTGGGAGGGAGGCTCAAGAGGCAGGGGATATGGGGACATGTGTATGCATAAGGCTGATTCACTTTGGTGTACAACTGAAACTAACGCAGTATTGTGAAGCAATTATATTCCAATAAAGATCTATTTAAAAAAAAGAGGCAGCACGGAAGAGAACAAGGAGACATGCCATCATGTTTGTCTCATTCTTTTTAATAACTGCTTAGTATTCCATAATGAGGATGTACATCACATACAACCATTTCCTTCCCTCACATGACCCATATAAACAATAAACATTTTGAAAAAACCACTGCTCTTTATTTAGTTATACAATCTTGGAAGGAAAATAAGAGAAACAAATAATACTGTGAATTTTTCTTAGTTTACTGAGCTTTTTTTTGGTTGTTAAATAAAAGTGATTATGTGTCGATACTTTTATTTTCCTTTACTTGCCGAAGAACAAATCTTTCGTTGTCTTTACCATAGTTCCAATAGAAAAGATAGCGTTCTACAGTCACACAGACTGCAGAGGAAGGAGCAGGGACAAATACACGGGTGATGTGCAGACAGGATTATTCCACAGCTAACAGCACAAAACCTCACTTCAGTTGTCGAGAGAAGTGTGTGCAGGTGGATAGACCCACAGTTAGAGGAAAAGAAGAGGTAGCTGTGTGAGAGTGATTTCTCCAGCAGCCAGCCTACAAGAGACAGCTGGGAAAAGTCTGTGAATATAGAATAAATGCTGTCACTTGGAGCTGCATTGATTCTTTTTTCAGACTAACTAATGGCTTAGATGGTAGAACAACCAAATGATGACTAAAATGTGAGTCAAATGCTTTCAAATAAAATAATTCTAATGAAGCAGGAGCACAGGCAAGCAGAGAGCAGGTCATGAGGGGTTCTAACCAATACTTGTTAAACCTGAAGAAACTCACTCTCTTTTAATGACTGCCTCTTTCAATCTAAGTCATTTTGACATTAGTGAGCTGGGGACAATCGATCTTTATTACTAGTGACATCTACTGATCAGCTCTGAACGGTGGGAAAGGTAGCTCCCAGTGGGGCTTGTGTACTTTTCTCAATCCTGATTTGTCTTCCTTCTCTTCTGGGGTCTCTCCAGCATGTCTTCTATTATCCCAAAAGGTGTCAGGAAATTCTAAAATTAGCTTCAAAGTTGGTATCTTGATATTTTTGAAAACTAACTTTCATTCAAATACAAAAATAGCTCACATTAAGAAGTAAGTTTGGAGACTTCCCTGGTGGTGCAGTGGTTGAGTCTGACTGTCATTGCAGGGGACACGGGTTCGATCCCTGGTCCGGGAAAATCCCACATGCCACAGATCAACTAAGCCCGTGCGCCACAACTACTGAGACTGCACACTTAGAGCCTGTGCTCTGCAACAAGAGAAGTCACCACAATGAGAAGCACATGTGCCACAACGAAGAATAGCCCACACTCACCACAACTAGAGAAAGCCCGTGTGCAGCAACGAAGACCCAACGGAGCCAAAAATAAACAAAATTTTAAAAATAAATAGATAAATGTGTGCCTTTATGTATTTATTTAAAAAAAAAAAGAAATGGTGCTGGAACAACTGAATATCCAATGCAAAAAAATGAATGAAGCACTGTCCTTATATCTTTCACCAAATTAACTCAAAATGGATCTTACACATGAATGTAAAAGGCAAAACTAAGAAACTTCCAGAAGAAGACAAGATAAAAACTAAGGCACCTTAGGTTTAGGAATGAGTTTTTTAGATATAACACCAAAGCACAATCCATGAAAAAAATTGGTAAATTGAACATATTAAAATTAAAAACTTCTGCTCAGCAAAAGACACTTAAAAGAATAAAAATATAAACCACAGCCTGGGACAAAAATATTTGCAAAATGCGTATCTGATAAAGAACTTGTACCTAAAATACACAAAGAATTCTTAAAACTCAACAATAAGAAAACAAACAACCCCATTTAAGAATGTGCAAAAGCTCTAAGCAGACACTTTACTAAAGAAGATATACAGATAGTAAATAAGCATATGAAAAGATGCTCATCATATGTCATTAGAGAATTGTAAACTAAAACAACAGTGAGATACTACTACTACACACCTATTGGAATGTCTAAAATCCAAAAACTAACACCACCAAATGCTGATGAGGATGTGGAGCAATGGCAACTCTCATTCTTTATTGGTGGGAATGCAAAATGATACAACTACTTTGGAAGACAGTTTAGCAGTTTCTTATAAAACTAAACATAATCTTATATGATCCAGCAATCGCATTCTTAAGTATTTACCCAAATGAGCTGAAAACTTACATCTACCCAAAAACCTACACAAGAATGTTTATAGCACCTTTGTTCGTATTTGCCAAAACTTGGGAGCAAACAAGATGTCCTTCTGTAGGTGAATGGGTAAACAAGCTGTAGTATATCCATACAATGGAATATTATTCAGTGATAAAAAGAAATGAACTATCAAGCCATGAAAAGACATGGAGGAAACTTACAAGATACAAGAACAGCTTACAAAAATTACTGATATTTCTCTATATCAGAAATAATCAACTGGGAAATATAACAGAAATAAAATATTGTTCTCAAGGGCAACAATAACAGTAAGGTACTTGTAATTAACATAATTCAGAACAATCCACACAACTTTAAGGAGAACAACTTTAAATTCTATTTAAAAACATGAAAGATCTGAATAAATAGCAATATATCCCTGTTCACAAGTGAGACAACTTAAAATTGTAAAAATGTCAATACTCCTCCAAATTAATCTCTAAAGTCAACACAATTCCATTCAAAATTTCAGGCAGATTTTTTGAGGAACTAAAGAAATTTATTCCAAAATTTATCTAAAAGGATAAAGATTCACAAATAGCTAAGTCACATTTGAAAAAGAAGAACACAGGTGGAAGAGTTACTCTTCCAGATATTAAAACATGCTTCAAAGCTATAAACATAAAACAGTGTGATACTATTATAGGAACAGATATGTGAACCAAGGGAATAGAATAGAAAGCAGAAAGCAGACACATACATGTATATCTGGAAACTTGAAATAAGACAAAGGTAGTACCAACAACAAGGTCCTACTATATAGCACAGGGAACTATAGTCAGTATCCTGTGATAAACCATAATGGAAAAGAATATGAAAAAGAATGTATATGAATGTATAACTGAGTCACTCTGCTGTACAGCAGTAATTAACACAACATTGTAATTCAACTATACTTCAATAAAAAATAAATTTAAAAAAAAGACAAATCAAATGGAGAAACAATGAACTTATTGGATCTGAGAAAACAAGCTCAGTATGAGGAGAAAAATTAAAATTGGTTACCTAATTTATACCCAGTACAAAGGTGACTTCAGATGGATTTAAATCCGTAAGTGTGAAATAAAAGTACAAAATTAAAAAAGAAAAATGGAAAATAAAATCACTGTGACCCAGGGATGACAAAGAACTTATTAAACAGGTCCCAAATAGCACTAACCATAAGGCAAAATATTGATGTGTTTGATTACATTAAATCTAAACAAAGGTGACAGACACATGACAACTCTGGAAGGACAGACTTTTGCAAAAGCCTCAAGCTAACATCTAGAACCTTGTTAATCACAGGGTGGTCCAGGACCATAGGCTTCTGCATCATCTGGGAGCTTATGAGAAACGCAGTCTTGAGCCTCATCCTACCCTTACTGAATCATAATCTGCATCTTAACATGATTCATGTACGCAGTAAAGTTTGAAAACCGCAGGTTATACAGGAACTTTTGCAAATTAGTGAGAAAGAGACAGAAAGCCCCAAAGAAAAGTGCACAAAGGGCTTAAATTACAATTCAAAGAATTGGAAACCTGAATGGCTAGCAAATATATAAAGAGATGCTTAAATTAAGTAGAAACCAGGGAAATTCAAATTAAAACAATAAAATACCACTTTATGCTTATCAATTTGAATAAGCAATAAGAAAGTTGGACAATGCTATATATTGACAGGGTGGTGAATAAATAAGAATTCTCTGGGCTTCCCTGGTGGCGCAGCGGTTGAGAATCTGCCTGCCAATGCAGGGGACACGGGTCCGAGCCCTAGTCTGGGAAGATCCCACGTGCCGCGGAGCAGCTGGGCCCGTGAGCCACAATTACTGAGCCTGAGCGTCTGGAGCCTGTGCTCCGCAACAAGAGAGGCCGCGATAGTGAGAGGCCCGCACACCGCGATGAAGAGTGGCCCCCGCTTGCCGCAACTAGAGAAAGCCCTCGCACGGAAACGAAGACCCAACACAGCCATAAATAAATAAATAAACAAATACTTTAAAAAAAAAAAAAGAATTCTCACGCACTGCTGGTAAGGTCATAAACGGGGCAAGTGATTCTGGAGAGCAGTTGGCAGTCAAATGAAATATGCATATATCCTGTGACCCAACAACCCTGCTCCTGGGAAAATACTCCCTAAGCAACACTTGCACAAGTCCTGACGGTCACCAATGAGACTGTTCGTTATAGATGGTACCGATTATGGTGGCAGGCAATCAAGTCAACTTTGAAGTTTATCTTTAGGGAATGGATCTGTAAACAATGGTAGATGCACACCGTGGACTACTATGCAGCAGTGGAACGTAATGAACTGGATACAGGACCAGCAATGCAGGTGGATCTTAAAAAGACAGCACTGTGTGAAAAAATAGAAAACAGAGTAAGACCTACAGCACATTTACATCACTTGAAAGTAAATTAGCACACAAAATGATTCTGTGTGTTTTACAAGGAAATATAAATCCAAAGATATGTGTGAAACACATTATAGAGACTGACGCTGAGGGGAGGAAAGGAGGATGAAGGGAATAAGTAAATAGAGACAGCCATAAATATACCAACATAAAAGCCAAAGATGGACCTTGTGTGGTCCAACAATGAAAATGTGCTTCGAAAGAGGATTCTGAGTAACCAACCCTTTCCACTTGAAACTGCCCCCAAAAGCATAAGAAAAATAAATACATAAAAATAAGCAGAGAAGCAAGTCAATCGTGGCAATCTCTCTGCAGCATGAAATCCCTGGTTTCAAAAACATCTGTCTTTCAGGGCTTCATGCCTTACAGAGACCTTTCCAATCTATGCAAATTTAGATGCACTCAGAGGAGGTGGAAGAGGTCTAAGACAGATGTTTGAAACACTCACCTTCACCCTGTCAATAACTCAAAGGTACATCTCCAGGTGACTCACAGCTGCATCACTCTCCCTGTCAGGTAGAAGTTGCTTGTTCCCAGAGATCTGTCATAGCCCAACAACAGAAAATACTTGGGAAAACAAGTGCAATTGGAGAGCGATATTTCTTTTCACCTGGCATCCTAGAGCAATGAGGAATCTGCTGCAAATAAATGTTAACATAAAAAGAAAGTTGTACCTTCAAATGCTGAGGCTTATTTTTAATCATTCTTCACATAAATCTTTATAAAAATGTAGCACATATTTACCTAACTTCTTTAAAAGATAATGTTGGGGGCTTGGGGAGCGGGAGGAAGCATAACCTTTTTGTTCCATGACTTGGGAATCTCCTAATCTTGAACATCCATTATTCTGTCTTCTGTTTTTCAGATGTTCTGTTAATTCTCTCGATGTCCAGTTGCCACTTCTGTTTTGATAGCTGTTGTTAAAAATAACCCAGCTCTGTCCCTTTCTACCTTGTGGTTTCTATCTGGGCTGGGAAAACAGACAACCGGTGGTGTTAAAGACTAAATGTATAATAAGAGTGATAAGGCTCTGAGTCAGAGACTAGGAAGTGAAATACATGGCTTTAGACCAGAGTTTTCTGATAGATAATTCAGATGCCTGGGGACATTCTCCCCCTTCTGTATGATACAAGCTGTGACACAGAGAGGGAGGCTACTCCATACTGATACCTAGATAGATACACAGGCTGTTCCCAGAACCCTGGTTCTCTGCCCTACAGTGGATGAAGCCATGATTAAATCTGTCTCTGGAGATATGCAACCTGGAACTTGGGGGCAGGGTGAGGATATTGTTTTTGTTTTAGGTTCTGCTGTTGGAATGTTTAATTAGCTCAGCAAACAGTTCCCTACGTATATTATGCTGATTCATGCTTACCATGAGAAACCAGCTCTTCCTCCTATCACAGCACTGTCCTGAGACTGTCCCTACTAAAAAATAAATTCCTTAAGTCTTACTTTTTATTGACTGGCATACAGAATATACCCAGTGAATGTTTGATGAATAAAATAAACTCATGAATGAATGAGTATATCGGGGACTGAGTGGGATTGTTTCTAAAAGGTAGAAATGTTTAGTTAGTGATATGCTGTCATAGCTGAATTATATTTATCAGATCACTGCTCTGATAGAAGTTAATCTGAATCTTCTTTTAAAAGTCAGTCAATGCACTTCACCAGAAAAGATACAGATGGCAAACGAGCATATGAAAAGGTACTCAAGATCATTATTCATTCGAGAAATGCAAATTAAACCCACAAATCAAATACCACTCCACACCTACTAGGATGGCTAAAATTAAAGAAAACAACTGACAATACTGAGTTCCGGCAGATGCAAAGCAACTAAAACACTCATACATTGTTGGTGGAAATGCAAAATAATACAACCACTTTGATAAACAGTTGGGTAGTTATTAAAAGGTAAACATATAGTAGCAGACCAATACAAACAAAATCCTGAAATGTTCAAACAGTGTATACTGGAGCACAACTTTCTAATCCAGAATACACCAAAAGAAAAAAGAAAGAGAAAAAATAAGAAAACCTATGTACTATGGGCTTTGATAGGAATGCAATAATAGTAGCCTTGTCTTCAAAATCATGAGCTGTAGAGACTGTAACAGAATTGCTTCTCAGTAACTGAGAAATAGAGAGCAAGCTGCTGATTTGTCAAGCTTGCCCCTTTTTGAGGAATATAAACATCTGTTATCTTTAGTATTCTACAGATTTCTTTTAAACTGACATTCTTTTTTTTTAATTTATTTTATTAAAGTATAGTTGATTTACAATGTTGTGTTAGTTTCTGGTGTACAGCAAAGTGATTCAGTGATACATATATATACATATTCTTTTTCATATTCTTTTCTGCTATAGTTTATTATAGGATATTGAATATAGTTCCCTGTGCTATACATCAGGACCTTGTTGTTTATCCATTCTATATATTGATATAATACTTTGCATCTGCTAATCCCAAACTCCCAATCCATCCCTCCTCCACCCCTTCTCCCCCTCGAAACCACAAATCTGTTCTCTATGTTGGTCAGTTTTAAACTGACAATCTTATCTAATGATGTTATCTAGCCACAATTGGAGACTGGGTAGGGGCAGGTGGGGGGAATCTGCAGCTGGATAAATACAGCCAATTAAATGTCTGTGTAAATTAAGAAAAAAAAGGTTAAACATACACTTAGCACATGACCCAGAAATCCCAGTGTAAATAAAAACCTATGTCTATACAAAATTTATACATCAATGTTTATAGAAGATTTATTCATAATCACCAAAAATTGAAAATGATCAAGCCTCTATTAACTGGTGAAGGAAAAAACAAGTTGTGGTACATCCATATAATGAGATATTATTCTGCAATAACAAAAGAACAAACTACTGACTTTGTACAAACTACAAACTACAGGCAAAAACATGGATGAACTTCAGAAGCATTTTGCAAAGTTGAAGAAACCAGACTCAAAAGGCTACGTGCTGTATGATTCCATTAATATGACGTTCTGCAAAAGACAAAACTATAGGGAGAGAAAACAGACCAGTGGTTTCCAGGGGCTGTAGGGGTAGGAGAAGGGGATTGATGACAAAGGGGCACAAGGGAACTTTTTGGAGGGATGGAAATGCAGGGCGGTGGCTACATGACTATATATGTCTGTCAAATTTAGAGCAAATTTTACTGTATGTAAATTATGCCTCAATAAACCTGACTTTTTAAAAAAAAGTCAAGCCATGTATTGTTAAACACAAAAATAAATAAATTTTCAAAATTAAGTGTCCACCTGGGTTCCTTAGAAAACAGAGCCTGATCAAAACATATCCCCTAGTACTACACTGCAATGCCAGGGAGGCAGGGGTGAGGGGAAAGCGGAGTGAATCACAGAAGAAGGAAGAGGAACCGCAAGGTGAGTGTTATCGATCCTGAACTGGTCACAGCTTCAGAGGGACATGCAGCTGGTTGTCATTCACACGGGGCCTCTCCAGAGAGGCCATATGGGACCCAAGGTACATCAAAGCAGCCATCGGGAAGAGGAAAGGCAAGCAATTTATCTCCTGTCTCTCATTTGTCCAAGCTTGTCCATGGGGGAGCTCCCCCACGTTTCTGGTTTGTGTTACCCAGACCCCCGCATATGGTTTCTGGGGAAGCCAGAGCTTCAGCAGCTCTCGCCCTGATGAGCAAAACAGCAGCCTTGCCTAAGATCAGCCCTATCCTTGGGGAAAGCATGAGACAATCAACAGTGTCAGGAGATGGACCCTAGGGACAGGGCCTGAGCTGTCCTGCTGCAGGGATGGGAGGAGTGTGACAAGTGGCCAAGGCCTGGGGCAGGTGGGGCTGGCTGACGTAGGGAGGCCCATTAACTGGGTCTAGAGCAATGGGCTAAAATTAACACTCCATCTAAACTAATAGAGTAATTTTGTAGAGTATTCCACAGATACACTTAAGAAACCTCAAACAAACAATTTCTACCTATTAAATCTGTTCATGTGGTGATCTCACCGAACCTTCACATAATAAACAAGTTCAGATCTGTGAGGTTTAAGTACTGTATCAGGTGGAGATGTGTGTGCACAGCTCCCTACAGAAAGCAGACTTGGCACATCCAAATAATGCCATCCTCTGAACAGATCATGGGGCTAATTCATGATCCACCTGTCACAGCACAGATATAACCCTTCAGGAAACAATAAATTCTAATTAAAATTCAGAATCTAAAGACTGTGTCTCTAAACCTGCCCTCTAAAGTGTCAATGCAAAAGTGTTACAGTTCAGGGACCTGAAAAAGCTCAATTTTATTTTATAATGACTACATGTTTTGCTTTAAAAATGTTTACTATGTGCCTTTATGTGTATTATCTTATTTAATCCTCAACCCCAGGAGGTTGGGTATATTACTGTCCTCCTTACAGATGAGGGAACTAAGTCACAAAGATGTAAGTCATCTGCCCACAGCCAGTTAAGTGGCAGCGCCGTGGTGTGAATTCTGGGGTCTGATCCTAGAGCCCCATACTCTCAATCATTCATTCAACAGATATGTGAGTACCTGGCAGAATCTGGAGATACGGAGGTGCCACAGCACATGGCCCCTGCCTCCGTGGACTTTATGGTCTATGGGAATGACAGGCATCGCACAAGTAGTTACAAGTAGATGAAGGAGAAGCAGAGAGGGTTATAGAAGTTCACACCCTATGCCTACTAAAAAGGCTACGGTACAAAGTATGTGGTCATATTGAGACAGGCTGGGACCTGGGACCCTTTGCTGCAGTGCTTGCACCTGGACAAATGTCTCCTCGAGCAACAGACTACAAGGAAACTAATAAGGGACTAAAAATAACTGCACGCATGCACAGTTGGGGCCAATTATGAACAACAAGATACAAACAGACCAAAATTCCGACTGCCACTTCTGAGGTGTCAGGGGCAAAAGCCAGGTACTGTGCATGGTCCCTGCACACAGCACCACCAAGGGGGTGGGCAGACCACCTAAGCCACGCCTCTGGCCTGACCCATGGATCTGCCCCTACCCTCACCCCATTTACGGCACCAGCTCGCCCCGCCTCAGGGAGCGATCAAGGGAAACTGTTACTTGTTTTTGCTCCCTCGTGCTGCCTCAATTTCTTGTCTGGCATCATCAATTTCTATTGATTAAGGAGTCCAAGAACTCTGGTTGGTAACAGTATTAACATCAACTATCAAGGTCAAATCTGTAAGTCCACATATTCAGGAGAAAATATAAGCTAGGAAGCATTGGTGTCTCTGGTACTATATAGATGTAAGTACAGTGGTCATTTTCCAAGCCCAAGCAGGTTCTGATAAATAATTGTTTCCAATATGTTAATGGATTTACATGAAAAAAATATTACCCAGGCTTTAAAGTTCAGTGAAATTAATTATAATTTCATTTAATCATCTTCATTTTAAAAGAACAAAATATATAAATTCTGGTACTGCTTAGGAAAATTCAAGATTCCTGGTCATTTTAACAGTGAGATAGTTCATTCACATAGATGATTCCATGATAGATGGATAAACTTCATACTCTAGAATAAGGTTTCTAAGAAGCAATTTCCTGGCTTGTTTGAAGAGAGTTTGACATAGCCATAAGGAGCTCCAATTCTGGAGTCAGAGACACACCTGGACTGGATTCCGGGTCTGTCATTACTACATACATTAGGGCAGGGTTCTTAGATCTACAAGTCTTGATTTCTTCATCGGCAACATGTGATAAAAATGGTTCATACCTCAAAGGGTTGTTGCGAAGATTAGGTGAGAAGATGCCTGTAAAGTGCTTAGCACAGTTCTTGACCCATAATAAGCACCTAACATCTGTGAGCTGCCATTATTACTATTATTCTAAATGGTTTGCATATTGAAAGAAGCAGAAAGGGAAGAAATAGTAAATGGATGGTGTGTAAATGAGATGCTTGAAATATGTTAGGGAGCGTGGCCTCGGGGAACAGTTGATAACGGGAATGTCAGCAGAGTGGGAAGAACTAGAAAAATCCTATGTGCCCTCCTCATTGAAAAGGAGGGCAAATGGAAGCTGACAGCAGGTTAGTAATTTGTGTTTAAGAGAAGAGAGAACATCAGTGTGGATGATTAAAATCGTAATCTACCTCTGGCTTTCTCTCTTACCAGATCAGCACCTAGAACACGCCAAAGCAGAGTAGAAACAGCACAGACTAGCACGCGGTTCCACTCCGGTACTGCCTAACTGTGCTTATCCTACATCAACAGGTGTATGTGAGCTTCAGGTAAAGCAAACCTCAGTTTACGAGTCACATAATAAAAGCCACAAGATGCAAAGGGATCCAGATATTCTCTAAACAGGTGGTTTTAAAGTTTTTAAGCCACAAAACCTTTTCTTAAGAAAAGCATGAATAAAAAAATAAAAATGTGCAGCTACTCAGGCCCCAGCAGCAGAAATGGAGTCCCAGAGCCCAAGCAGCTCAAGTCTACACCTGCAACCCCCCATCCCGAATGTGGCTCGGAAGCATAATCTGAAAGCTACTGATACCATCCTACCCCTCAACTTTTTTTTTTTTTTTGGCCATGCCACACGTCTTATGGGATATTAATACGGTGACCAGGGATTGAACCCGGCCCCGGCAGTGAAAGCGCCACGTCCTAACGACAGGACCGCCAGGGAATTCCTGCCCCTCAACTTTAGAGATGTGGAAAGTGAAGGTCAGAAAGGTGAGAGGACTTCCACAAAGTTGTAACCAGATGGGGACAGAGCTAAAACAGAATCCAACAGTTTTCTGATGGCCAGTCAGTTTCTCTTTTTACCACTGAACATTACCTTCTTGACTGACACACCAAAAAGATGAGGAGGAAAGTAAAACATGTTTGAGAAGAATGTACCTCATCATAGGAAAAACATAAAAATGGAAGGCTGGCGAGCAATGAAGCCTGGCAGCTTGGGCTCCACTAATCTGCATATGAACGAAACACCACCTCCATCAATGGCTGACTAGAGTTACCAAAACCGTTTTTTGAACATTAAAACAAATTAAGCCAAAAAAAAAAAAAAAAAAAAAAACCCTTCAGCAATTCCCTGAGGGTCCAGTGGTTAGGACTCACTACTTTCACTGCCAGGGTCCGGGTTCGATCCTTGGTCGGGAAACTAAGGTCCCATAAGCCACAAGGTGCAGCCAAAAGAAAAAAAACCCTTCACAGTGAATGCCTAACAGAATCACATTTACAACTATACTGCATATGAATGCACACAACTGTACTTTGGAGGAAGTTTAAGCCACATTAATGGGACTGTGAGGGAATGAAAAAGGGCTTGAATAGCCAATGAAATTAACTACAGTGACTAATGGATGAATTATAGTCATATGATACTGAGCATGATTTTGGTGTTCTGTTCACAGAACTCCAGCTTAAATCATCTGGTTGTACTTTAAAGGAGTCTGTATTCTAAAATCAAAGGTCAAGTTAAGTGCTTCCTTTTTAGACTTGTATGTTGTGAAGTTCAGAGTTCATATCAACACGGGTAAATTATTTTCTAAAGTACTATCACATCCCTCTATTTAAGACACCAGTGATGTAGATAGAGCCCTCAAAATCCAGCTCCTTCATGGCCTTCACAGTTTCCGTTTCCCACTGGCTAACTAGGCCTGAGTATACAGCCATACAACCCAACAGGGAGAAATCCTATGACTCTGCAGCCTGTGAGACCTCATTATTCTACATTGTGTTTACCCTTTAATTCCATAAAAGGAGGAATTATAGTATCTAGAGAGAAACTATCCAGTAGTTTGGCACAGATTATTTCCTGGCCTTATCTACATCACATCCCTTAAGAGCGTCTCACTTCCTCCAGCTTAAAAACCGCTCCAATGTAAGGCTGGATGCACCCTTCCTGGCAGTACTGAATTGCTGAGGACAGGCCTCTGGAGAAGAGGGGAAAGTTCTGGTCCTGGTATCTGCCCCAGTACAGCCCCATGGCAGAGATATTCTTCAGGAGCAGAAGATTGGCCAGCACAGAAGCAATGGTTCCTCCAGCAAAACCTACCACCACAATCCTGCCTTCCCATGCCAGGCTGAGGGGAAAAGGAGAAGAAAAAAAGATTATAAAAGGAAATGTACATTCACAGCCATTAGGATGGCTACTATTTAAAAAAAGAAAAAAAAAACAGAAAATAAGTGTTGGCAAGGATTTAGAGAAATGGAACCCTCATGGACTGTTGGTGGGATTGTAAAATGGTGCAAATGCTATGGAAAACAGTATGGACGTTCCTCAAAAAATTAAAAATAGAACTACCATATGATCCAGCAATCTCACTTCTGAGTCTATATCCAAGAGAAGTGAAAGCAGGGTCTTGAAAAGATATTTGTACACCCGTGTTTACAGCAGTACTATCTATAATAGCCAAGAGGTGGAAACAATCCAAATGTCCATCAACTGATGGATGTTTAAACAAAATGTGTTATAGACATACAGTAGAATATTATTCAGCCTCAAAAAGGAAGGAAATCCTGTCACATGTTAAAACATGGATGAACCTTGAGGCCATTATGGTAAGTGAAATAAGCCATTTACAAAAAGACAAATACTGTATTATTCTACTTATATGGGGGTATCTAAAGTAGTCGAATTCATAGAAGCAAAGTAGAATCGCGGTTACCAAGGGCTGGGGAGAAGCAGGGAAAGAGGAGCTATTGTTTAATGGATACAGAATTCAGCTTTGCAAGAAGAAAAACTCATGAAGATCTGTTTCACAACAACGTAAATATACTTAACACTACTGAACTATACGCTTTACAATGGTAAATGTAGCAAGTCTTTTGTTCTGTATTTTTTACCACAATAAAAAAACACAGAAAGAGGGGAGAGAAAGCAATGTACATTAATTCAGAGAGACAAAGTAGGTTTTGGGGGTGGGGGGCAGTTGTGTAATGGGTACAGAGTTTTTGTTGGGGATGGTTACACAACATTGTGAGCATGTTTAATTGTATACTTACAAATGGTTAAAATGCTAAATATTAGGTTACTGTATATTTTACCACAATTAACAAAAAAAGCAACATGCATTAAACACCCAGCTGGGAATTCCTATTGACCTTACAAACTGGCAGGGGTGACCCATTCTACACCAATTTGTATTCCTCAGTAGGAAAATAGAAAAATAAGCCATAAGCAAGATAGTAGGGGGTCAGAGAAACTAGCCAGTCTTGTAAGGGAACCCACTTTAGAATCAAAGCTGTCTATTTAACTACTCAACTACTTTGTGGAAGGGAATCAGGTATAAACAGATATCATTCCAATGCTGAACAACTGAGTTTGAAAATTTTGAACGTAGGAAGCAAGAATAAGAATTCAGACACTCTCATGAAGCATCATTTGCTTTACACTAAGGCTTACTTTAGGACTCATTTAATTTATATACTTTTCTAGGGAATTTTGAATAATTGCCAAAATACTATTACCTGGAAGGCAAGAGAAGGGCATGTATTAGCAGTCCTCTGTCCTGGCTCTCCATTTAGTCAACACACTCTTACCTTTGCCTCCTGTCTAAGCACAGTAGTGGGCACAGTGGGCACAGGGGCTATAGAACCACATGGATCCCTTCTGTGGGCAAGCTGCTCTCTCTGCTTCTGTTTCTTCTACTTTAAACTAAGATAAACCACAAAACTGTGCTTACCAGGATGACACAAGAAATGAAGCTAACATTATCAGAGCCCTCCAGGGTCCCTGGTTGAAAAAGAATGAGAATTGGTGTGGATACAGCAGTCCCATGAAATCTCCAGTGATTTATTTATTTATTTATTTTTTTTAATGAAACAAGTCAAGGGGCTTCCCTGGTGACGCAGTGGTTGAGAATCTGCCTGCAATGCAGGGGACACGGGTTCGAGCCCTGGTCTGGGAAGATCCCTCATGCCGCGGAGTAACTAAGCCCGTGAGCCACAATTACTGAGCCTGCGTGTCTGGAGCCTGTGCTCCGCAACAAGAGAGGCCGCGATAGTGAGAGGCCCGCGCACCGCGATGAAGAGTGGCCCCCCACTTGCCGCAACTAGTGAAAGCCCTCGCACAGACACGAAGACCCAACACAGCCATAAATTAATTAATTAATTTTTTTAAAAAAATTTAAAAAAATAAAACAAGTCAAGGAGACACCTATACTGGTGGCTGCTTCAGAAACCAGTAAGATCAAAAGAGTCTGTACCTTGTTGCTCAGTGAACTGGGAGACTGCCACCCCAGTAATTCTAACATCTGAACAATGATCTCCTCAAGAATTACCCACACCATGTATATAAAGTAGTTAGTGGGGGCAGGCATAGCTGAATTTAACACATGTATAATTTCTAAAACATTTGATATTTCCAACTAGAGAGTCCGCAGTCATTTTTTGGATATTTTCCAGTTGGCTATTTTGTTTCTGCTATATTTAAGCATTTCCTGATTTACCCTCTGCTTCTATTCCTTTTCACCCACCCACTCAGCTGTTCTCGTTGATGCCGGTGCCTACAGGAAAAGTGAGCAGCAAAGACAAAAGAGAAGCAAGGCCAGAAGGAAGACAGACAGAGGTCTGGAAAGGTTTCTGCAGAGCCCCAGGTCTAGCCCACTCGGGAGGACCACTGCATGTACCTGTGGAGAGCCTCCAGGAAGATATCTCCTTCCACGGTATCAATGACCACGTTCACCCCGCCACTGCCCACCAGCTTCCCTACTGCTTCCTTCAGGCTGCCCTGACCGTAGCTCACGATGGACTGTGCACCCCTCTGCATCGCCAGCTTGCACGGCTATAGCTATTACCTACATAAAGAACACAATGCTTCTGATGGTCCAGAATACGTACCAAGAAGGCTCACCCCACCCACCCAGTCTCCAACTAAAGAAGGAAACCAGTGTGACCTCACTGTCCTAGCATCAGCCTCAACCCAACACATAAGGCCCGTCACACAGCACCATCACACTGGCCCCTCCATACTCACTGGCAACGTGATCCACATTTCCAGGAATCCAGAACCCCAGCGGGTCTAGCTAGGTGACAGTTCAGGAGACACTCACAAATTATTCTCCAAATGCAAATTAAAACCACCATGTATTGAGTACCCACTATGAGTCAAGTAGTAAGGACACAAGCTAAGTAACAAGCTTAGAGTCAAAAAAGCAAGATCCAGCAGTATGATGGGGGAAGTACAGAGGGGTCCAGAAGTGCAAGCTAGAGGTATCTAACCTCGATCTACAAGATCAGGAAAAACTTCTCAGAGGGTAAAACATGATTCAATGGAAAGATCTTGAAGTCAGACAGACCTGAGTTCAAATCCTGGCTATGCTACTAACTAGCTGTATTACCTAAGGCAAATTACTTAGTAAGAACTAACACTTACATGGTGCTTACTATGTGCCCAACACTATTCTAAATGCTTTACATATATTAATAACTCATTTAATCTTAATATCCCAATAATATGCATATTATTATTATCCCCATTTTAAAGATGAAGAAACTGAGGCAAAAGAAGTTAAGTATCTTGCCCAAGGTCACACAGCTCATGGGAGGCAGAACTGGGAGCCAAACCCAGGTAATTCATCTCTAGAGTTCATGCTTTTAACCTCTATTTTGCCTGCCAACTTCTCTAAGTTTCAGTTACCCCATCCATAAAATAAGATACATTTTTAAAATTAAATGGAATACTGTATATAAAGCACTTGGAAAACAAAGTGTTGGATAAATTGAATCTATTGTTACACATATGCAATTGTTTATTCTATTTAAACCTCATAAGAACATTATGGGGGAGGTACAGTTACACCTATTCTGTAGATGGAAACAAAGACCCAGGGAGGTTAAGTATAGGGTCGGCCAAAAAGTTCGTTCGGTTTTAAGTAAAAATAAAAGACACATTTTTCATTTTCATGAAGAACTTTACTGAACAATGTATTCACTAACCGAACAAACTTCTTGGCCAACCCAATAATTAAGCCAGGATCATCCAGGTAGTAGGTGATAGAACAACTATTCAAATCCAATGCTGCTGATTCCAAAGCCCATGCTTTCCCACCCCATCACCCTGGCAGAAAGCCATGCCTAAGGCCTGCCAAAGATGGCATAGATGGCTGTGGGCGATACTGTGAGAAGGTCTGGGGTTTGGAAGTCTCCAGAAAATCTTCAGACACTCAAGAATTGCCTAGAGGTGCCTTATCCCTGGGCAGCATCCACCAGCCCAAGCACTTTGGCCCCAAGGTGACATTCAGAACGTGCATTCAAACACCCAAGAACATCTGTGCCCTTAAAAAATTCCAAACTCACCCATAACTATTTGAAACTGAAAGCTACCCTCAAATACTCCCCCTGTGGAACCCTCAAACATCTGCATTTCACTGACTGCTATCAGCACACAGTGCCATAGAGAGCAGACACCAGTCGAGGGTCAGGCACCTGATTCCAACCCCAGGATTCTCTGTAGGTCCCAGTGAGGCCTGCTGTGAATCATTTTCTCTCTTGGTGCCTCACCTTCTTTGTCTGTGAAATAGGGATAATAAACACTTGCATTCCCCATCTCCCAAGTGGTCTGTGAGGACCAAGGGTAAGATAATTGCTGTGGAGGCAATGTGAAAGCAATATGAAATACTGTGAATGAAAGGTGTTCTCAAAATGACCTGTTCCAAGTAGGTGGCATGATGACATTATTTTTCTGTTTGTTTTTGCTTAAAACCATTATTGCTGCTAAAGAAAATACAGCTTAGGTTAATTTTAATATCTGAATTAAAGCAAATTTTTCTCTCTACTTAACTTCCTATAACTATTTAAAACAAATGGTAGGGACTTCCCTGGTGGTGCAGTGGATAAGACTCCACGCTCCCAATGCGGGGGTTCTGGGTTTGATCCCTGGTCAGGGAACTAGATCCCACATGCATGCCGCAACTAAGGAGCCCGCCTGCCGCAATAAGGAGCCCACCTGCTGCAACTAAGACCCAGTGCAACCAAAAAAAAAAAAAAAAAAAGTAGAAGAATCTCCTTTTAAAAAAAATTAAAAATAAATAAATAAA
The DNA here is from genome assembly GCF_965194825.1 of Balaenoptera physalus. NCBI lineage: Eukaryota > Metazoa > Chordata > Mammalia > Artiodactyla > Balaenopteridae > Balaenoptera > Balaenoptera physalus. The sequence goes on along the minus strand of NC_138882.1, from coordinate 53,027,709 downwards.
ACAAATGGTACAGTTTTATCTTCCCAGAAATGTTAAATAGTCAATGGTTCTAGACAATGAGACTAACTGTGGTCTCCCCCCTAAGAGAGGTGCTAAAAGCCCTCACTTTTGAGTTGAAATGTGTTAATACTCCATGAAGAGCCTCCTGGTATCTAAGACTGCTTTCAGAACTCACATGTCCTTCCCAAAAGAAAGTCAATGTGAGAAAAGAGAGCTGCCACCTGGAGAAATTCCACGTCAGTCCAATTATCACCAAACCTGTATAGCATCTTGGCGCCTCTGGATATCCCAACCTCAGGCTACACAGGAACCTCACACTCAGCACATCCAAAACTGAACTCACCATGTCCTCCTGGGTTCTCAGTCCCAACAAATGGCAAATCCCCAAGTGCACCTAGTTTGCGCCTTCCCACTCAATGTCTAATAATAACAGGATCCCTTTTTAAGGGATCCTCCATGACATACCATGCCCTCAAACAGGCACATGGCACGAGTGACCTCAATATTCCCATAACCACCCAATGAGAAAGCATTATTGTACAAATGAGGAAACTGAAGCTATTAAGCCAGAGACAGAGCTAGAATTCGCCCCTAGGTCAGGCTAATGTCAAAGTCCTTGTTCCTTCAACTATATCAGGATGCTCCCCAGTCACCAAATTCTCTATTTTCTTCTACTTTGGTATCTCTCTGATCATCGCCTCCAGTGCCTTGTTTCAAGTATCATCACCTCTGGCTTGGATTGCTCCAGGAATCTGTCCTATTGCCTCTGACCTTGCCCCTATCCCTCATCCCCACTGCTACCAAAGTGAGCTTTGCAAAATGCAAAGATGATCATGTCACTTCTCTACAAAATCCTCAATAGCTCCTGCAGCTTCCAAGAAATGTTCAAATTCTTCAGTGCCTCATGATCTTATCTCTGCCCCCCTCCCTACAGTCATCTCCCACTGTTCCCCACACACATCCTTTGCTCCACAGATGTTATTTGCAATTCCCTGAATGCATCACATTAGTACCTATGTCCCTGTCTTCTAATATGTCCTCCCACCACTAAAATGGCCTTCCCTTCCCTTCTTCCTCTATTCAACTGCTATCAGTCCTGCAAAAGTCAGCTTAAATGTCCACCTCCTCCAAGAAATCCTTCTTCTCTAATACCCACAGCCTCCGAGAAAAGCCCCTGTAGAGAGGTGGGTCTTTCTTTCATGTATTTATTCATTCATTCAAGAAATAATTATTGAGTGCCTACTAAGGTCTCGGCACCATGCTAGGTGCTGGGACTGCAATAATGAATCAAACAGACACTACTCCTGCCTTGATGGGGATTACAGTCCAGTGGGAGGGACACATGGATCTAATAATGACACAAGTAAAGGATTCACCACATGCTATGAAAGAGAAGTACAGGATGCTATGAGACCACATACAAATAGTCCAGGGGAGGGGAAAAACGTCTCCTGAGGGATAAAGAATACTTCTCCAAAAAAGCGACACCTTAGTTTAAATTTGAAGTTCAGGGGGGGACAGTTTAGAGCATTATAGGTAGAAGGAATAGAATCTTCAGAGGTTGTGAAGCGAATTGAACCTTGCCAGGTTCTAGTAACTTAGAAGGATGAGTGGTTTACTGCTAAGTCCCCTCACTAGTCTGCAAGCAAATAGATGGCAAGACCCTACTCTAGGTTACTTTACATCCCCAGTAACTTGCACATGATTTCTAATAAATAAATGAATATATTCCATGTTTGAAAACAAGAGGTATGATATTTTTTAATGGAGAATCAAACATGCAAATACCTTGGCCTGAAGAACATTTGCTGCCACTTCAATCACGGCAAGGACTGTGGCTCCAGCTGCTGCTGTCACTAAAACAGTTTCTCTGTGCCAGAGAAAGATGAGCGTTACTCAAGAAATCAAAAATCATCCAATGGTATGATTTCATGAACATTTTGAAGCTAGGATATTTTCAAGCAAGAAGAGAACTGAGAGGCCATTTCATTCGACCTTTCATGTACATGTACACATATACGTATGCTCTCCAGGTTCTCAGGCTGGGTTATGTATGTAGATCAGTGCTAATTTAGTCCAGTCTTGAAGACTTCCCAGGTAAGGGTCCTTAATCTCTCTAGGTAGTCTCTTCCTCATTCCAGTGGCAGCCTTCCTTTGCACTACCACTCCAATTTCTGCTTCATAAATTCTGTCCTCAAATCATTCTCCTACTAAACACTGCCAAATTTTAGAAGGTAACAGCCACTGCTCAACTAAGCCCATCTCCCTGGATCAATTCTGAGGCTCTCTGAAAAGAACAAGAAGCTGTAGGTACGCTCCAGGTAAAGTGGGAAACTCAGCACCTCTGAGTTTGAAATATCCCAGTTAGGTACACCCAACCAAGCCTCACAGAAACAAATACCACAGGCCTCCATTAGAACCAGAGTGAAGCGAGTTTAAATAAACCAGATCACTAAAATGTAAAGTTTTCTAGGAGGTGATATCCAGAGGGGTCAGACTTGAGGGACAGATTTCTCCAAATACATATTGGCCAAGTTCATAGTCTACCATTCCCTCTCAGACAAAAGGATATCCCCACTGTCACCAGGCTCCAATCTTGGGTCACTCGCTACCTTCCTTCGGCCTTTCCTCAGATAGACATGAGGTAAGGGTCAGGGAAGGGAAAGGAAGGGGCAAGGTCTTGGTGGACACTTCTGGTATCAGAGAAGGTACCATCTAGCCCTCTATTGTCTACACAGTCCTCACCCAGGCTGGGTACGGGCCCGACGCTCCAGGGCCAAAGTAGCAGTGCCATAAGATACCGGCAGGGCAGCAGCTTCTCGGAGGGGGACCCTTTCTGGAATCTGCCACAGTGCCTATAAAAGAGATAACAGTGACTTAGAGATTAAGCACCTGTACCTGTTCATAAAGGCTGCTCAATATATGTTATGATTTGATTTGCAAAGGGCAACACATGTCAGGAACCAAGCCCAGTGGAAGTCAAGACCAAGCAAGCGGTGGCCAAGTTCAAGACTTGCATGCATCACTCTTCGAAAATCCTAAGGCTGGCATCTGGATCAGGAAGGAACCAGCTTATAGAGGAGGTAACACAGGCCACTGTAGTATAATGAGTGAACTGGATGGCATAAAAATTTTACCTCAAATAAAGCTGTTTTTTAAAAAAGTGTACCGTTCACCACTAGGGGGCATCATTCACATCCTGCACAAACATACCCCACCCCACGCCCACCCCATGCCCACCCTGGCTGGCAACGTTCCCAGGACTCTTTCTTTCACAAGCTTGATGTGGGGAAGAAACCCATTACATCCAGCTCAATGCCCCAAACCAGTTTTTCTACCAAAACCACCTAACTATGGTCCAGTTGGAGAGCCAGTCGGTTGCTCCGGGGCTCAGAAAACAAAATGCCCTTCTTCATTAAACCACTCCACACAAACAAACCTCTGTGCAAGTGTTGTCACACCGATATAAAAAAGGGGTTTAGCATTTGAAAGAAAGAAGTGCTTGGCTGAGAAACAAGATATAACCAAAAGAAGACAAAGAAAGAGAGGGAAAGGAGAAGAAGGAATGATGGATAGATGAAAAGCAAAGAAAAGAAAGCAGAAAAAAAATCTCCAAGGATTAGTATTGAGTGGTAGGGCTACCTTGTGGTCAATGATGCATTCTTCAGCCACACCATTAAAGCCACTCAGGCCAATAACTCCATCTCCCTGAAGGGAAAATACCATTAAGGGTATGTTCAAATGCATGCCCTTGCTATTTATCCCTTCCCGAATTAATCCAAAAAAGAAAGAAATCTTTCTTTCTGACCCACTAAGACACAGGTTCCCTTAATTATCTGTTCAGTGTTACTGTTTAGTAAATAATTCAGCCATTTTCTCACTACCCCCATCAGGTGGCCAAGCCAATCTGAGCACATTTTGGACAATGATAGGATGCAGCAAGGAAAAGACTGATATGAATTAGAATCCCAGTGTTCATTTCTTTCACATGAGACTGAAACTTGAGAATTCTCTATCCTCTCAGTAACTAAAAATCCAGGTGCTGCCTTTTATTAGTAATAAAAAATTTAACGAAGCCAGGAACTTCCACAGACTTCCTTCCCTCAATTCAGAATTAGTTTCTCCCTGCTCCGTCTCGTTTTCCCTTTGGTGTCTGCTGGCAAAGTCCAGGAGAAGCAAGACCCTTTGGCTACAAATGAGGTTAGCACATTTCTCATAGTTACCCACACATCAATTCCCTAGATTCAACTAATTTACCTCTTCCACCGTGCTGACATCTGTGCCTGTCTCCAATACTGTCCCAGAAAACTCCATTCCTAAAACAGATTGTTTAAAGATTAGGTTATCTGCAAAGCCCATCACAAGAGAGATGAGAAAACCCTGATCAACAGGCTGTCCTATGAGTATTCTGGAGCTGTGAGGGTTTATGTTCCCCCCACCCAGGAAGAAGGGTAAGAGTGTTGTACCCAAAACACAGCAAAGTGAACTAAGATTTCATGATAACAACCTGAAAAGCTATAGTAGTCCCATTCTTACCGTGACACAAATGAAAATTTTAAGAATGGGCAAAAGCACAGAGAATCACGGGTACACAAGTACTTTTGCCCTTGATCACTGGGGCCTTGGGTTCCTACAGCACCCCAATGACAAATTCATCTTATTGTATTTATCTGTTTCCATGTCTCCTCTTCTGAACTATGAGGCCCTCGAGGACATGAACTATATTTATTCATATAGTACTTGGCTCAGTTGGATGAATTGGTGTTGTCTGCCCTTTCCTCTTCCACCTCCAAAATTTCTGAATTCAATTATCATACATTTCCCACTTGAGCCACCAGAAGAATAACTCAATTGAGTATGACATCTTCCCCCCATCCAGCATTTCAACAAATACAAACAGAGGGAAATGTTTCCAATTGTTGAGACTTAACCAAGTACCCTAAAGCCAAAACACAGCAACTGTTTTGCAATCACTGTATCCCTAATAGTATATATCTGTATAAAATATACATGTACTGTATATTTACAGTATATAACTATATATGACATATATATATACAGATATATACTAAACTATACTTATATCTCTTTTAATAAATTTCAGCAACAAAAATCAGTCATTGGTCCACATATTCGGGATCTAAATGTAATCAGATTGGGCATAATGCAAATCAGAGAGCAGGCTGCTAAGAAATGTATAAACTGTTTCTTTCTGATCCTCTGGTATTAGGTTTCTTTGGGAATGTATTCGTGAGGACTGAGAGTTTTAGCTGCAACCAGATGTTTATGATCCTTCAGGGTAAAAACAAAACTGAGGCACTGTCAAGGAATGAAAGGGAATGACTACGGCCAATGATGGTTCTAATCAGGATTCTGGTGAGCATAATGATATGTAAAATTGTATTTGTTCGTTTACGCATTTTTAAAGTATTTATTGAGGGGTGGATGAAATAAGTGAAGGGGATTCAGAGGTACAAATCTTCAGTTATAAAATAAAAAGCCACAGGGATGTAATATATAGCATAAGGAATATGGTCAATAATATTGTAATAACTTTGTATGCGACACGTGGTTACTGGACTTACCATAGTGATCATTTCATAACGTATGCAAATGTCACATCACTATGTAGTACACATGAGACTAACATAACATTGTACGTCAACTATATTTCAATCAATCAATCCATCAAGTATTTATTGAGCATCTACTATGAGCCAGATACAAGAGTACTAATGGGGCCGGGGGTGGGGGGAGGGCAAGAATGTTGAGCAAGACAGTAATAGAACCTTCCCTCACAGCACTTGCAATCTAGTGATTCTAATTAGTAGTGAGGCTGACATATCTGAGACACCACTGACAGCAGGCAGACACCACCCTCGTAGTGCCCAAGATGAAGCACATGGTTCTGAAAACACTTTATATCTTCTTTTTTTGAAGCAGTCACTTGGCCCCTTCCTACTCACCAGGTGTGAAGGGAAGTTGGGGCCTTTCCTGATACTGATCACAACAGGCCAAAATATCAGCAAAGTTAACCCCACAGAAATGGACATCAGCTCTGACCTGCAAAGGAAATAGAGCAAAAAGGCAGAGCAGTACACATCTCTGCAGACAAAGTTCATTCAATTATACCATAATATTTACTGAATTTACTGAATGCCTACTATATGCCAGGTACTGAACTAAGTACCAGTGTACATTCATGAGGCAGAATGGACAAGGTCCCTGACCTCATGGAGCTAAGAGTATAGCAGAGAAGACAGACATTTACCAAATAGTTATGAGGATTTATGTGTTAAATTACAACTCCTACACAAAATGTTAAAGATAGAAATACATGGTGCCATGAAAGCACATAATGGGGAGATTTGACCTTTGCGGGAAGTCAGGAGAATCACCTGTGAAAGTAACACTTGACCTAAGAACAGCTAGGAGTTAACTATTCAAAATAGCGGGGTAGGGAGCCTGGCACAGACAAAAGCAATGGCATGTGCAAAGGCCCGGTGGTGGGGACAAAAGAAAAACCAGCTTAGTGCACAAAGAAGAGAAAAAGATGGGGCTAGAGAGCAAGGCCCACAGCATCTGAGGGTTTGTAGGGTTTGTTGGGGATCTTAATCTTTAGCATAGGAACAGTGGAAGCTATTAAAAGATTTTAAGCAGAGGGTAACATGATCAGCTGTTTTGGGAATCAGGAATTCTAGAAGCTAGAACAGGATTCCCCAGCTTATGTGTTTCATGACAGAGCTAGAGCAGAGGCAGGCCTGCAGCAATTTCTCTGGACCTTGTTAAGCAGTGGTTCTCAAAGTGTGGTCCCCAGACCACCAGCTTCAGTGTCACCTGGCAACTTGTTAGACGTTCAAATTCTCAGCCCCTGACCTACTCAATCAGAAACTCTGGGGACAAAGCCCAGCAATCTGTTTTGGCAAGGTAATTCTGATGCAGCCTGGAGTTAAAGAACTACTGTCATAGACCAACCCAACTCAACAGGGCTTGGGATCACAGGAGGAAATGAAGGCTGAGAGAAAGAATCGGTGACATTCGTTTATTTATTTGTTTGCTTACATTTCCCATATCATACAGAGGTGACCTTATTTATGAGAAGATATTTTATGGGCAAAATGGATTCATTCAACAATATTTTAAGCATCTGCCACATGCCAGGCACCCTTCCAGACTACGGGGATTTAACGACGGATAAATTCTCATAGTCCCAGCTCTCAGGAGCTAATTTCTGACACAGCAGTCCGGACAAATAACTGAACAAAGGAGCCCAGCCCTCAAGCCTATGCACATTGTGTGCATGACACAGTTGCTGACATGTACAGCACCTATAAATCCTCAAGCCACTCCACCTTGATTCAAGGTGAACATCTTTCAGCATGTGAATCCCAGAAAGCAGACTGGCTGATGTCCTGCGCTCACCCGAATAATCTATTTAGTCACAGGGTCCGTGTTAGTGACACTTCAGGGCTGCAGTCACATTTCTCCCTCTCACCAGCGGTCCCCAACCCTGAGACTCACTGCCTGCTTCACCTTGTCAGAGGTTCTCATTCTCCACGCCAGATGCCAGTGTTACCAAGGTGGTCAACAGGCAAAGCCCATTTTCCACCACCCTAAATGTGGGTAAATGCCCACAACCCTAATATAACCCCACCCACCCCAAATCACTGCAGTACACCAGGGGAGGGAACAAGGCACATTATCATGTAAATAGCGTTAGCGGGCTGGCTGGGGGGGAGGAGGGAGGGCAGATAATTAGATGCTGATATTGAAGAAGAGGAAGCAAAGCATGGGGTCCATTTATCTGTGCTAAATCAATAACTTGCAGGTGGTTATGCAAAGTCGTGTGCAAATCAGAATTCTCTATTTCTGAGGCAACAGCTCTGGGGACTTCTACATTTGTGTTTTGGGGAACAATCTCCCTTTTGCGCTTCGGCCTTCTTGTGACCCCAGAAAGGGCCTTTCTAGAAGCCCAGCACGAAGTTGCGCTCCAGTCTCGCGGGCGCCCCCTAGCCGAGCACTGGGGAACTCAGTTCCGGTCGGGAGCCCGCTGGGCTTGGGTGGTGGCCGCGGAGAAGGGGGCGTCTAGGGGGTCCCGGGGCCAGGCCAGTCACCCTACCTCGTGGGGCCGGAGATGGCGGGAGACCGCCTCCTCAATGGTCAGGGGCTGCTTCAACTCGGCGCACAGCGCGGCGCGGTAGTGCCTGCCGCAGCCCTGCCCGGCCCTCCCGCAACACGGAACAAAGGGCCGAGTTGCTGGGGGCGAGCCGGTTAACGCCTCTGGGGGCTCGGTGGTGAGTCAGGGCCGCACCTGCAGAGCCACGCCCGAGGCAAGCACCGCCCCCACGCCGCCGCCGACGCCTGGGCCCCGCGCAAGTGTCGGCAGAGGGGGAGGTCCGAGCGCGGCCGGAAGAGCAGGACGCCGCCCGCCCCGCCCCGGCCGCCGGAGACTCGCGACCCGACCCAGGCTGGCGGCAGCGGCCGGGACCGCGCCACGGGCCAGTCCCACCCGCGGGGGTGCCGCGCTTCTCCCGGGCGCCCGGGCCCCCTGGTCCCCCGGGGCCCCCTGCAGCTGGAGCCCACTGTGGGGTTGGGGGCGGGGATGGAGGAAGACGAGTAAATAGAAACAGATCCCCGGAGATTAACCTTTGTTGGCATTTTTGTAGCAAATTCAGGAGACTTTAAAAACCACACTTGGCGGTTCTTATACAGAGAACAAACTAGTGGTTAATAGTGGAAGGAGGGGTGAGAGGAGGGGCAAGATAGGGGAAGGAGATGAAGAGGTACAAACTACTAGGTATAAAATAAATAAGATGCAAAGATGTAATGTACAGCACAGGGAATACCGCCAATATAACTTTAAATGGAGTATAATCTAGAAAAATATTGAATCACTGTGTTGTACACCTGAAACTAATATAACCGTGTAAATCAACTACTTCAATAAGACAATGTATAAATAAATAATTAGGGGTTGGGGGGGGTCCTCTGCATGTGTGAAATCCTAAATGCATAAAGGCTTTAATGTCTACCTTCAACATCTTATTAGGATTCAATTCTTGTTATTAATTTTCTCACACTTACTGGACCACTTACACTAAAACTACAGTTACTAGTAATCCAGTGTTAAATGATTCTACGCGAATCCAAAGAGTACTTCCAATTCAAGTCAGGCCAAAACACCTATGTTCTGCGTGACACGTAGTAGATGCTCAACAATTGATTCAAGGACAGTGTACCTGGGTGAACAGGTACACTCTGGGAAAACTGAAAACATAACAGTGTAATCTGTGAAAAATTGTAAAACTGGGCAGGTCTCTGTTGCAACAGTAGCCAAATATTTATATACTAGCAATATAAAAGAATGTTATCCTGGGAAGAATGTTTCGCTTGACAGATAGCTTTTAAAGACAGTCTGGTACTTCCCTGGTGGCGCAGTGGTGAAGAATCCACCTGCCAATGCTAGGGGACATGGGTTCAATCCCTGGTCTGGGAGGATCCCACATGCCACAGAGCAACTAAGCCCGTGCGCCACAACTACTGAGCCTGCACTCTGGAGCCTGTGAGCCACAACTACTGAGCCCGTGTGCCACAACTACTGAAAGCCGCGCTTCTAGAGCCCATGTTGCACAAGAGAAGCCACCTCAATGAAAAGCCCGTGCACTGCAACAGAGTAGCCCCAGCTCACAACAACTAGAGAAAGCCTGCATGCAGCAACGAAGACCCAACACAGCCAAAAATAAATAAATAAATTTATTAAAAAAAAAAAAAAAGACAGTCTGATATCTTTAAAAAGACATCTGGTCAGGGAATTCCCTGGCAGTACAGTGGTTATGACTCCGTGCTTCCACTTCAGGTAGCCAGAGTTCAATCCCTGGTGGGGGAACTATTGTAAGATCCCACAAGCCTCCAGGCATAGCCAAAAAAAAAAAAATAGCTATCTGGTCAAAGAGTGTATAGCCTCTGAGGTTCAAGCCCAACTCTACCACCTATTTGTATGGCTTTGGCGATCCTCATGGCTGTGGAACCCAGTTCCTCCCCCATAAAGTGAAAGCATTGGGCAGAATAATCCCTCAGTTGCTAAATTCTGTTTCTGTTTTTTTGATGGAAACAATAGTCCAAGATAGCATAGAATTATGGAAAGATCAGGAATGGAATAAAGGAAAAATAGAAAGCAAAAATGAAGTAGGAATGAATTTCTGAAATCATGGCCTAAAGGCTTTGGTGGGAAAGGAATTCAAAAACCAGTTTCCCACCACAGGTATGCAGCAGAGGTCACCGTTATCTTAAGAGCACTCACAGGGAATTTGAAGTCATTTTAGCCCCACCTCCCTCAGGGAGAAACTGGGCAGAAGAGGAACAAGGACTAGAAGGTGAGAAGGTGGAAAAAATTATCTTCCATGAAACTCTTTGTAAACTCTTAGTCATTAGGTACATAAAATCAAACCAGGAATAGTGGAGAAATACAAACATTATCATCATCAAAATCAGCATTCTGGTTGCCAAAGAAGAGTGAGCAACAAGAAATCTCAAGTTTATGAAGTCTGAAACCAATATTGATCTGGGGATGAAATGAGTTGTTACATGTGGAAAACGTTTTGTAAAATATTAAGTATTTATACAAGCTATAAAGCAAGCAAATTTTTTTTATTAAGTATAGTTGGTTTACATAAAGGGAACAATTTTTAATTGAGCTCCTTGAAAGCAACAACCATTTCATTTTTTTTTTTTTTTTTTAACAACCATTTCTTAATCTCCTTTATGTTTGCAGTACTTTGCACAACGCCACACTTCTAGGCACTTAATACATGCTTATCACTGAATTGTTGAATGAGCACTCGGTTACCTAGTATCAATTTTCCAGATAATTGGAAGTATCTTTAAGCATCAGGTTTTTGATTTTTGATTAATTATTTTTACGGAACTTTTTTCTATTGTCATTTTCATAATATCCTTGTTATTCTCAGGGCATATGAAAATCAGTGAGTTTGGAGAAATCTATCAATACTGCATTCTACATTTATAACAGTATCTGAAGAAAATAGCAAAAGGGCCTTTAAGAAGAATCTTGGAGGGAGATGAAAGTATCTTAGGTAATTGAGGTGATTTTAAGCACTTATATGCAAAATAACTTTAACTTTTCTGAAGAGCTTCAAAGGTAAGTGATAAGGCATTTAATAGTAGCTGCTATAGTAGCAAAAGAAGTATTTTAGCTGATCCATCAAATTGCTGGCACCACACCATACTGTCTAGTTTTTGTTATCATTTCTGGTTATTTTGTTTTATGTGGGGTAAGGTAGGAAAGTGAAGAGGAAGAACAAAATTTGAGTCCTGGCGGAGAATAAGACCAAGCAACTAAATCTGAAATGATCACTCCTCTGCGAAGAAAGAATCTATAACTGCCCTACAAACCAGTTTGAGGGCTCATCAGGAAGTAAAAGAGTAACAGATGACTCTTCCTGCTGGTACAGCTCACATGAAGAGATAATATTTAACATGCAGAAGCTGCTGGAGGGCTGAGGGTAGAGAGCTGAATACACAAACAGCTATGTTTTCACAGAATAATAGACAAACAGTATATAAACGATATAAATACCATGCAGGACTGTGCTGAAAATGTAAAAGTAGCCCCCCACAGTTAAAATGCTTTATCCAATAGTTTTCAGTGCCTTGAGAATAGAGACCGTGTGTCTCAGTAGCCCAGTTGACCACTACATCTAGCACACAGCAGATACTCAGTACATTAGGAAGGTAGGAAGCCAGGAGCCCCCCAAGCTGTGTGGGAGAGCTACCAGCACATTACAATTCAAAGCCACATCCAAAAATGTTAAGGGGTCTTGCACCTACTTTCCTGCCTAAGTATACAGCTGCCGGGCATAATCTGATCCTTTCTTCTGACTAGTTCAGTATTGCCATTATAGATAACGTTATTATCTTCTACCAAAAAAGATGTCTCCCAAGAGTCTTGAGGTGCGTTGTAGTTTGCCTTTTCATTGAATTCCCCCAGATAGCTCTTTCTGACTGTTGCAGTTGCGGTTAACTTTTATCAACCTCAGAGATGGACTTTGGCCATTGGTATAAGTGGGACATATTAACCTTCTAGTCTATTCCAAGAACAGTGTAAGATTTGCTACATAACTTATTTGCTCCAACACTCATGGAATCATAGAATTTCAGAGCTGGGATTGCTCGTCAAGATAATCTAAGCAAACTGCTTCATTTACAAGTGAGAAAGCGGAGGCTCAGAGAGAGATTGGCCCAAGGTCACAGTGCAGGTTAGTGGCTGAAGTAGCATTAGGATCTGTTAGGATCTGGCTTTCCTGATTTCTTGTTCGATTCCCTTTCTATCAAGCTCTTTGGATTTCACTCAACACTGTACAAAACAATATTATTTCACATTTTCATAGTACTTCACAGGTTTCAAATCACTGTCACCCAAATTGCTTTATCCTGCCAGTGATGAGAGCAATAATAATTATTGTTACAACTAGCACTTATTGGTAACTTACAACAAACCAGTTACTAAGTGCTTTTGCATTATTTTATTAGTCCTCACAATAGTCCTATTAGTAGGATACTACTATTTTCACTCTTTTATAGATCGGGAATGCAGACTTAAGGAAGTTAAGTAACTTTCCCAAGGCCACACAGCTAGGAAATGGAGCAGTTTAGAAGCCTCCTAATTGCCTGATGCCAGAGCCCGGCCACCCACTGTGCCCTCCCTCACAAACGCCCTCCACAGCAGACAAAGAAGGTATTGTAACCGTACATTTTAAAGCCATGCTTTTTGCTTGTAGTTTTAAGTTTAATTTTATAGGAATTTTACAGTAGTTCAAGCCTAGAAAATAGATGAATTCCCTGAAGAGAAGAACAGAGAGAAAGCAGCCTCCAGGGATGCCTGCAGTTAAGACCCAAGAGCAGGAAGAAAAGTTAACACATAATTAGGAGTACTACCCTATTCCTTATAGCCACAAACTTGAAACTGTATTGATTTTATTTAAATTTAAAGTATAGTGTGTAAGATTAAAACTATGATTATGTAAAGTAGTTTTCACACACACACATTCACATCTACACACACATACACACACACACACACACACACACACGCAAACACACACACGCGAACAGGATTTTAATGAAACAATGTGCTGACTGGGTTGCCCAGTTACCAGCCATCACTTAAGCAGGTACCAGCAGGCATTTGGGCTAAATTCCTGGCACCCAGATGGACTCATTTGGAAGCAATGGTGACCTGAACAATGTCTGCCGTGGCCTCCAAAACTAATCACCAATATTTGATGCAGGAATCTATTTTCCATCTTAAAGCATCATTATGGAACCAGTTTACAAGTTCCCAAGCAGTCTGGCAACTTTATGAAGCCTTTCCAACCCCACCTCCCCCAGAGAGAACAAACCCTTCCCTTCCACATGTTCCCGCCCAAGAATTTTATAAACCTGGATTAGCTCACTAATCTCATTGTTCAGGTGGTATTTATCTGTTTATCCCAACAGCTAAGCTGTGAGCACTGTGGATGGTTCCAATGATAACATATTGAAGAGAAAATAATTTAGGCCTTGGAATCAGAGGTACCTATGCTGGATTCCTGGCTTAGCCACTCAGTCATTGTGACCTTGGGAAAGTTACTTAACATCTCTGAGCCTCCATTTTTTCACCTATAAAACAAGCATAATAATAGCTGTGAGAATTAAACAAGATAAGCCAGTACATTGCAGCCCTCAACAAATGGCAGCTCTTATGAAGACAGTCCCTGCCCTTGAACCTTTCACCATCTAGTGGAGAAAGGCACACAAAAAATATGCTTCTAAGGGAATTCCCTACCAGGCCAGTGGTTAGGACTCTGCGCTTCCACCCCAGGGGGCATGAGTTCAATCCTTGGTCGGGGAGCTAAAATCCCAGAAGCCACGCGACGTGGCCAAAAAAATATAGGCTTCTAAAATGCCTGTGAAATGGCCTATGATAGGGGGCTGCAAAGGGGGCTGTGAGAGCACAGAGAAGGTCAACCTACCCCACTTGGAGAGCATCATTTCAAGAAAGTCTCCCAGAAGAGGGGTGAGGAAGAATTAGCCAGACAGAGGGCACAGCTAAACGTGTCCCAGGCAAAGAAGTGCATGAGAGAGAACGTGGCATGCTCAAGGAATTATAAGTGGTCAGTTATGACAGAAGTTACGGTTTGAGTTGGAGAATGGTGAGGGATGAGACTGGAGAAGAAGATGGTGGTGTAGAAAGAGCGTAGGTATTGGAATCAGACAGTGAGGAATCCCAGCTTCACCACTTTCCAGCCAAATATCCTCAACCAAGTGACCTCTTTCTGAGTCTCGGTTTTCCCATTTGTAAAATGATTGTGATTCCACGAACTAGTGTATGTAAAGTGCCTGGCACAGAATGTACATTTTTTTTAATGATAGCAAGAATTATTTATCTCTGTTTATCTAGGACGAGCTTAGTGGTTGGCCATTTCGATTGAGTCGATGGAAAGATGAATGAATGGGTAAATTCATTCACTTATTAATGTTAGCATTTATTAGACACCATCCTGGTGGCAGACACTGTTCTAGTCACTGGGGATATAGTAGTGAACAAAACAGACAAAAATCCTTGCCCTACTGGGACTTGCAGTTCATGAATTGAGATGGAAAGGGGTCCACTGGTGTCTGTGAGGGGACAGTCTACTTCATAGCCCATGTGGCTCCAGAGTTATCTGATAAAAAGCTAATAAACTGACAAAGCAAGTTTCCAAGTTTCCAAGAGGTCTAGATGTGAGTCCCACCTCCTAACAAGGAGGAGTTTCTTGTCCCCTCCCTTAATTGCTTCTCACTTATCAACCCCCAGCTTCCTGTTGTGATCCAGGGGAACTGGTGAGTTGTGTTGTTTGGCAGGAAGAAATGTCAAGGAGGGCTCAGTTCATTCTTGGGCTCTCAGTCTAAAGTGGTGGCAAGAGGAAATAGGAAAGCAGCTCACACAAAAAGGCTATGGAGAGGGAGATTTGCCTATCTCAGCAGCCACGTGATAAGTGAGCTCAAATGCCTTGTGATGCGTGGAGGTTTTATTTCAATAGCAGGATAATCATATTCACATGTGTATATCTCATTACAAAAAGGGTTCCCCAGGAGATTTCATTTAATTCTCAGAAGGGCTCTACAAAGTAGGAATTAACCCCATTTAATCCCATCCCTTTCCTTTAAATTAACTCCTCCTGGCCTGTGGTATATAACTACACCCAAGCTTCAATCATAAACAAAACAACAAAAATCTTTGTTCATCTCTCATCCCTCTCTAACCAACACCCTATTCATCTCCTCCTAACAGCCAAGTCCACTGAACATTAAGAATATGCCTGTTAGATAGAACTACCATATGATCCGGCAATTCCACTCCTAGATATATACTTGGAAAAGACAAAAACACTAATTGGAAAAGATACATGCACCCCAATGTTCATAGCAGCACTATTTACAATAACCAACATAGGTAAGCAACCCAAGTGTCCATCAACAGATGAATGAATGAATAAAAAAGATTTATAGTGGAATATTACCCAGCCATAAAAAGCATGAAATTCTGCCATTTGCAGCACCGTGGATGGATCTAGAGAATATTATGTTTAGTGAAATAAGTCAGATAGAGAAAGACAGATACTGTATGATATCACTTATATGTGCAATCTAAAAAGTAAAACAAACCAGTGAATATAATAAGAAACAGATTCACAGAGTGAGCAAACTAGCAGTCACTAGTGGAGGGAAGGAAGGGAGAAGGGGCACAGTAGGGGGAGGGGATTAAGAGGTACAAACTACTATGTATAAGTCAGCTACAAGGATTTTTTTTTAATATATTTATTTATTTATTTTTGGCTGCGTTGGGTCTTCGTTGCTGTGCACGGGCTTTCTCTAGTTGCGGCGAGCGGGGGCTGCTCTTCGTTGCATTGCACGGGCTTCTCATTGCAGTGGCTTCTCTTGTTGCGGAGCACGGGCTCTAGGCACACAGGCTTCAGTAGTTGTGGCTTGTGGGCTTAGTTGCTCCGTGGCATGTGGGATCTTCCCGAACCAGGGCTCGAACCCTTGTCCCCTGCACTGGCAGACGGATTCTTAACCACTGCGCCACCAGGGAAGCCCTACAAGGATATATTTTACAAGGAATTATAGCCATTATCTTGTAGTAACTTTTAATGGAGTATAATCTGTAAAAATACTGAATTACTATGCTGTCCACCTGAAACCAATATAATATTGTAAATCAACTATACCTCAGTAATAATGATAATAATAAAAGGAATATGCTCAGTGACCCTGTTGCTGTCCTCCCACTCACTCCCCACTGTGCTCTTCCCCTAAATGCCACTGGTCCAATAAATGCTTGCCAGTCAGTCCCCATTGCAGTCGGCCTCTTGCAGCATTTGAAACCAGTCTCTGCTGGTTCTCCTCCTACTTCTCAGCCCACTCCCCAGGCTTGTTCTTAGATTCCTTTCCTCTGCCACTTCTCTAATGTTGTCAGCCAGGGTTCTTTCTACCATCCTTCTCTCTCTCCCCCTCTCTCTCTCTCTAAGTGAACTCTCTTTTTTCTTCAAAATCCTGCCCAAGCTCCTGATTTGGGAGCCCTTCCCTAACAATAGTCTCACCACTTCTCACCTTCTCATTCTTCTCTCCCACCTCCAAAACATACACTGTCCCCGCCTCTCGTTTTCCTGGGAACTCTTCTTAGCTTCAGTAAAGCACATCCCACATTGTGTTGTGCCGGTGCATGGGTCTGTCTCCGCAGGAGATTACACAAAACTGCAGGGTGGAGCCAGTGACTTCTCTATTTTTGCATTCTCGGTGCCTGGCACAGGGCCTGGCACATGGTAGACAATAAGATTCAGAGGCGTTTTGCAAATTCTCAAGAATCAAACAGCTAGGAAGTGAAAAGGCAGGACCTCAACCCTAGTCTTCTGACTTTAAAGGATATAGTCTCTCTGCCTCAGCACAGAAAAGAACCATGTTCCAAGTATTTTACTGTAAGTGCCTCAACCCCAGCAAATTATATATAACAAGGGGCAAGGTGGCAGGAAGGACTTCCTTTTCCCCACAAACACTGCCCCAGCTACCAGGTGTGGAAGGATTGTTTGGTATTTGTAGCCTTCCTTTTGCAAACTCCAGGATGAGGAGAAGGAAGAAAAAATAAAACCCACCTCCCATCGCTTCCTCCCAGTGGACAATCACCCCCATCACTTCCCTTTTGAGCCAGGAGGCAGGAAGCCTATCCTAGCTCATGAAATTCCCCACTTGAGAGGAGTAGGGGGTGGCTTAATAAGACACTTTGTGGCTGGGCCAGCCCTGAGTATGATCGCTGCCATCCTGAAGCAATGCTCCCGAGGAAACCTTCAGAAGGTGGTCACACATATACCTAGGAGGAAAGAAACTTGCCCTTTCCTCAGGAATAAACAAGTTTCTAGGGAGATGCTCTGAAATCAGACAATGTGTGCATTTGCCAATTACAAGCTCAAGTTCCACCCAAATACACACAATCAAAGGCTTTCCCAAGGCCATCATTACACACACAGGGCCCTCCTGCTGTTTAGGCAGCATTTTAGTACTGCAGTGAAGCAAGATAAATGTCATCAAAGCAGCAAGGTAAAGACAGACCCATCCAGCAGTGCCTTTTTCAGACCTGATGACACACTTAGCCTTGTCTTTTATAATGTCACAGTCTGAGAGGGGGAGAAGGAAATGAAGAGGAAAAGAGTGGGCTGTGTTGTACATGTAATTTGTTTCCCCGTTTCAGACGGCTTTTTAATGAGCTTTCTCATCAAGGGCTCTGTGAGCCTATGCTTAAAGTTTTCCGGACAAGCAAATGAGCAGGACTGAAATCAGATGGCATCAGGCCAGCACCTCATGTTTTGTTTTAAAGATATAGTAAGGGGGTGGGGTAGTATGAAAGAAAACATTGTTACTTGTGAGAAGAGAGATTTGGTAACTCTTTAGTCCAAGATAATTTGGAAATGAATGTTGTGATTTTCCCCACTCCCCATGAAAATTCTAATCTTCATCAATTATTAGAATATTAGTGTGTATCTGTGATAGCATTTCTCTATTCAATCGGTTTCCATGGAGAGAAGTAACTGTCCTGTGTTATCCTAACCCTGGGTTCATATTTCTGATAAGGTACTCATCACATTGCATCAGAGATAATGTACCCTCTAGGCTCTGATCCCCCATGGGGCAGGCACTCAACCTCACCTAGCCTCCTTTATATTTCCATGGTCCAACACAGTGTCCAGACACATAGACACTCAATAAATGTGATTTTACCATTTAAGTGAATTCATTAGGTGCTGTTAGTACATGAAAAAGTACATAAAATAATTAGACCTAAGTACTAGACTGCAAATCAGAGTAAGTTATCACCTTGCAAGGTTCAACAAACATTTAATGTGCTAACAGCCCCTAATTAAAGCAGCAGCCTTCAACTGAAATTTTCAAGAGGAAAGAAGAAAAGTACAGTCAGCCCTCTGTATCCATGGGTTCCGCATCTCCAGATATGGAGGCAGACTGTACCACACCAGTTTATATAAGGGACATGAGCATCCGTGCATTTTGGTATCCACTGGGGGTGCTGGAACCAATTTTCCCCTCCCCCACTCCCCAGGATACCAAGGGATGACTGTACTGATGGGTAGGGATTCAGAGATGCAATTTTTTCTTTTTATCATTGATGGATGTTATTTGGTTTCTGAGTAAGAATTAGCTCCTTCACAATAGAGAAAATGATGTGGGTTTTGCTCTATTTATCTTTCTAGTGAGTTTGCTTAACAGAGCATAAGTATAGAATGCAGGAAAGCAGTTTCTAGCTGTTGCCTATGCTTGAACTAGTTGTCCTGCAATCCTTCCCTCTGCTTGTATGGCGTAAGACATGCCTCACTTGTGATGATTCCAGGGACCTCCAGAGATGATATACTGATATACATGAACAGTCTGACACAGTGTTGGCCACGGAGTGTGTGCTCAATAAAA
Source organism: Balaenoptera physalus (assembly GCF_965194825.1). NCBI lineage: Eukaryota > Metazoa > Chordata > Mammalia > Artiodactyla > Balaenopteridae > Balaenoptera > Balaenoptera physalus. The sequence continues at coordinate 53,008,698 of NC_138882.1, read as the reverse complement.
AACAGTCACCCATTGCTGGGAAGGGCAAAAAAGAGGAGAGGGGCTACCCTCCATTAGACTGGAGAATAGACATCAAGAGAAGGTAGCACAATCCTCCCTAAAACATTTTCTCAGTGGTCTAGCTAAAAATGCTGCTGACTGTTTTTGTGTTTCCTGGACTGTATTTCATACCAGAGGTCTAGGCTATCTCTGTGTCTTCCTCTTTCTCACTCATGTCCATACTTGAATGGTCAGCAAGGAGTCAGTGATCCATCCCTACAAGCAGAAGAATGAGACTGGGTGTTCTCAGACCACATATCTGGAACATTTTCTTTTTTTTTTTTTTTTTTTAATATTTTATTTATTTATTTATTTATTTATTTATTTATTTATTTATTTATTTATTTATTGCTGTGTTGGGTCTTCGTTTCTGTGTGAGGGCTTTCTCCAGTTGCGGCAAGCGGGGGCCACTCTTCATCGCGGCGCGCGGGCCTCTCACCATCGCGGCCTCTCTTGTTGCGGAGCACAGGCTCCAGACGCGCAGGCTCAGTAATTGTGGCTCACGGGCCCAGTCGCTCCGCGGCATGTGGGATCTTCCCAGACCAGGGCTCGAACCCGTGTGCCCTGCATTGGCAGGCAGATTCTCAACCACTGCGCCACCAGGGAAGCCCTGGGACATTTTCTTTGATGGGCATCACTTAGTCGGTATTTCACAAAGTATGATCTGTGGACTGTGCATCAGATGCCTGAAGGTGCTGATTAGAAGGACTGGTCTCCCAGCTGGCGTGCCATCCTGGCAGCTGTCATTTTATTAGGCTCCCCCATGGATTCTGCTTCCTGCTGAAGTTCAAGAGCATCTGGCCCTGGCTTCTGACCTAGTGGCACCTTGGATCACTAGAGGGCACCCTGGAACAACATTTTCCCCAGGCTTCGGGCTTTCTGCCAACCGACCAGGGCTGTGGCGCCCTCATACTTCTGGGCTACAGTTTCCAGGCCCATCCTGGAACCACAGTTTCCTTTAAGAAACAATCCATTGCCACATCACCAAATACATCTACCATGCATTTCCACAATGGCGCTGTAATAAATTCAGTTTCTAAAGAAAAAATTAGACTTTAAGTCATCCTTGTGTATATTCATTAAACACAAATTGTGAACAACATTAGGTATTAAAAGGATTGATAAAAGAAGTCATATTTCCTACTCTCAAGAAAAACGTGGGAAAGATAAGGCATAAATACGAAATCATTTGAAAATAATTAAATAATGGTAAGTTAATTTTCAAATTAATAAAAAATAGAATAAATTACTAAATGTCACACAAACAGGTGCCAGTATATGCACAAACAAGGAACTCCACCGGTGGCCCTGAGTTGACCGGGATCCCTGGGAAGGCATCATGGAAAAGGAGAAGGAGGGTCCAGGGCAGCCCAAGTACAACACATGTCTTTTTAATTCAGGGCTCTTCCTCGTGTCTCAGCAGACAAATAAACATGCGAATACGAATCTGGGAAGGACCACTGGGACTTCTTTTGTCATGTTGGCATAATGCCCATTTGTTCACGAATCCTTGTGGGGCTCTACCACGTGCCAGGCACTGGCCGTGCACTGGGAAGAAAACAGTGGGCAAGACAGACACCTTAGTGCTGCCCTCGGGTGCTTACCATCCAGCAGGGAGACAAATGAACGCGTAATTACAAAGTAGTGTGTAAGTGATAGGTTTAGTAGGAGGTTTGTGGGAGCTCATAGGGGAGAAACCTAACTCCGAGTTGTGGTGGTGAAGGAGGGCTTCCTGGGATAGAAATGTTCAATGAAAGAAATTAAAGGATGAGTTAGGAGCAGCAACAAAAGGATGTTTGAAAGTTGGGGAAGAGAAGAAGCAGATATTTGAGGAACCGAAAGAAATTCAGTAGGGAATTCAACTGGGGGAGTTGGGGAGGGAGGGAGGGCAAGGGAAATGTGCTAAACAGTGTTGGGGGAGCAGTGCAAGCCGAGGCCAGCGTGTGAGGAGCCTTGTAAACCTTAATGGGGATATGTGGACATTATCCTAAGGGTACTGGGGAGCCATTGAAGGATTATGAGCAGGGGTAGTGCCATGATCAGATCTGCATTTTAGGAGGCTCTGCCTATGCCAGGGTCACTGTTAATAAGCCAGTAAAGAATCAGTCTCTCCCTTTAACTGGATCTCTCCCATTTCCTTCCTCCATCCCCAGTCACCAGCTCCCCAGGAAACCCTTTCAAAGCAGAGGTCTCTTTTTAAGGTCAGCTTCACAGGCCAGATAGCAGAGGAGACAGGAATAGCCGAAGAGGTGTGATTGTCACAAGCTGGACTGCTCTTCTCGGTCTACCCTGTGGTCCTCACAAAAGGCAATCTCCGGCAAAGTAGACAGGGAGGCAGGGCCACGCTGGATTGGAAGGGGGAGTGGTCTGAACCCCATTTCCTTGGCTGGCCGCCTTAAGCACCACCCTTGAACTGGTTAAAGGCAGTACAGAGGAGAAACAACAAACTTGTGAATGGTGTAGAAAATTTACGCAAAATATACAGAGGCCTTATCTACCTAGGTAGCTGCTGTTTTATTATGCTTATTACTGACTTAGGACTTCGGCTTGACCTGCACATCAAAACTCTTAATCAGGCCTCTCATCCTTATCTGCATGGTAGCCAAGAGGCAGGTGGTAGCAGTAAACCTTAATGGCTAGAAGCAGCCTAACACTGATGCAGCTGATTGAACTTTCCAATTAAAGTCCAGTGCCATGATTGTTAGCCTACAGAATAATGAGTTTTGTTTTTGTTTTTGTTTTTTTAACCAATGCCACTCAGGTCCGCCCCAAAGCATCCTGCACTATATCCTTATTTCCTAAAATGGAGGTTGTACGGGGAACAGGCCTTCGAGTAATACAGGTTCCTCAATTCCAGCCTCTGTGACAGGGAGGCCTCATGCCCAGTTTCCTTTCCTTCAGAGTAAGGAAGAGTCTGTGTGCAGGGCCTGGAGCCTCTGGGCACAAAAATAGACTATTTGAGCGTTTGGATTTTCCTTTCCTGACAGTGGACTTACTCAGGAAGAGGCACTTAAACAAGACTTTTTTTTTTCCTCTGTGTTTTTCAAAAAACACATTGAATGGGGGGAAGCAAAATTGTTATGGAGAGAAGACTTTTCAGCCGCCTCTTCTTTGTTCCCTAAACAGGCTCAAGTGAGGCAGTCCTTTTGCCCTTAATTGCCTTTTCTGCCTGCACTCCCCACCTCCAGCCCACCCCCATCCCCCATCCCCACCCCCAGCAATCTTCCAGACCCGTTTGCTCAGCATCCACCAAGTCCTAAAAACCCCACCATCTCTTCCATTGTTAGGCTTGTAACTGAGACTTCCCACACAGTGATATGAAGAGACATATGATTCAAGCATCCCCGTTTCAGAAATATTATTATAGTCGCAGGAAAAAAATAGGGGCCTGCTCCATGTCTGTCACCTGAAATAAACTCCTAGTTCCTTCCCTACTGCTCCCCAGATGCTCAGTTCTGAAGATGATTCCAGCTGATTTTGCCAGCCACCCGCAAGACTCCTAACCCCAGCTAGTGGCTGAGGGAGAGGGAGAAGAAAAGGGGACCTCCGAAGCTGGCCACCTCAGGGTATGTGAAGCACATGCTCGTCACGTGGAGAAAAAATGTGCCAGGTAACCTCTAAGACTCCCCTGGGAATCCAAAGTTTGTGTCTCTTTGCAGAGCCCAGAACAGCCTGTCTGTTCTCCTCTCCCTGTTGTGTGCCTGGTGCCTCCCCAATGAGATATCTCCTGGAAAAGCTTTTCCTCTGAGGGGTGGGGAGCTTTTGTTCTCTGGGAAATATGGTGCAGCTAATTAAGAGCATTGTCCTGGGAGGGGGAAGGCTTCCACCAGGGGTGAGTGCCACTGCCTCTGATGCTGTCATGATGCTCTTGGTCTCTCTGCCCCGCTGGGCTGTTTTGGGGGGAGACTGTGATAATGCCCACTAAAATAAAAATAGATATGTGAAGTGAATTCTCCCTCTCTCTCTTTTTAAAAAAACATTTTCTCTGCAGTGAATTGAGTTTCTATTACTAACTCATTTCAGAGAGGGACCCTCTGACAGTTTGGTTTTTGACCCCTACCCATCTGGTAGAAGCTGGAGGTCCCAGAACTAAAGCCATATTCTGTCTCACACTGTTTCCTACATAATGACACATAATACGCAAACATGCAGCTAAAGTAAAATTTCTAGCAACGATTTTGATTTAGCTGTTGGTTGTCAGTGTAGAAGTAGTTCGACAACTCTTAGTTCTTGATTTGAAAAACAAGAGTAGCATATTTCATGGCATTTATAGCAACAGCACCACAAAGGTCTCAATATCTCATATAAGCTGTGATTGTCCCCATAGTGGCAAACCCAATTAGAATTGAACTTTGTGGAGGCAGCATTCTGCGCTTACCTAGTTTGCTCTCTCCGGATTCTAGAATTTGTATTCCTTAAATGTTACAAATATTTATTGAGCATTTACTATGTGCTCAGTGTTCTGGGGGCTTGGCATACATTAGGAAACAGAACAAATACAGATTCTGGCCCTGTAGGGCTTATATTCTAGCCAGGGAAGATCAACAATAAATAAAACATAGTAAATAGATTATATATTGAAAGGTGGTAAGTTCTTTGGGGAAGGAAAGGAAAAGTAGATCAGAGTAAGAGCAGCTGGGAGAGCTGGGGTAAAGGAAATGGGCTGGTCAGAGTAGCCATGAGGAGGTCATTGAGAAGGTGGCACTTGAACAAGGACTTGATGGAGGTGATGGAGTTGTCCATGTGGATGCCTCTGGAGGACAGCTTTTCTGAAAGAGAGAAGAACCAATGCAAGGGACCTGAGATGAGAATGTGCCTAGAGCAGCAAGGAGGCCACTGTGACTGGAGTAGCAGAGTATAGGAGGAGAGGACAGTCAGGTGGCAGGTTCCAGGTCAGCAGAGCCCTGAATGCCAAGGTCAGAACTTTAACTTTTACTCTGAGTGAAAGAGGGAGCCACAGGAGGTTTGGGAGCAAAGGAATGAAATGATTAGACTTAAATTTTAACAGAATCACCCTACCTGCTTGATAGAAAAAAGACTGTGGTAGGGTATCAGCAAAAGTGATGAATCCTAGGTATATGAACACATTTTTTTTTCCTGGATGTATTCTGAAAGCAGACAGAGCCAACAAGATTTGCTGATAGATTGGATGTGAGGTGTGACAATAAAAGTTAAGGATGATGCCAAGGCTCTTGGCCTAAGCAAATGGAAGGAAGAAATAAGCATCACCTGAGAAAGGAAAGGCTGCACCAGGGTCACCTGGGGTCCATTTGATCTGAGTAACTTTTTCTGCGTTCTTATCCAAGTGTGCAAATCAGAATCACATGGTGGCAAGTTTGCCAATTTCACTTGCCCAAGAACCTCGGAGATTCTGCTTTAGTAGATGTGGAGTGGGGCTCAAAAATGTGTTCGATGTACACTTTAGGTTGAGAACCACAGAATTGTAAAATAATATTTGGTGGGTTTTTCTGTTTAAAATTCTGGACTTTATAATGAAACAAGTGAAAGGATTTATAGAATTTCTCCCACTCTCTGGGATGAACTACAGGTTCTCCTTTCCAAATTTATTTCTAATGAACTACGTCTAGCTTACAAAACAGTTAAAGCTTAAGCATACAGAAATGATAAATGATATAGAATGAAGCTGTGAGGTTACATTTAGATCTTTTTCACTAGAAAATTGGTTATGAGATAGTTCTATCCTGAGTCTGTTTAGGTTCCTTTGATGCTTTTCTAGTGTGGGCTAAACATCAAGCCAGTCGCCATCCCTCCAGCAACAAACAAGAAGATGGAACTCCCTGGTGGTCCAGTGGTTAGGACTCCATGCTTTCACTGCTGTGGGCCCGGGTTTGATTCCTAGTCGGGGAACTAAGATCCCGCAAGCCTTGCAGGGTGGCCAAAAGAAATAAAAAATTTAAAATAAAACAAACAAGACGACAAGGAGAGTATCTCTGGGGAAGTTTGGAGGATGGTTAAAAAGTGGCATGATGGTATCCTCAACTCAGACACTATACGTAAACATTAATCTAAAGGTAAAGGCTACAGATCCAGATTTTAAAAAACTGAGACTCGAGGAGGCCAAGTTCACTTGGTTACATGCAACTATCAATTCAGTGATAGGACTGGGCTTCAAAGCCACGAATCAAAGACCCGAGTTGCTGGTTCCCACGGTTGTCAGCACTTCCTCGTCACAATTGGTTCCACCAAGAATCGGAATCCTTCAGTGAAAGGAAAAGTTGCATAATGAAGCAGTATTCAATGGGAACCTTCTATTCAGTCTGATTCCCAGCCGGATCATTCTTTTATCCTGGATCATTTTCTCCAACAATTTATTTCTGTGCAGTGGTGGTGGGAACATTGACAACAAAATGGCACCTTCTTCCTCAATGTAGCTGCTCCCTGTGTGGATGACTCACACCTGCTGACAGGAACGAGCCTCAGCTTCTTCATTCCCCGCGGAGCTGGAGGTGGATTTTAACTTGCCCTTGCCCTCCCTGCCGTCATGAAGACTGTCAGCTTAGTTCTGATTTAAAAACAAAAAAAGAAAGAAACAAAGCAACTCCACAAACCTTTATTACTCAGCAGGTCACTTAGAGGCATAGGGAGAGCAGCTCAATTCTCCAGGCTCACGTGGAGGGCCCAGTGCAGGCAGTTGAAAAGCCAGCTTTTGACTTGTAAAACAGCAGCTAAATTGGCGGTAGAGGCTCTTAAGCAGGGAGGACCAAGGGCTCTTCTTTTTGTGTTCAACCTTTACGCTGAAAATATTCTTTTCTATTGGGTAGAATATCCTCTTGATGACTTTTATTTGGGGGACACAAAGTCCTGGTCTTGTTGAAATCAAGCATTTATTTGACCTGAAAAATAATGCTCACGTCCAATGAGAGTATAGAACAAATGAATGTAATGTGCTGTTCTTATTGCCAATAGGCTCTGATTGTGAGTTGCTGCCATAGGCTGGCCCTTTCTTAGGCTTTTCCCCACCTCAGACATTCTGGAGGACAGACATTTGCAAAACAGCGGGTCCAAGAATAAGGATTGTTCAGAGGGCAAATGTGAGTAGTTACATGTGATTTAAACCCCTAACCTTATTTTCCTGAGCACCTTGCTCTATGACACCAAGACAGAAGCCCTTTGGCATAGAGATCTATGGAATCTATTTAGATGTAGCCAATCTTGGGAAATAACTTTCTCTGGAAGCAGGACTCAGGTTACTTTCCCACTGTGTGGGAATATTTGACCTTTACTTGCACACTCATTAAATGGCTAGTGATTGAGCATTTTTGCCTCTCTCCTGGAGTTGCTTTGGGATATTGGGAAAGGGGGCACAATTCAAGAGCAAATTGCTCTGATTAATATTATATTTATAGTTCAGTCTATCAAGGTCATTTCCCTAGATGCCCGCCTTCCTTTATGAAGACAGAAATACTGTGTCAGTGTCTCTATCCCTAGAAGAGACAGGAGGCCAGTGAGGAAGGCAAACAGTAATAAGAGTGGGATGCACATGTATTTATATACATATGTATACACACACACATATTTGGCAATTTGGTGCCATGCATATGTCTGGTCCAGCTTTTTCTCCTACTCTGAAACTTCTCTTAGGCCACCTTAGTTCCCTCTTCAACTGTTTCTTTGGAAACAAACCCACATTTGTTAAATAATTTTATTCTGCTTCTATCTCTCCCCTGATCAGACTAAGCATCTGGTGGCACTACTTTCGTTATTAAAAACTGACTTTTAAATCACAAAAGCTTGTGAAGTCTGAACTAAGGTCTAGCTTCCATGACTGGAAGGGAAAGCACCCTCAGAACACAGCCCTTCCCTTGAGCTGGGTGAGTGAGATTACAGGTCTGTGACACTGGCAGAATGGAAGGCCCAGTAGTCTTAAGTTACTGGAAAACAAGTTAAAACAGTTACCTTAATGTTTCCTTGCTTTTAACAGTCACATTTATGTAAAGAAGACATTACCTCAGAGTCAGTCATGACGCCTTCAAGGACCTTGAGGTGTCCTGTTTGATTCAGACCTCCCTCCTCTAGAGAGTATAATTCCCTGAGCACTTGGGTAGAAATAGAATGACCTCATTTCCAAAAAGCTCCAGGTGACCAGCGACCATATTGGTGTAATTTGTATGCATGGTGCTTAGCTTATTTATTATTCACTTTTGGGTTAACATTTTAGATACAAACAAGTTTAGATACAAACATTTCCTTCATTTATTCATTTCATAAATATTTAGTGAGTCGCTCTATGGAAGTAAATGATACAGTACCTGCCTTCAAAAGTAATAACAGCCCTCTTTTGAATGCTTGCTATGTGCCAGGCGCCATTCAAAATGCTTTACTTAGCTTTTTTCATTTAATCTTAACAACAGTTCTATGAGATAAGTACTTTATCATCTCCATTTTGCAGATGACAAAACTAAGGCACAGATTAGCAAGTCATCTAATGTCACAAAATTAGGACATCACAGAGTTTGATTTTGAATCCAGGCAATCTTGCTCCAGAGCCCGAATTCTTAACCAGTATTCTTGATTGTCATGGTCTCAAGTGCCTTGGGTCTAAAGAGAGAAAACAGACAAAATGTTCTATGATTGAAGGAAGTGTAGGAAATCAGAAAGTATTTAAGAGATATATTGACTCAAGCTACCCATCACTATGACATACATTTTTAGCCAAATTCCCTGCTTTGTTTGAGACTCAAAAGCATGCCTGGGAAAGTACTTCAGCCTAATCCACAATAGGTAGAAACATGCAGGGATATAAATTAGTGGAGGAGAAATGATGTTGCAGAAGAAGCGTTAGTTAGATTGAGACTAAGGACAATCTGCTAGCAGAGAGTCCAGTGTCAGTTAGTTCATTGAGGCCAGAGAGAAGACTGTATGGGGGTAGAGGGGACAAAGGAGAGCTTGGTGACAGATGGCCAGGTCACAAGAGGCCACACATGCCATGCCAAGAAGTTAGGGTTTTATCTTGAAAATTTTGCACTTTAGAAAGATCACCCTGGCTGCAAGATGGAGAATGGATTTGAGAAGGACAAGATGGGATGCAAGCAGACCAGTCAGGAGATGCTGGCAGTAATCCTGGTTAGAGGAGATGGGGGCTTGGCTTAGTCAGTGGTAGAGGAAATGAAAGTAAGTGAGTGGATTCCAGAGATAGTTAAAGGTATGACCATCAGATGTGACTGAAAATGGGGTACAGATTGAGAAATGAAAAGGACCCAACACAGAACTCCAAGAGAAAGGGATGGCCAATGGAAGAGGAGCTTAAAAGAAGTACAGCCAGAGAGGTACAAAGACAATCCAGCCAAGCAAAGAAAGCAGTTCAAGAGATGATGAACAACAGTATCAAACACTGAGAGGGGAGGAAATAAATGGAGTGAACAGTGTCCTTAGGATTTTGCAATAAGGAGGTCACTGGTGTCCTTGATGATGCAGACAGAGAAAAACATTGATAGCATGAGCTGAGATGTGGTGAGGGTGAGGAGTGTGTGGGAGGTAAAGAACTAGTGACACCAAGTGTAGACAATTCCTTAAGACATGTGACTGAGAAGGGGAAGAGAGAAAGAACAGAGGCCATAGGAGGGTGCTTTTTTTTTTTTTTTTTATTGATTAAGCTGAGACAACCATTTGAAAATATTGATGAAAGGATTTTGTTGGGAGGGAAAGGTGGGCAGTGAAGAGAGGAGGAGAAAACAATACATTCCTGAGAAAGTGGGAGGGTTTGGGATCCAAAGGATGGGTAGGGGCATTAGCCTCAGAGAGGAGGAAGAGGACTTCCATTGTAACCACGTAGAAGGCGGATGGGATATGTCTGGTGGGAGCCAGGCTGCAGGATTTGGGTAGGAATCTGAGGTGGTTATCTAGGGTGGCTTGTACTTTCCCTATCAGTGGGTGTTGAGTCACTTGCTGAGAGTGAAGGGGAAGTGACATGTGTGGGTGGGAAGGATGGCTGCAGATTTGCGGAGAGAGAAGAACATGTGAGAGTCGCTTTGGAGCATGGAAGGGAACATATTACGAGGGTCCCAGCTGGGTCTGAAGTTGAAGAACCTCCCCCACTGTGATGTCTGCTTTTAGCCAAATTCCCTGCTTTGTTTGAGACCCAGGAGCTTGCCTGGGAAAGTGTTTTATCCTACTCCACAAACAAGTTTGAAACATAGGTGGATATGTCAGCTACTTAACTGGACTTAGAATAAATAAATATTTCTTGGAATTAATATTCATTGATGATTCATTTTAGGTGCTGTATTTTACTGGGGATATGCAGACTCCACAAATCTCATCTTTTCATTAGATTCTAATATCACGACATTGGAATAATTGGTATAAGGAGGTGATATTGCCTGATAGTTAAAAGCACAGGCTCTGGAGTCAGTCAAACTTGAGGTTCAATCCTGATTAGGCTACCTACCAGCTACATGACCTAAAGCAAGATAACTTTTTGTCTGTAAAATGGGGATAATAAGAACATTTATCTCATAGGGTTTTAAAGGAGATAATGCATTTGGTGGAATAATATTTTTGACACATTAACTTTTAAGTTATTAGCAACTTGTCTTCCTGGAACTGTTCCTTGTGGTCTGCTCCTTGAAGTACAGTGGGGGAGGGAGGACAAGAGAAAAAAGGAGAAAAAAGTATCTGCCTAATTGAGGAGCCCCAAAACCCATTAAGAAGATTATGCCAGGCAATCAATACATCTGAAGCCAACAGCAAGAGAAGGGTTTTCTCACCCAATCAAAAAATGGGCAGAAGACCTAAATAGACATTTCCCCAAAGAAGACATACAGATGGCCAAGAAGCACATGAAAAGCTGCTCAACATCACTAATTATTAGAGAAATGCAAATCAAAACTACAATGAGGTGTCACCTCACACCAGCTAGAATGGGCATCATCAGAAAATCTACAAACAAATGCTGGAGAGGGTGTGGAGAAAAGGGAATCCTCTTACATTCTTGGTGGGAATGTAAATTGATACAGCCACTATGGAGAACAGTATGGAGGTTCCTTAAAAAACTAAAAATAGAATTAGCATATGACCCAGCAATCCCACTACTGGGCATATACCCAGAGAAAACCATAATTCAAAAAGACACATGCACCCCAATGTTCACTGCAGCACTATTTACAATAGCCAGGTCATGGAAGCAACCTAAATGCCCATCAACAGACGAATGGATCAAGAAGATGTGGTACATATATACAGTGGAATATAACTCAGCCATTAAAAGGAACAAAATTGGGTCATTTGTAGAGATGTGGATGGGCCTAGAGACTGTCATACAGTGAAGTAAGTCAGAAAGAGAAAAACAAATATCGTATATTAACGCATATATGTGGCATCTAGAAAAATGGCACAGATGAACCGGTTTGCAGGGCAGAAATAGAGACACAGATGTAGAGAACAAACATATGGACACCAAGGGGGGAAAGTGGGGCGGGTGGTGGTGGGGGGATGCACTGGGAGATTGGGATTAACATATATACATATATTTAAAAAAACATTATGGCAGGCTGGTAAAGGCTAAGCAAATAACCTCATCAAGGGAAAATCTACAGCCTTCATCTGGGTAAAAACAATCAATTGAAACACTTGCCCTGACAGGGAGATTAATTTTGCTTTTCCAAAAGTGTGTTGTGAGCAACCATACTTCCAGGAGATGCTTCCCAAAGGAAGAGCCCTGGGGAAAACTAAGTATGGGAAATGCTATATGTTAAATGTATCTTATGATCATTCACAATACCTATTAGCATAATAAAAGTTTGTAGTAAAGAAAAAAAAAGAGAAGGGTTGTCTCTGGGCAATTGATTTTCCCTGAAGAGTAGAAAAGATTCCCTCCATCCTGAAGAGAAAGAAAAGGAGCTGAGGGAGTTTCCTGGTGGTCCAGTGGTTAGGATTCGGCGCTTTCACTGCCATGCCCCTGGTCGGGAATCTTAGTTCCCCGCAAGCAAGCCACGCGGAATGGCCAAAAAGGAAAAGGAGCTGAAAGAGAAGGGTGTGTGTGTGTGTGTACGGGGAGGAGGGTGTCACTGGAGAGAAGTCAAGACTTATGAGAACCAAGCCCAGAGGAATGAGGGATAACTCAGCAAGCTCTCTATTGCTGGACACTGCCGGTTATCCATTGTTCTGTAACAATTTACTCCCACACTTAGCAGTCAAAGGAAACAAACAAACATTGATTATTTCGCAGTTTCTGAGTGTTAGGAATCTGGGAGCGGCTTAGCTCAGTGGTTTTCGCTCAGGGTCTCTCACACGATTGCAGTGAAGCCATTGGCTGGGCTGCCATCATCTGAAGGCTTAATTGGAGCTGGAGAATCTACTTTCAAGCTCACTTACATGGCTGTTAGCATGAAGCCTCAATTTCTCACCATGTGAGCCTTTCCATCCGGATGCTCAAGACACAGCAGCTGGCTTCACCCAGGATAAGTGATCTGAAAGAGAGAAGAGAGAGACCAAGACAGAAGCTGCAGGGACTTCCCTGGTGGTCCAGTGGGTAAGACTCAGAGATCCCAATGCAGGGGGCCCAGGCTCGAGCCCTGGTGGGGGAACTAGATCCCTCATGCGTGATGCAGCTAAGGAGCCCATATGCCGCAACTAAGAAGCCTGCATGTTGCGATGAAGGAGAGCCCGTGCGCCGCAGCTAAGACCCGGCGCGGCCAAAAAAGAAAAAGAAACATACAGAAGCCACAGTGTCTTAATCTTGGATGTGTCATAGGATCACTTCTGCCCTATTACATAGATCAACTCTGTTACAATGTGGGAGGGAACTGTACGAAAACGTGACTACTAAAGATGGGGGCCATTGGGGGTTATTTCAGAGCCCGGCTATCAGAGACACTGTGAGGCATTTGTTGGAACATCCAGGCATGAGTGGGAGCAGACCATGACTTCCCTGGAATTGTGATCAGCATCTATGGCTCTGCCAGCTCAACTTCGTTTTGGCATCATTTGAGGACTTTACTTTCACAGCAGACTTCCCCTTATTTTACAGGGCCTTCCAGCAGGGGTGATGGCCACCATGCTCTGAGACTGGCTCCTTCCTGCTTACCCTGTGTGTATGACCCCCACCTTGCCATGAGCCCCAAAGCAGGAGGCCTGGATTTATTCATGGGTGCGTGTACTCAGGAAACTCCCTCACTCCCCAAGATAGTAGTTAAACATACTCCAACTTCATAATAACAGCTAATCTTACTAGATGTTTATCAGATACTATGGAGTCTTTCCGATGAGGAAATTAAGGCCCAGAGAGATTAAGTAACTGGGTGAAGGTAATAGCTAACAGGTGGTGAAACCAAGATTTGAACCCTCTAAACCTGGTTCTAAATCCATGATCTCAATCTCTGGTTCTATATATTCAGCACAGAGCCCAGTGTTAGTAAGTATTCAATAAATGTTGGTTATAATTATTAATTTTTCTCATTGGAGTAAAAGGTAAATTTCTACATTCAAGAAGCTAAAATATTACTCAGCCATAAAAAAGAACAAAATAGTGCCATTTGCAGCAACATGGATGGACCCAGAGACTGTCATACTGAGTGAAGTAAGTCAGACAGAGAAAGACAAATATCATGATATTGCTTATATGTGGAATCTAAAAAAAAGGGTACAAATGAACTTATATACAAAACAGAAGTAGAGTCACAGATGTAGAAAACAAACTTATGTTTACCACGAGGTAAGGGGGGGAGGGATAAATTGGGGGCTTGGGATTGACATATACACACTACTATATATAAAACAGATAACTAATAAGGACCTATTGTGTAGCACAGGGAACTCTACTCATGCTGTGCAATAGCCTATATGGGAAAAGAATCTAAAAAAAGAGTGGATATATGTATATGTATAAATGATTCACTTTGTTGTACACCTGAAACTAACACGACATTGTAAATCAACTATACTCCAATAAAAATATTTTTTAAAAATCAAAAAAAAGAAGCTAAAGAATTGCTGTAGTCTTTTTAAAAGGTAAACTGTACGTTTTTGTTACTTTGTTACTCTCATTGACAACGCAACAAAGTTTATACAAAGTCATATTTACCAAATAGCCATTTTTTTTTAACATCTTTATTGGAGTATAATTGCTTTACAATGATGTGTTAGTTTCTGCTTTATAACAAAGTGAATCAGTTATACATATACATATGTTCCCATATCTCTTCCCTCTTGCATCTCCCTCCCTCCCACCCTCCCTATCCCACCCCTCTAGGTGGTCACAAAGCACAGAGCTGATCTCCCTGTGCTATGCGGTTGCTTCCCACTAGCTATCTATTTTACGTTTGGTAGTGTATATATGTCCATGCCACTCTCACTTCGTCCCAGCTTACCCTTCCTCCTCCCCATGTCCTCAAGTCCATTCTCTAGTAGGTCTGCATCTTTATTCCCGTCTTGCCACTAGGTTCTTCATGACCTTTTTTTTTTTTTTTCTTAGATTCCATATATATGTGTTAGCATACGGTATTTGTTTTTCTCTTTCTGACTTACTTCACTCTGTATAACAGACTCTAGGTCCATCCACCTCACTACAAATAACTCAATTTCGTTTCTTTTTATGGCTGAGTAATATTCCATTGTATATATGTGCCAAATAGCCATTTTAAAAAAATAAATTTATTTATTTATTTTTGGCTGCATTGGGTTTTTGTTGCTGCGCGCTGGCTTTCTCTAGTTGCAGCGAGCGGGGGCTACTCTTTGTTGTGGTGCGCAGGCTTCTCATTGCGGTGGCTTCTTTTGTGGCAGAGCACGGGCTCTAGGCTCACGGGCTTCAGTAGTTGTGGCACACGGGCTCTAGAGTGCAGGCTCAGTAGTTGTGGCACACGGGCTTAGTTGCTCTGCAGCATGTGGGGTCTTCCCAGACCATGGATCGAACCCGTGTCCCCTGCATTGGCAGGTGGATACTTAACCACTGTGCCCCTAGGGAAGTCCCCCAAATAGCCATTTTGATTGAAGTGCCCGCTGAATTGCTCAGTGGTGGATCTAGATTGGCTATGACTACCATGTGTTTTATCTTCTGTTTATACAGTTTTAATAACCCAAAGTCATTCTTTCAAATATGAATGTCAAGAGCTGCCAGTTCTTCCCTTGACTCAACTGTAATCCACACTGCTGCCTGCCTTGAGGGGACTGGAAGGAATGTGGATTCTTCCAGGTTTGAATTTGGCCTCCAACACCAAATCTGAGCTGTGTGACCTTGGGCAAGGTACTTAATTGTTGCTGAGCTGCTGTAAAATGGGACTGTTGGGAGGATTAAATGAGATAAGATATGTAAAACACTTAGCACAGTGCTTATCACAGAAGAGGCTATCCACAGTTAAATGCCATCTTCTCTTTCCTTCTCCCAGTAGCGTTTAATTACTCTAGTTGTTGTGGTCCCAGGTCATTCTGATTATGCCAGTTTATCAGATGATATTCAAGTGCATGAGTGCCTAGTGACATCTCTATTTTTGTATTTTGTTTAGAGACAAGTCTAATCTCTCCCAACATATTCCCTGAGAGCAGAGGCTATTTCTTATTCATATTTTTGTTCCCTGTAGTGCCTAGCAAAATGACTGGCACATAGTATAGAATTTAATACATATCTGCTGACCTAAACTGAAATCAGAGTATTTGGAAAAGATTGAAACTAAAACATTAAGAAATGCTTGCAATAAAAGATAAAGTAAATGGGTTTGGGGAGAAGGGAAATTTCTATTTCTAGGAAATAAATCACGTGCACTGCATAGATATTCATATTACATTTCATTCAATACCCTCCACGTACACCTTCAAATTCAATTAAATAACATTTAATGGTGGCAGAAATAGACAGAGATTCATCTTTTGAAAATATTTAATATTTTATTTCATGAGCGTAAATGATATGAACACCTAGTACTAGAGAAATTATACCATTAATCATATTAATGATTTAACTGGTTTCCCAGAGTGTTTCAGTTCTATTATTGCTTAAGGAGAGAGCTCTTAGAGAGAAAAAGAATTTGCTCTAGAGGAAGTCAGTTTATATTCTCCATTCATCTAATAGGACACTTGATAATAGATCCCTGATGGATCCCTGATAATATGAGTGAGACAATGGGCCCAAGGCATTTTATTTTCCTTTCCCTATTGTCTAATCACACCTGAATGACAAAATATCAACCCTGGATCAACCCAACCATCAGATTCCTCCATGCCCACATCTGTCACTTGGCAGCCTGAAGCTGCTGCTTCCTGTTTGGGTGGGCAGGGCTGTGGCTCTTTTTAACCTCCTTGCTCAAAGGTACTGTGTTGCATTCAATGGTGCATGTCCTGTCAAAGAAATGCCTGCTTAGTTACTCAGTTTCCTGGGTATCTCCTATTTATATAGGAAGTATACATATTATTAAACTTCTCTTTGTTTTTTCTTTTGCTTGGAAAAGAAAAAAGAAATGCCTGGTCACGGCACAGCTCTCGCAAGCTGAGGGGATGGGGGTTTCTCTTAGAGCAGAGTTCCTTCAGCCGCTTGCAGTGTTGTAGAGATGAAATGACTTTTTTAAGGGGCTGAGACAGATGGGTTCAAGAGCCCAGCTACCTTTCTCTTTCTTCAGGTTGTATTGCTGAGTTGGGTCTACTGTTCCAGTCTCCTCCCTCCCTCATGGTGATTTTTTCTCCTTTCAAGGGTCCCCCTGTCCACCTCTGCAGTCCAGCTTCTGTTGAAGGGGGTGGGGATGAGATGGAGCCCAAGGAGTGGGTGAGGAGGTCTGTCAATGCACATTACTTGGTAATAACTTTTTTAAACGAAAAGTTTATTGGTTTGTTTTTAGGCAGAGTCAAAATGTTCCCATATCAAAACAGCCACTTCAAGGCAGCCACATCAAGATGTTCCTGGCATCAAAATGACTGTGTCAAAGCTGTGTGTCAGCAAATTGTCTATTATAAAACAGCTTGTATCAAAATGGCTGTATCCTACATTGGCACAGGACTTGCCGTCAAAGGAATGCTTTTTAGAATGTCAGTGCTGTTTATAAAGGTAAGATGAAAAGTTGTGTTTCTTTCCATTGATGCTCCAACTTTCAGCAGGGAGCTGGACTTAACCACAAGGAACTGGAAGACAAAGAGGCACCACTCTTTATTTCTAGTTATCAATGCCTCCTGCAAAAAGGAATTAGGCACAAATTAACAAAGATGATCCAGCTTTTACCATGGAAGTCATGAAACTCCCATACTAATTTTATAATCATGCCTTTACACTTTGTTCTCAACACAAAGATCTTTTGGAATTATCGACTAAGAAGCAGCCAACAAATTTATGTCAATATGAAGGCAGCTTGGAGTCACTTGTTAACTGCCTACTACTACTGTGTTCATCACAGCCTGGAAGAACCAGAACTCGTACAAATGCCCTGAGTTGCTGCCTCTTCAGACACCCAATTAGGTTGCAAAACCTTCCCTGGAAGGTTTGATGTTAGAAACCTTTCTTGATGTCTATCTTCAGGCTAAGAAAACTTACAGGTTGGGCAGACTCTTGCACTGGGTATGCAACATATAGTGAACATGGCTCTTGTCCCTGACTTAATTGTTGTCCCACTTTTTCTTGACTTAACAATACCATGCTCTCTTGGCTTTAGCTTGCCTCACTGGCCACTCCTTCTCAGTCCTTTTCGGTCTCTCATTTCTCTATACAACTTCTAAATGTCGGCATGCTTCACTGCTCAGGCCTGGGCCCTCTTCTCTAAGGATAACTCTCTTTCTAGGAGAGCTCATTCAATTCTGTTGCTTTAAATAGCATCTGTGTGCTGATTACTCCAAATATGTTATTTCCAGCCCTAACCTTTCCCAGAACTCCAGATTTGTATATCCAATATCCACATCTGAATGTCCAAGAGGTATCTTAAATGTATAGGTCCAAAATGGAACACTAGATTTCCCAACCTAAACCTGTTCTTCTAGTCTTCATCTTAGTGTCAAAATGAACTACATAGTTGCCCAAGCCACAAACATAGAAATTATCCCTCATTTTTTCTCTCTCTATCTTTAAATATATACATTATTAGCCAATACTACTATAGTTGTACCTCCAAAACATATCTGGACTACATCTCCTTTCTTTTCTCTCCACTGCCACAACCCCAGTCTAAGCCACCATCATCTCTTACTAGGGCTGCTACAATGGCCTCTTAATTGATCTCTCCATTTCTTTGCATGACTGGTTCCTTCTCATGTCTTAGGTCTCAGATAACAGGTCAAAGCTCAAAGAGGACTTCCCAAACTACCCTTTCCTCCCACTTGTTCTCTGTCAACTTGCCATGCTGACTTTCTTCATAGAACTCACCACAGTGTGTGATTATCTACTTCCTTCCTATTGACTGTGCTCCCTGCTAGAATATAAGCTCCAGTGGAGCAGGGAGTTCAACTCTTTTCCTTGCCGCTCAGTCCCTAGGGTTTACCATACTGCCTGACCCATGGTAGGCTCTTAACAAATATTTGCTGAATATGAATTCAAGTCTTTCCAAAAAAGAAAATCTCTTTGGGATTCCAGAAGTTTAGGAACCATCAATATCTGCTGTTGTTCAGAAATATCCCATTCTGATTGACCACATATACATGTATCAAACATGAGGAATGTTTATTTAAAGGCGTTAAGTCGAGACTATTTTAAGGCCCAGTTCAGACATAATTCTGTAAAGACTACTCCTTGGTTTGTCCCAATTTATAAACCAGGATGGTGACTATACGTGTTGGTTGGTACCACCTGGCTCAGGCACCAATCATTAGCAAAGTTGTTCTTTTACAAAAGATTTTACAAAAGATTTAATTGGGAAGAAATAATCACATGAATTAAAATGAACAATATTGAATTTTTATCTCTCTGATACATAAACATATGTACCATAAATGGAAATTAGTCAAGGAATGAGAAAATGTTATTTTGTGAACTGGCATGAGTTCTTTTTAGGTAAAACTTGTCTTTGTTTAGAATAATATCTTGAGAGACACCTAAGAAGCGAAAGTACAGGCTCTGTATGTGTTGGAAAGAAACAACAAAAAGATCACAAAGTCATTCTGCATAAGAAATTGGGAAATATGAGAAGAAAAAGAAGAAGTAAATGAGGAGGAAGAGTGGGAGAGAAGGTTGAGCAAAATGTCAGGAGACTTAACTTTGGGTTGGTAAGAATAGAGCAAGAAGATCAAATTTTCAGTTTTAAATTGGCTGCTGAAGAGTGCTGCGTATTTGCCATTTAGCCTCTTATCTGGCAAACATTATCTCTGAATCTGCACGAAGATACTACTGCCCACAGCTGCCTCTCATGAATTTGGGGTGGGAAATCTAGGAGGAGGGGCTGTAACCCACCCTTGAGTCAGTGCCAAATGAAGATAAAGGAACAGCTGCAAGATAGAGAGCGAAGAATGGGAATTCAGCAGAAGCCAGAAATCAAATCCTGAGGTTATCAAGAGCATGGGGAGCCCAGAAAAACTGCAGAGAGTGTGGGGAGAGCATTGGTTTCCCCATAAGACATGGGATGGGGTTTCCAGATGAGTTTATGTAAACCTCAAAGTGATATCTGATTTTCCAGATAATCCAGGAGACATTAACAGTGTGATTCTACTGATAAATATTCATTACTCCTCACCATAGTATTAGTGAAAACCCTAGCTAGCGATGATAGACAGTATGTGTTCCCGTTTGTATCCTCTTCTTTCATCATTGTATCCTACTTTATTTGCTTCTATTCTCCCTGGTGGTTCTGTACTCTAATCTAGACCATATTAGCCACATCATAGGTCACTGTTTTTTTTACTATTCTTAGAGTTGGTTATCCAGGGCAAAAAAATTAAATTTATGAAGTCTATGTGGTGGGAAAAGTCTAGCGAAAACTAAATTTTAAG
Organism: Balaenoptera physalus; assembly: GCF_965194825.1. Classification (NCBI taxonomy): domain Eukaryota; kingdom Metazoa; phylum Chordata; class Mammalia; order Artiodactyla; family Balaenopteridae; genus Balaenoptera; species Balaenoptera physalus. Next base: position 52,988,814 of record NC_138882.1, on the reverse strand, counting down.
CAATAATAATCAGAAAGACCAAAAGTTTCTGCAAAGAGAATATTCAGTTCAATGAAATCATTTATTCATTGAACTCAACAAATATTTCTGTGCTAGATACTCTGCTAGGTTCTCGAACTTTAAATATGAATAAAACCCAATTGCTTCTCTTCATAAGTTCACTGTCCAGTGGGGATACACAAACAGATAATTACAGTGCAATATGGTAAGTGCAAAATATAGTAATAACAATGACTTTTATGAGATCATTAAAGAGAGGCACTTAGTGAAGACTGCAGGAGGGGTCAACATTAGGATGGTTTTTGAATGAGCTGACAGCTGAGTTGGATCTTAAAGGATGTGAACAGTTAGTCATGTAGAAATGGGGGTGGGGAATTAGATTTCGGTTGGGGTACGTGAGGTGAAGGGAAGTGGAGCTGTGCTTTCTAGAAGGAACAACATGGCAAAGGCATGGAAGGAAAAATATGCATAGGCTACACATGGTTTTGAGTTGCTGGAGGCAAGATTAAGACTTAAATGAAGCTAGAGAAAAAGATAAGGGCTATATAACTCTGAGATTTGAACGCCATTTTAAAAAATGTAGACCATCCTATCTGCAATTGAGAAACATTAGAGGGTTTTGAGGCAGAAAAGTGCCATGGCAAGATTAGAATTTTAAATAAATTACTTCAGTGACTGTAAAGAGAACAATTAGAAAGCGGTTGTAGTGGCGCCTGTGGCTGTATCTATATTTTTAAAAATTAATTAATTTTTTAATTTGGTTGCGCTCGGTCTTAGTTGCGGCAGGCAGGCTCCTTAGTTGAGGCTCCAGGTCTCCTTAGTTGTGGCTCACCAGCTCCTTAGTTGTGGCATGTGAACTCTTAGTTGTGGCATGCATGTGGGATCTAGTTCCCTAACCAGGGATCGAACTCGGGGCCCTTGCATTGGGAGCACAGAGTCTTATCCACTGCTCCACCAGGAAAGTCCCATGTGGTTGTATCTATATTTGAGGTAGACAAAACAATGGAGATTTGTTAGCAAATTTTTGTTCTAGTCCAGGTAAAAGATGAAGAGAACCCTATCTGAGGCATGGATAGTGAAGGTAGAGAGGTGGAGCAGATCAAGTAATGTTGAGGAAGTTAAATTGTCAGGCATGGTAATTGATTGGATTTGAGAAACGAAGGAGAAGAATCCGAAGAATTCTCTCTTGGATGACAAATATGGATAAAGGGGTCATGAGCTAAGATTCTGTCTACAGGAGGAGAAGCTAGTTTAATGGAGCAGATGGAGCGTTCTATTCTAAACATGTGAAGTTCCAGGTGACTTTGGGACAGCCAGAATGAGTCAGGATAAGCTAGAACTGAAGGGAGAGATGTAAGATAAAGGTACAGCATTGAAATTCATCTCTGTACAGGGATAGTTGAAACTTTGAGGATGCGTCAGATCACCTAGGAAACCTTGTAGAGTGAGAAGAGTGCTGGTCAAGGGAGATTCCAGGGAGAAGATAAATAGGCCAACAAAGAAGGTAGAGAAGGAATGCTCAAAGATGCATGAGAGAACAAGGAGAGTGTTATTAAAATGAAGAGTAAATTTTAAGAAGGAAGAATTTAATTGTTATATGTAACAGAAGCATTGCAATATAGGGCTTTCAATTTATCCACTTAGATATCATTTTGAGAGCTGTTGTCATAGAGTAGAAACAGGTTGAGGAGTATGTAAGGAGGCAACCCCCTTGAGTATCCAGGAAGGTTATTCAAGCCAGATAAGGACAGCACCAGAAGGGAAAGTTATTGGTTCATCTCACATATAAATATAGATACATAAAAAAGAAATAAAATATTTACAGTTCATTAAAAATACAATATAATCAAGAAAGGTTTAATCCGAGAAATGGAATGATAATTTATTTTTTGAAATCTGTTAGTGTAACTCACTATCTTATCCAATTAAGGGAAAAAACTAAATGATCACCTCAATAAATACAAAAGGAAACATTTAATAAAATTTAACACTCACTTTATGATTTTAAAATATCTTTCTTAGAAAACTAGAAATAGATCAGAGAATCATTAATATCAAAAACTTATAGAAAACATCACAGTTAATGGTGAAATAATGGAAACATTCCCTTTAAAGTCAGAAACAAGACAGAATTAGTGTGTCCATTCCACATTGTCCTGGAGGACCTAACCAATGTAATAAGACAAGGCGGGGGAAAGGGATTGGAAAGAAAGAAACAAAATAGTCATTATATGAAAATAATATGATTATCTACAGAAAACATTCAAGACAATCTTTTGACATGTAATCAATACATATAAGAGAGTTTTTCAAGGGACTTCCCTGATGGTCCAGCAGTCAAGACTCCATGCTCCCAATGCAGTGGGCCCGGGTTCAATCCCTGGTCAGGGAATTCCCAAAATCAGTGCTCAAAAACTGATAGTGTTTCTATACATAAGCAATAACCAGTTAGAAAATATAATAATGATAATACCTGAATTACAGTGCCAAGAAAGGCCATAATGTATTCAGAAATAAATCTAACAAAAAAATCTAATATCTGTATAAACAAATAAAACTTTATTGATAGATATAAAATAGGAGAGAAATAGCTTATTCTTGAAGGGAAAACTCAATATTATAAAGAGACAATTCTCCTCAATGTATAAATTTTGTTAAATTTACAGTCAGAATTCCAACAGGGCGTTTTGTGGAATTTGACCAGTTGATTTTAAAATGTGCATGGAATACTTCAGGGCCAAGAATAGGCAAGGTAATTTTGAAGAAGAAAAATAAGGGGGAGAAATTAACACAATGTGGTACTAGAGCATAAATAAATAAATGGGGACCAATAGAACAGGACAGAAAGCAACACATATGAGAACTTGGTATATAATAGAAGTGAAAGTACAAAGTAATGGGGAAAAGCTGGACTATTCAATAAATGGTGCAGGGTCAATTAGCTATCCATACAAGGAAAAATTAGATCCTTTCCACTGTACAGATAAATAAATAACAATTGGATAAAAGACTTCAATGTGAAAGGCAGAATAATAAAGCTTTCAGAAGATAATAGAGCACAATATATTCATTATTTCCAAGTAGGGAAGGCTTTTTAAAATAATTAATTAATTAATTAATTTTTATTTTTGGCTGCATTGGGTCTTCGTTGCTGCGCGCGGGCTTTCTCCAGTTGTGGCGAGCAGGGGCTACTCTTTGTTGCGGTGTGCAGGCTTCTCATTGAGGTAGCTTCTCGTGCTGTGGAGCACAGGCTCTAGGTGCGCAGGCTTCAGTAGTTGTGGCTCGCAGGCTTAGTTGCTCCGCGGCATGTGGGATCTTCCTGGACCAGGGATCGAACCCGTTTTCCCCTGCACTGGCAGGGGGATTCTTAACCACTGCTCCACCAGGGAAGTCCCGGGGAGGCTTTTTCAAGGCGTGAAAAACAAACCATAAACAAACAAAAAAGATAAATTAAAATTTCTATTGAGGAAGATATCATAAACAATGTTAAAAGACAAGACTAAGAGAAAATACTTGCAAATCAAATAACTTACAAAAGATTAGGGCACAGTATATAAAGAGAACCTTATAAGTCAATAAGAAAAAGACCAAAATGCAATAGAAAAATACTTGTCAATAACTGTGAATAGGCAATTCAGAGACATGAAATCCAAATTGCCAATAGCATATAAAAAGATGCTTAACCTCTCTAGAGGAAAATGTAAATGTAAAATTTGACTGCTTTTCATATATATGAGAATGGCACAAATTTAAAATCTGATAATATTTTGGCAAGGATGTGAAATTAGAAACCCTCATACTCTGCTAATGAGAAAGTAAATTGGTACAACCACTGTGGAAAGCAATTTGCCAATATTTTATAGAGTGAAATCAATATGTTCCCTAATACATAGCAATTCAATTTCCGGACATATATCTAGAGGCACACTTATACATACATATGCACAAGGAGAATTGCCTTAAGGATGGTTACTGCTTTATTGTTTGCAATCACAAAAATTTGGAAACAACCATCAGTAACAGAATGTATAAATTAATACTGGAGTATTTATACGATACAAAGCTACACAGCAGTTAAAATGAATGGACTAGATCCATGAGTATCAATGTAGATAAATCTTAAAAACACAATACTGAATGCAAAAAGTAAATTTCAGTATCTATTATGTATATGTAAGTTTCATGGAGTCACAAAAGACAAATTCAATAGGAAAAATCATCAAAAGATTTGCATACACACATGCTATATTTAGTTTATCACATATCTGTCCATCTATCCATCCATCAACACATCTTATTTTAGTGCATGCACTTTAAAGAAAGTTGCAGACATCAGTGCATTTCATAGGTCAGGAGATTTTTGATTAAATGGGACAGATGAACATATAAACTGAGGGAAGAAGCCCTCAATGCTGAAAGTGTGGTTGAAAGAAAAAAGAGAGAAGATAATTGTTGAGGCTGAAAGAGGTGGGAGAGTTTGACTTTTGAAAAAGAGGAGGGACCACTCATTCTCTGAGACTGAAGGAAAAGATGGTGGTGGGGTAGGGATGTTGAAGGAGATCTTTCTTGGTGGCCTCAATTTTTCTCCTTGATATGGGAGGAAGAAATATTTTGAGAATGAGAATTGGGAGTTGACTAGGTCCTGAGGAGAGAGACAAAGATTAGGTGTGTGTGTGTGTGTATAATTAAACCATGCCACGCATCTTGCAGGATCTCCGTTCCCCCGACCAGGGATTGAACCTGGGCCATGGCAGTGAAAGCGTCGAATCCTAACCACTAGACCACCAGGGAACTCTTAAGATTAGGTATATTTACCGGAGAGAATGGGAGAGGGAATTGATCAAAAATAAGTTAAGGGATTGATGGAGTCTCTGAGTGCCCGGATGAGCTTGAATCTGTAGCAAAGCAAGACTCTAGATTATGTGATTTTCTCCAGCTCTCAGCTGTTTGAGAAGGAGGAGCAGAAAGAAGCAGACTGAAGGAAAGATCTAGAGTTGATGCTGCAGGACAGGGTGCAAGGGAATGGAAAAGACTCGTGTGAGAGTATTTCAGATGAGCAATTCTTAATCCCAAGCAGGGCATGAGACTAAGAGAGTCTAGGAATCAAATAAAGAGATCAACAGATTTGAGTTCTCATGAAATGGAGAAATGGCCCCTTTGCTGAGCCACAAATTTAGAGAGAAGCTTTGTTCTAACTAGGCTCACTGCTACAACTCCAAACACAGAGACACAGTTTGTTCAAGAACAAAGTCTTCATGGCCTCTTTAGAAACTCTGTGGCAGCCCTCACCACATCTCTGCCTTTTGACAGAGGCTTTATCCTATTGGGACACCAAAAACTGTGCATCAAAGTGTAATATTTGAAGCCCGTCTCTTTCTCTTCCCTATAATCCTCAGTCACTGATTAAAAGAGAAATACTTCTAGTCACCTATTCTCTTTTAGCCTTGTCCTTTTAATGGTTTAGTACTTTCTCACTTTTTCAGCTTATCACTATAAACCCCTTGTTTCTTATTTCTTGTACCTATCACTACAAGCCCCTTAATCATCCTTTCCACTGAGTCATATGGATCATTATTCCATTGTAATAAAATACATTCTTAATATTTCTTCTTGGAGGTATGTGCCTCCAAGGTAATTAAGGGAGTTTCCTTCAAGGCTAGAAATTGCCCTGCAAATTCCTCGAGTTGGGGTTGTTCATTTTCTCATACACTTGGTTATGTTGTGCTATAGAGGGAGTTGAGGTGCAGGGGTTGGTATTTGGCTACTCGCAATCCCATTGCTACTTCCAGACCATCACTCTTCAACTCTCATGTAAAATTTGTTCACCCTTCTCTTAAGGATGATCACTACCCTCTCCTCCTCCCTGCCACTAACCACCCTTCAGGTTGCTTCCTTTCATTCCGCAAAGACTTTGAGACTTAACTCACAGTCGTCCTCTTTATCCCACCTCCTACCCCCATCCTAAAAGTTCAATAACTTAGCTTCCTTATTTTTGTACCTCCTTAACACTTGCAACCTTCTTTTCCACTCTACTTCAGTTATCTACTTCCCAGGACCACATTCTATTTCTTGTCATCACTCAGACATTACACCTCAGCAATGTTAAACGGCAGTACCCCACTTTCTGACTACTAGCTTCTAACTTCTAGCTCCTCCCTAGTTGTCTTGTAAGGATGTCCTGTTACAGACCAAGCGGAAAATGATCCAAAAAAACTTTCCAGAGTTCTTATTCTCAAAAGCAATCCACCCTGATCAATAATGGTGAGACATTTCAGGAGGTATGACCATGTTAATCCACATTTAGATGACAGCCTTCTAGGGATATATTTTAGGTCTTTTTTGGTCTTTACTCACGAGAGTCATTTTAAATAGGCTCCAACTATTATAACTGATGTCTTAACACCTTTATTAAACTAGAGGCAAAATGAAAATGGGCCAGTGTAGCCTCCACATGTTGACAAATGGTGATAGTATTGCTCTCAGGGTCACATAAGGACAGTGAAATCATTTAAAAAATCACCACTCTAGAATCATTTGGCTTTGATTTTTTTAATTGCATTTTTGGGGACTCATTAGAACCAAAATGCTAAGGAAGGGGTCATTTTCTTTAGCTAGACTGAAGTAATTTAGTGTTTCTATAGCTACCAGAAAAACACAGAAATTAATTTGCTAAAGATTACCCCCTTCATAGATTGTGTTAGTTAATAGATGGTTGGTACTGTATGTTCCAGGCAGAGCTGGAAAAGATACGGTGTTCAGAGCGCTGGCAAAAGCAGGAGTACACAAAAACACACACAAAAATTTTAAGAGTTCGATACTTGCCATTTCTAAAACAGGCTCTGTAGTGGTCATCACTGAAAAAAAATCAGCACTTTGTTGCCCTCTTTGACACTTTGCAATGTTTTCATTTTAATTACATGGTATGCGGTAGGGCCCTTTATTATTTTCAGTGCTTAGGACCTTGAAAGGTTTCAATGAGGCCCTGATGTCGGTGGCCCTTGTGGCTCCATCTGAGTGTTTTTATTCTTTCTGCGTTCCTGCAGCTGAATGCTGAGGCAAGGTTATTATTCCGGAGGAGGTTGTACCAAGAAGAAATGACTGGCGGAGCTCTGTTTGGCCTGTTCTGCTGCTTTCCCAAACAATACGGTCATCGGTTGGTACAAACAGTGACTTTCTCTTAGGCAACACGGGCCAGGTATAAAAGAGTGCTCACAAAACCCCAGAAGATCCCTAAGTTTTCCTTGGTACGGATGAATGTCTAAGATCCAGCAGTTTCTAATTTATAATCACTGTTGCTGTGAGGAGAATCAGTGTTCCTTAAGTCCTCTACCTCAACCTCAGTTTCCCGTTTAGAATACTCACTTCCTTTCCACCTGACCTGCTTCCAAACTTGACTCATGCCACAGCTTTGGTTTTCATCCAACTCTTTCTACCCAGAATGCAGCAGAATGAATGGCAGTCACCCAACCACTTGAGGCTTGCTGTCCTCGGCTCTTGAATAAAAAGACAGAAAGTAGAGAAATAGTTCCTTTGAAATACAGACCCCTTCTAGGGAGGAGGGAATCTATTTTCTTCCTTTGCATTGGATTCTGCTTAAGACTCAGGATGCAGGATGCTCTCTTGATGGGGGACAGACAAGGCTGAAAAGAGGGACATACTGAGCAATGAGGAACAGCTGAGAGCTACAAAGATAGGGCTGTGCTCATGTATAAATAGAAATGTTGCTGCTACCCTGATGAATCAGACCAGATGTTTCTCTGATGTCTCTGTTTGGTCCTTTGGTTTATAAAAAAAAGTATAATTTTGCTAAAATTATATGTGAGGCCAGGAATGTGGCACAAATGCTTTAAGCTTAAATAATATGTAAAAGAACAAAATTACGTTACTGAAGAAAACTGTATCAACAAGAAAAACCTCCATTTAGAGAAGGACAGAAAAGAGCAGGAAGGAAACAATCTGTTAATGGAATTGATGATTAAGATTCAGGAGATCTGAACTCTAATCCTTCCTCTGTCACTAGGTGTGTGACCTTGGGCAAGCCAGGTCATTTTCTTGGGTCTAGCTATATTTATATTTATTTTTTAAAAATATTCATTGGAGTATAGTTGATTTACAATGTTGTGTCAGTTTCTGCTGTACAGCAAAGTGAACCAGCTATACATATACATATATCCACTCCCTTTCAGATTCTTTTCCCATATAAGTCATTACGAAGTAGAGTTCCCTGTGCTACACATCAGGTCCTTATTAGTCATCCATTTTATATATAGTTGTGCGTAGATGTCAATCCCAACCTCCTAATTCATCCCTCCCCCTCCTTTCCCCTCCTGGCAACCACAAGACTGCTCTCTATATCTGTGACTCTATTTCTGTTGGTATATTTATTTTTTTTTAAATGGGGGACGGGCAGGGTGAGAATGGGGTTTCATGTCTGGGTTCATTAAATTGACTTTTTTAGGTGTTTTTGCAGCCCCAAACATCTATGAACCCAACCATGTTTTCCTTTTCAGTTTAGTTTCTTGTTTCCTGGCTTCTAGTTTCATTGAGGGGTTGGTATGTGAAAGACAAGGTAGGGCGTAAACATGAATTAACACAAGGCCTCTGTCCTCAAGATGCTTATAACATACTAGCAGATATTAGAGTTACACAAAATACTATAAACTGTGATTGATTCCAGAGGCAGACATGAACAAATGCCATGGGAACTCAGAGGAAGAAGAGATCATTGCCAGCTTGGACGATAAGAAATAACTTGCTGGAGGAGGACATCCGCATTTGATGGGGGAGGCTTGAAAGTTGGTGAGTTTTTAGCAGTCAGAGGTAGAGAAAAGGACATTCCCGATATAAGAAACAAGAGGAGGCAAGGAGCAAGAAAAGTGCTGGATGTATTTGGGGAACATCAGCCATTTGGGGTGGCTGAGCATAGGCTATGAGTCAGGTAGCAATGATGGTTTGGGACCACACTGGGGAGGCCCTTTTGATCTTAGTAGAGCATGCATTTTACTTAGTAGGCAGCAGGGAGCTGTCTTTCTGAACTTGGATGTGACCTGGCCTGAACTATGCTTTAGAATAATTCACCTACAGCAAAGTGTAGGATGAACTGGAAGTGGAAAGGTCTCAGGGGAAGGAGGACAGCTAAAAAAACCAATGCATAATCTTGGTGAAAGCTACAAGCCTGAGCTAGGACGGTGTCAGTGGGAATGGAAAGCATTCCAAATGGGTTAGATTTATGCAAGCTAGGGAGGGAGGAGGGGACTCAAAGGTAACTCCGTGTTTAAGCAAGTCAGTGGTAGAACCTACTAGTTCTACTAACATAAAAAGGAAATTCAAGAAGAGAAGGGTGTTTGGGCGGGGGAAAGGGGGAAAGAATTCACTTTCCATGCACTGAATTTGAAGCACAGGAAGCATGCATAGCTTAGCGGAGGTGTTCAACATTCACAAACTCCTCCTGACTGGACCTCAGTACTGTGGATGGGGCTGGAAATGGGTATCTTGGAGTCAACATTATCTAAGTGAAGGAGCTGAAATCCTCAAAGTGAAAAGAGCACCAAGGAATTGGAGAGTGAGGCAGGAAGAAGACGGACAACAGAGTCTTGAGAAATGTCTAAATTCTTCCATTATGATGAACTAGGCATGGCCAATGTTACAGAATATAATCAAGAGAGTGCCACGGGCTTCCTTGGTGGCGCAGTGGTTGAGAATCTGCCTGCCGATGCAGGGGACACGGGTTCGAGTCCTGGTCTGGGAAGATCCCACATGCCGCGGAGCAACTGGGCCCGTGAGTCACAACTACTGAGCCTGCGCGTCTGGAGCCTGTGCTCTGCAACAAGAGAGGCCGCGACAGTGAGAGGCCTGCGCACCGCGATGAAGAGTGGCCCCCACTTGCCGCAACTAGAGAAAGCCCTCGCACAGAAACGAGGACCCAACACAGCCAAAAATAAATAAATAAATAAATAAAAATTAAAAAAAAAAAAAAAAGAGAGTGCCACATCATTGTGTCCAAGGGGAAAGGGAATATTGAAAGGGATTGGCTGGTGAACCACAGCTGCATTACTGCTTGGGGGATTAGGGGTTTAGAGCTAGTGTCTAGATTGCCTAGAAGGAACTGGCTATTAAGAAAATAGTTAAGAGCATTTGTGATGATGGAGCCTCTTATGTAAGTGTTTTCTGACAGATGAACAGATGAGAAAATTGGACATGTACCTGGTCCTCAGACTGACAGCCAAGATTGCAAATCCTCATCTCTCCTTTATATTGAAAATGTGTACTTAGAACCCAAAGCTTCTTTCTTTCTTTTGGAAATCTCAGATTATTATCAGCCTTTGTTTTTCAGACTATGACCGGGAAATTTATTATCTTTTCTCCTCCAGAGTTCCCCAACTTTTAGTTCCCTCTGGTCCTGGGTTTTGGGTCAGATTCTTAGAGTTGAATTCCATTGACAATAAATATGTAGATCACCTCTGGGAGCTTGGTGTCAGAAGCTCTAGAGGGAGGAAAAAGGAGGAGAGAGTAGGGCAGGCAGGGAAATGAGACTTTATTGTATTTCACACACAAAGGCCTGTTTGCAAACTACAATGTAAACTAAGACTTTAACAGCAAAGGATTTATCTTCACTTTAAAATCTGGGATTTCACCAGGCAGATAACACTGGTATAAATCCAAGTAGGATTAACTGCTTCCCAGCAATGCAAATTGGTTTAACACTTTTGTTCATTTTATTTTTCTTCAATATTTTTTTTAAGTGATAATAATTTACAAAAACCACGAAATGTTTACTTTTGGCTCCACAACCGTTAGAACAATTCTACCTGACAAAGTGGGGGAACCCCTTAAGGAATCCAGATCCATCAATGAATTAAAAAATTAGGAAACTGGGGCTTTAATCTATGAACTAGTTATGTTACTTTATGTAGGTTGCTTAATAGAATTCTATGCTCCAATTTTTTTCATTGGCTAAATGGTGATTTTAAAAAACACTGGTTCGGCTTATCTCACAGAATTATTGTTCAGGTTGTGAAAGTATTTTCTCTTTAAATTATAAACAGTAGATACATTCCAGACATACTGTTACTTAAGCAACTAGATAACCACTGAAGCCAGTCTGGGGTCAGAATGCGGAGGTGAAGGAAAAACTGGGATTTGGGGAAACTGGATGCAGAAAGTAGGATTACTGGGGATTGGCAGAAGTTTTTTTCTTCAGCTCAACAATGAATGACGCTAATGAGAGAGCAAGCTAGGAAAAAGAAAAAAAAACACTGTGAATGTTTCATACACCACTCCTAATGCTGCTTTGAAATAACTGCTTGGGTAAATAAATTCCATATACAGTGACTAATAAAGAGATGCCCAAATTTGTACATCTGATGCCCATTATTCCCTTGCTCTCTGACTTCTTTCTTTCTTCTTCTTTTTAAAAAAAATATTTATTTATTTATTTTCGGCCGTGTTGGGTCTTTGCAGCCGCTTGCTGGATCTTTAGTTGTGGCGCGTGGGCTTCCCTCCAGTTTTGGTGTGCGGGCTTAGTTGCCCACGGCATGTGGAATCTTAGTTCCCCAACCAGGGATCGAATCAGCGTCCCCTGCATTGGAAGATGGATTCTTCAATTTTTTAAAATTTTTGGCTGCATTGTGTCTTCGTTGCTGCGCGCAGGCTTTCTCTAGTTGCGGTGCGCGGGCTTCTCATTGAGGTGGCCTCTCGTTGCAGAGCACGGGCTCTAGGCACGTGGGCTTCAGTAGTTGTGAAACACGGGCTCAGTAGTTGTGGTGCACGGGCTTAGTTGCTCCGCAGCATGTGGGATCTTCCCGGACCAGGGCTCGAACCTGTGTCCCCTGCATTGGCAGGCAGATTCTTTTTTTTTTTTCAGTGCCCATACATGCGTTTATTATTATTATTTATTTTTTATATATTTTTAAACATCTTTATTGGAGTATAATTGTTTTACAATGGTGTGTTAGTTTCTGCTTTATAACAAAGTGAATCAGTTATACATATACATATGTTCCCATATCTCTTCCCTCTTGTGTCTCCCTCCCTCCCACCCCTCTAGGTGGTCACAAAGCATGGAGCTGATCTCCCTGTGCTATGCAGCTGCTTCCCACTAGCTATCTATTTTACGTTTGGTAGTGTATATATGTCCATGCCACTCTCTCACTTTGTCACAGCTTACCCTTCCCCCTCCCCATATCCTCAAGTCCATTCTCTAGTAGGTCTGTGTCTTTATTCCTGTCTTGTCCCTAGGTTCTTCATGAACTTTTTTTTTTTTTTCTTAGCTTCCATATATATGTGTTAGCATATGGTATTTGTTTTTCTGACTTACTTCACTCTGTATGACAGACTCTAACTCCATCCACCTCACTACAAATAACTCAATTTTGTTTCTTTTTATGGCTGAGTAATATTCCATTGTATATATGTGCCACATCTTCTTTATCCATTCATCCGATGATGGACACTTAGGTTGCTTCCATGTCCTGGCTGTTGTAAATAGAGCTGCAATGAACATTTTGGTACATGACTCTTTTTGAATGATGGTTTTCTCAGGGTATATGCCCAGTAGTGGGATTGCTGGGTCGTATGGTAGTTCTATTTTTAGTTTTTTAAGGAACCTCCATACTGTTCTCCATAGTGGCTGTATCAATTTACATTCCCGCCAACAGTGCAAGAGTGTTTCCTTTTCTCCACACCCTCTCCAGCATTTATTGTTTCTAGATTTTTTGATGATGGCCATTCTGACCGGTGTGAGATGATATCTCATTGTAGTTTTGATTTGCATTTCTCTAATGATTAATGATGTTGAGCATTCTTTCATGTGTTTGTTGGCAATCTGTATATCTTCTTTGGAGAAATGTCTATTTAGGTTTTCTGCCCATTTTTTGGATTGGGTTGTTTGTTTTTTTGATATTGAGCTGCATGAGCTGCTTGTAAATTTTGGAGATTAATTCTTTGTCAGTTGCTTCATTTGCAAATATTTTCTCCCATTCTGAGGGTTGTCTTTTGGTCTTGTTTATGGTTTCCTTTGCTGTGCAAAAGCTTTTAAGTTTCATTAGGTCCCATTTGTTTATTTTTGTTTTTATTTCCATTTCTCTAGGAGGTGGGTCAAAAAGGATCTTGCTGTGATTTATGTCATAGAGTGTTCTGCCTATGTTTTCCTCTAAGAGTTTGATACTGTCTGGCCTTACATTTAGGTCTTTAATCCATTTAGAGTTTATTTTTGTGTATGGTGTTAGGGAGTGTTCTAATTTCATACTTTTACATCTACCTGTCCAATTTTCCCAGCACCACTGGCAGGCAGATTCTTAACCACTGCACCACCAGGGAAGTCTTGGAAGGTGGATTCTTAACCACGGGACCACCAGGGAAGTCCCTGATTTCTGTTACCATAACTTCACCGGTAATTTAGTGTAAATAAAAATGCTCTAGCTCTATTCAGGGCAGGGCTCTAAATCTCTAGCTTCAACACTTTCTTTTGTCCACACACTGAGGGATACGATGGTTAGACTTGGAAGTCTGACTATGGAGTCAGATAGTAAGAAGTCAGGGTTCTAGATACTGGAAATGATCACTTCAATACATCACCAAGCCACATATCAACAAGCTTAATCACAAAAGGTTTTTGAGGGAAAGAAGTTGAAGTAACCAATATCACTGAGGCATTGCAGACCTATCTGTACCGGTGGTTGATTTGCCAGGTAACATGGCTGTTCCTCAGTTTTCTCACCTGTTAAACAGGAGGCAGGATGATATTCTCTCTAAGGTTACTTCCTGTTGTGAAATACTATTACTCTAAATAACAGTTTAGAGAAAATTACAAAACGCGTCCTCATACCTCTTGATAAGACTGAACAATACAGAAAACAAGAATGTCCCCTTGTAGACCCGTCTCTTTGTGCCAAGTAGGGAGAAACGGGGGACAAACACTAAACAACCCCCCCCCCCGCAAAGGAGTTAAAAAGAAAAACCGCAACGTATACTTATGGAACCCTTGCTAGGTTTTATGCAGCCATGTTCAAGAAACATTGTTGGAGACCCACTATGTGCAAAACACTGTTTAAGTTGTTACTTTTCAATTTTAAAATCATAATTATTACTTTTCCAGCAACTCAAATCTGAACTGGTGAATATCGCTTTGGGTGGGCATAAAATTAAACCCAAGGTCAAGGGAGACAGTCTACAGATAAACCAAAAATAAAACGCAAGTGACATTAGAGACTTCGGCAAAAAAGCCAACATATTGCACAAAGATCAAAGGCAAAAAAAGAGAAACATGTTTAGTTAATACTGGGCTTTTGAGCATTTCGTGTGCTTGCGAGGCCCGTCCATCCATCCACACCACACTTCTTAACCATGCTATTCTAAACCGATGACAAATCCAGCTTTAGCGCGGACAGGTCGCAGAGCGCGGTCCCCACACAATCCCACAATCCCAGACCCCGCTGCCAACTCTCCTCTCTGGGAAGGAACGAAGCTTTTCCCCTAGGGTGACTGTAAAATAAAGCAGCATCTCCAATCTCTCCGTCCAATGAGAAAGAAATGTTGGTCCAAACAAATAAAGACATAAATGCATACGTACAAGGAAAAGGGTGGAAAGAGGGGAAAGGGAAGCTCTTTTCCTTTCTTTTTAAATTTCCCGCACCCCTTTTCCACCCCGCCTCTCCACGCCGGCTCCACTTCAAGAAGCAGTTGGGGAGACTGGTAGACCGGGAAACGCACTGCAGGGAGGTGGGGGAGAGGGTATTTGGAAAGTAGGCGGGACTGGCTGGATGAATAACTCGGGGTCCGATTTTTCCTGCCTTCGGCGGCAGTTCCTCCTCCGCTTCGTTACTCTACTGCACACGCGGCTTTGCTCTCGGCCCTCGATTACTCCAGCCTATCACCCTGGGATGCCGCCTGCCGCCGCCACAGCCGCGGCTGCCGGGCTTGTGGGATCCGCGGCGGAGTCGGAGCCGGACCCCGAGCAGCGGCGAGAGCCGTGGCCTGAGAGTTACAGGGGCGGGCCGGCTCATTCCTGGGGTGGGTGCTGAGGACTGGCGGGCGAGAACCCGGGGCCACCGCCCCCCCTCCCCCGCCCACCCAGGGGTGAGGGAGTGGACACTCGGAGCCCCTGAGGCGGCGGCGGCTGCGGCGGCGGCGGGAGCCGGTCAAAAGGGGCGGCCCCTGGCGGCGACGCCCCCAGCCCAGCCCTGCCTGGCCCCACTCCATCCCCAACCCCGGCCCTATCGGCCCGCGGGTGACGCCGGCTGGGGCACAGAAAGGCGGCTCCGAGGGGGCGGGCGGGCAATCCGCCCCTCCCGGGTCCTTCCACGTCCCCTCCCGGGAGGGACCCATACCTGAGCCCGGACCCACCCCCACCCGGGGCCACGCTGGATCCGCCTCCCGGGCTGGGTCCCGCCCGCCGGCTGCAGGTGGGCAGCAGCGCCCGAGCCGCGGGCAGTGGGCGGCGGGGAAGGAGGTGAGCCGCGTCCGCGCCGGCTGCCGCTCGAGTCCTTGCCCCCGCTGCTGCGCTCTCCTCCTCCCCTTCCCGCAGGCAGGGCGCGGAGCCGCGCGCCCGCCCCGCCGCCGCCGCCGCCGCCGCCTTGTCCCTCAGGGGCACCATGGAGCTCTCCCTATCGTGCGGAGGAGCCGCGGAGGCGCTCTCCTGGCCGGAGATGTTCCCGGGACTGGAGTCCGACTCGCCGCTCCCCCCGGAGGAGCTGGACGCTGTTGTCCCGGTCAGTGGGGCCGTGGCCGGTGGCATGTTGGATCGGATCCTTCTGGAGTCCGTGTGCCAGCAACAGAGCTGGGTCCGGGTGTACGGTAAGGACCAAAGGCCGTCTTAGAGGCTGATATTTCGTATCTTTGCTCAGGCTGAAATTCATTCCCTGGTCTCAGTCCTGTTCTCAGTCCCCATCCATCCTGGGTCCGTTTCCCACATCCCTTTTGGTTCTGGGGTGCATTTCTGACAAGTTTCTCCAGACTAGTACTTGAGGAGAGAGATGTGACTCAGTATGGTCTTTGGACCTTTTCAGGTACCTGCAGTAGATTTAAGGTGGAGTTGGGATATGCAGACTTAATTCTCAGGTGGTGACTTCAAGAGAAGTGTCAGCTGATCTTCAAGAAGAACACACCGTGAAATCAAATGAATGGCGTTTCATTGCTTTCTCTGGAGTGAGGCAAGGCTGCAAACTAAGATATTATGAAAAAGCTTAGCAGAGGTTAAGATAATAAAGTAAAAATCAGAAGCATTTATTTGGTGGGAACAGTCTAATTCTATAACCTCTTTCTGAACCTCACTCTCCAAAGGCAAGCACTTAGTCCAAGGGGTGTGGATTGTTTCAGATTGCACCATTGTTTCTGGTGCTTTTTGTAAAGTGACTGGGTTGCTACTCAGCAAGTTAAAAAGTGATGAACACACTAAAACTTTCCCTTTCTGCATTCCTAGTAACCACCTCTTTAATTAAAACTGAATGATGAGATTCTATTAGGGCGAGCCTTGTGGCAGCATTAAAACCATGCTGGTTTTGAAAACCCATAGCCCAAGGATTTATAGCCTGGCATTCAGGACTGAGCTGTGGCTTTCCAAAATATTGAAACGTCAAGGTGTTTATCACTTATCTCACAGGACTATAAAAGACATTAGTAATGTGGCTGAGTATAAGATGGCAAATTTGAAGCACCTGAGATCAACACAATGTTAAGATGTTATCCTGCAGTCATGTGCATCTAAGCCTGTTAGTGATCAAGTACGTTATGTTTTTTGTTTTTTCATCCTGAACAGGGTATGTGTTTAGTTTTCAAGAGTGACTGTGACTTTGAAGTTGTCTTCCTGGATAGTTCAGTTGATTTCAAGACTTTAAGTCTTATCACCATCAGAAAGATCATAGAGCTGGGAGTCCAGAGATCTGAATTTTTGTCTCAGTTCTGCCACTAAATGGCTATGTGATTTGGAGCAGAGCAGGTCACTTTTTTGACATCTCATTCCTCTTCTGTAAAATGAGTGAATTGGATTAAATAATCTCTTAATGGTCCTTCTAGTTCTAAAAATCCATCAATTTTTATAACCAGTTCTTAAGAATTTATGTATGTAGCACTTTGTATTTTGCTGGATGTTTATAAATGTTTCTTGATGTTTTAATTAACTGAAAGAATTAAAGCAAAGAAGTGGGAGATGATGCAAGGTCACCCTGTTCATTCTCAGCAGATTAAAAACTTTAGTCCCTGATTTTTCCACCCACCTGCTGTTCCTACTTAGCCGATGGTTTATAACAAAGGTTGGTGAGAATCTGAAATTGAGCTTGAATTAGAGTATATTGTGGTCACAACTTTTTCCTATTCTATCCTTCCTGTCCTTATACATTTCTTTTGCATATTGTTTATTATATGAAGTTAGAGATAGGGCCTTGTTACTGCAAGAATATGTATATATGACAATTCAGTATTTCAGTGTCAAACTATTCTGTCTGGATTTTCTAGACCTAGTGTTAACTACCTTCTTTGCATATAACCCATAAAACTATGTGCTTGTTTTTGTAGTCCATTCCTAGGGCTAGGTTTATGTGTATATTCTTAAATATATATGTATATTCTCTCTCACACACACATATATTGTGTGCATTTCAAAGCCAATTTGAAGACTTTCTACTGCATTGTAACTTTTTTGTCTTCCCTATCAATTAACCAGAAGTTTTTATTTACTGTTCAGTACTGCTACTTTCCTTCCTCTAAGGCAGCTCATCTTGGGTACTACTTTATTGTCTTTAGTTTGATGTAAATATTCCAAAACTATCTGAATGACTTGGCTTTTCTATGTCTTTAGCTAGTTTTTAAGTTGCCTGTTGTATAGCTCTTTGAAAAGCTTTGAAGTAAAAAAAATAGAATGTAGAAAATCAATTTGGAAGAGAGTTCGTTTTGGTTTTCTTGTTTATTTGTTTTGTGTGTTCAAAATCCTGATTGTTTTGGAACATCAAGGTTCTTTTACACAATTGAAAGAGACTTTGATGAGTGTACTCCAATGTTTTTTAAAGAAATCCAGAAACTAGTCTAGAGCATGCAACTGGGGGTTGAGAACCTGGGTTTTCATTCTGGCCTTGCCACAAATTGTTGTTTAACTTTGGGCAAGTAATATTAAGTCCGTGGGTCTAGGTTTCTACATAAAATGTGGAATCTGGAGTAATTGGATCTATGGTACATTTTAGTTTTAGAGTTTTCTGATTCTATGGCCTACCCTATTATTTAACCTACAACTTTGCCTCCCAATTCCACCCTGACTCTTGGGGCCAGGCATCAAGCAAGCCTTTAATACATTTAAATCATGACTATCAGGATTCTGGGGAGCACTTTTATCAAAAGGTCAATGAACTGAGTTTTGAAAGAAGGAATGTTGAGGGCAGATGTATATTTGTTTGGAATGTTTTCACAAGATAGGAAGGTGGGGATGGGGATCTCAGATCTAGCTCATTCAGTTTTGAGACCTAACCTAGAATAGACCTGTGGGTTTTAAAGATAGGATGCAAAGTAAGGAGCTGTATTAAGTGCTTCTGGCTATGGTTTCTATCCTCTTCAATATACTTAACGTTTGAAATCAGTATGCATACAAACAACAACAAGAACAGAAGTAACCCCTCTCCCCAAATATCTTAACAGAAACTTTTATTTTATTTATTTACTTACAGAAACTTTTGGAAACAATATTTTATTAGTTTGCCTCACAAAATTTGAAGACTGGGCACTGTTTTGAGTTTGCTACTGATAGGTCTGGCTCTTTGGTGGATTATACCTATATTCAGAGTTTTTTGTATCGTCATGATTGCAAACTTTTTGGAATATGTCCAGAGCTTTATAATATGTAGACCTATATTTAGAACACAAACAAATGCACATTTTTGAGACACAGCCAAGAGAAAATAGTTATGCTGTGCTATTCTTCATTTTCTTTTAGTTGTAAAATGTTTCATTTGTTTTATTCCAATATTATTATAAGTTGTGCCCATGCCCGTCAAGACTATAATATTTTTGACACCAGGGAATCTGTCTGTCTTGTTTATCTCTGTATTCCTATCTTGCCACTCCCTTCATTGTCACAGTGTCTAGCAGATTGATACCTCCCCCATGGTAAGTCAGTGTGTGCTGAATGTTGATCCATCTGTCCTTTGACCATCTAGATCTCAACCTGACTGACTGTATGGTTGGTAGAGTAGCTTAAACAAAGGCATGCCACAAACAGCTAAATATGGATGCAGAATCCAAGAGCATCAAATGCAGAACATTTTTCAGATATTTATAGCCTCAAAGTGAAGTCAATTGGCTGAAAAAGCTCAGCAGCCCAGCAAAAGGAAACGGGAGCGGCAAAGCCAGCCTCACTGTCTCTGCTTTCTGGTAAACAATGAGGACGTTAAAATTAACTACTTTACCATGAATGGATGGTGAGTGAAGGGCACTATTTGGGGGAAATTAAAGATACCAATCTCCAGCAGTGCCCGCATTGGAGCTCTGCACCCATCAGTACAACAGATCTGCAAGTGTATGCACAGATGTGCGTTTAAATAGCTAGAGGGGAAATATAGTTCTCATGATGAAGTGATCACCAAGAAACCATATTGTTTTTAATTTTAATAGTATGGGCAGGACTTATCTAAAATATTCAGTTAATAAAATAACATCAACATTATTGCCTACCATTAAGCTAATATATAGCTAATTGTTTATTAATGATTGATAGGGATCTCCTGGAAAATTTCTAAAGGCTGGTACTATTTCAGCAAGCAGAAGAAAAAGGGAATTAATCATTCTGCATCAAATATAATATAATTCTAGAAATATGGCAATGGGAATTTGGTAAGAATTTCTCATGAACTGGATATGAGTTCATGGGGGCAGAAGTCTTACCTGCTTGTAGTAAGTAATATTGCTTATACTTCATAAATTAAAACAAAGGATGATTTAATTAAAAAAGTATATTTTATTGCATTTTTAGAGAACATGTTTCTATGTTTACTTAAAATGTTGCAACCAGTAACAAGTCCAGGAAGTTATTTTATTTTGGTCCAGTATGAATTAGTTATGACTAACTCGCTGGCCTTATACAGAATGTTCTTAGCATAATTCATCTTGAATATTCTCAGCAGCTCACTCATTCTTTTTTTTTTTAAATACTTATTATTATTTTTTAAATTAATTAATTTTATTTTTGGCTGCATTGGGTCTTCATTACTGCACACGGGCTTTCTCTAGTTGCGGCGAATGGGGGCTACTCTTCGTTGTGGTGTGCGGGCTTCTCACTGCGGTAGCTTTTCCTGTTGCGGAGCACGGGCTCTAGGCGTGCGGGCTTCAGTAGTTGTAGCACGCGGTCTTCAGTAGTTGTGGCTCGGAGGCTCTAGAGTGCAGGCTCAGTAGTTGTGGCACACGGGCTTAGTTGCTCCGCGGCATGTGGGATCTTCCCAGACCAGGGCTTGAACCCATGTCCCCTGCATTGGCGGGCAGATTCTTAACCACTGTGTCACCAGGGAAGTCCCGCAGATCACTCATTCTTACACGTCTTACATATGCACCCCATGACTCCTGTTTTGTGGTAACATGTAGATAAATGAAATTGCTCAACCAAGACTAAAAGTTTTATGTGCTCTAGCTAATTGATTGCCAGAAGAAAATCAGTGACTATGTATTGATTATATCCCAAAACATGTTCATGTTACTTAAGTGTTTTAATTTCCTCAAATACTATTAATTGAACTTTTACAAATGAGTATTAATGTTTTAGGAAACCTTGGGATCTTAAGCTTGAGTTCAGTACTCAAGGGTGGGGACTTCCCTGGTGGTCCAGTGGCTAAGGCTTCAGGCTCTCAATGCAGGCGGCCCAGGTTCAATCCCTGGTCAGGGAACTAGACCCTGCACTCCGCAGCTAAAGATCCCGCATGCAGCAACCAAGACCCAGCACAGCCAGATAAATAAATAAATATTAAAAAAAATATATAAAAAAATATTTAAGGCCATTCGTTTAAAAAAAAATATTCAAGGATGGGGCATTGACTTTGAGTGTTGACACATCATTTTCCCATAATCTCCAATACATTTTATACACAGTAGGAGTAGACAGTTCTCCACTGAAATTAAAGAGAACTTCCAAGAAGGCCTAGGTATATACTGTTTATTTTAAATTATATTGATTTCAAGTAGCCCTCCTTTTTTTCCTTCAGGAGAAAATTTATGTATCTCATTTAAATTGTGTATTCTACTAATGTCACAGATGGTGGACAATTTCCTTTACAACATCTTAGTATTTTTCTACCCTCTATCATGTTGGTTTATTGCTATTTCATTTTCAAAGAACGAAAATATTTTTGCAGAATAGAAACTATACATCCACAATCCCTTGTCCAAAACCGTTTGGACTGGAGTGTTTCAAAATTCAAAACTTTTGATTTTAGAAAATATGGTATATATAGTGATATAAACCCCCTAGTGGTGTGTGGAGCAACATCAGTCATGTTAATATTTCTGCAATTAAACAAATGGACATTCATGCTAAGTACGGTATAACACTATACATAGTATGATGTCAGTGCAGGTCAGATTTTACTGCTAGAGAAGTTATGGAAAAAGAGTGTTCAGAGCTTTTTGGGTTTGGGAATTGCCGATATGGAATTGAGGATCTGTACAAATTCTCTGATGTAAATAATATGAAGTTCTAGAATGCCCCTGTTTATCTGAGAATAGTTTGTTTATAAGGATTGCCTTTATCTTCTTCAGATAATAAGATTCAGTGTATGCACTTTAAAAAATGATGTACAGTTGTGTCCTATTATGATGAATGAGATAAATTTTTCTGATTTGCTAAGGAAAAGAAAAGGGATTCATATGACAAAGTAGGCTTTACTGAGATTACTGAGGAAATGGTAGCAAGGCAGTGGTTTCTTACACCTTGTTTTATTAGAAAGAAGGATAAAGTAAATTGAAGTGGAGGGTTTATGTAATTGTTTTTAGCAGTTGCTCTCTTGAGTAGCACAAAGTGATTTGATCACCTTTTAAGTAAGTAGGTGAACCACAAAAAAGCATTGAACTAATGACTGAGTTAATCCAGAAAAAATTCATCTGTCTGCTCCCTTGTCCCACCCTATTGGAATAATTTTTAAGTAACTAGAGAGGTGTTCGGTCTTGTTAACCAGGAGGAGGAGTTTGAAGTGTGCTGAGGGCACTCCGCCCTTGGCAGAGGGATAATTGCTCTCTGATGTTTGTTTCTTCCCAAAGGCTATCAAGTGCTTCTCAAGACCTGTTGGTAGAGAACCTTTTACAAGTTTAATGTAGCTGGTTTTCTTGTGGAAGGCAGCCATCAAGAAGTACATGATATGTAAATAGTAGGGGAAAAAAGATGTCCTGAGGCCCAGCTCAATGGGGTTAGAGGGAACACGGTAAACAAAAGAAATAAAAATTGAGCCCTTGAAAGCATGACAAAACTTCATTTCTGCCCTGTGACATAGACGTTATCATCTTCCTATCTCTATCAGCAGGGTTCAGGTGTTAGGAGTCTTGAGTTTTACCCTCCCTTACTCAGTGTAGTTACATTAATTAGTTGTCTGTGGCCACTTTGCTCATAAGGGTCCAGTTTAGATCCTGATTACATTCTTATTCCCCCATAAATTGTCTTCAACTTGGCTCAAGTTCTGTTCATGTTGTGTCATTTACAGTAGGCTTTCTAAAAGTATCCCCTCCCCTCTCCTAAGTCTAAGACATTGGTAATACTTGCAGATACTGTTTGGGAGAGTGAAAATTTAGAGAGGAAAAATTTAATGTAAGGCAAGAAAACAAAGTTCAGAAGAATAGTGTGAAGAGTTAAAAAGTGTAAAAAGTTGATAGTCCTAAATATTTTTCAAAATAATCCTTTAAGTTTCCTCATTAACTGACTCAGGAAATTTAGCTTATTCCCAAAATAGGAGACAAATTCCACAGTTTGTCAGGATTAGAACTCTTAACCTCAGATTCCTCAGCCTCCTGTTATAGCTTCTAGATCTTACTGCTTTCCCTTAGGGAGATGGCCTTTCAAAGCTGAAGGTCAGTGAGAAATACCAGATTGTTAGTTTCACAGTCTTTAAGGGAAATGCTGGAAGTACCATTACCTAGGTAACAGAAAACAAAAATGGTCAAAACATCCAGAAAGTAGGAGGATGAGAATAATCTCATAGTGATCCTTAAGAGGCAGATTAGAGGACAGATTAGATCTTTTCCTAAATTCTTTATTCTGCCATTGGAGTTATGTTTTGAGGAAATTTGAATGTTTCATTTATGATCCTTAGAATCCTGGATAATCCTTAGTAACTTTATACCTCCCTTTTAATTTCTAACCTCTCTGATTCATATTATTAAAAATTTAATACTATTTTCCTAATTATGAAGGTAATCCATGCTTAATGTAAAGAATTTGAATTATAGGAAAAGCCAAAGAAAATTAAAATCAGCTATAATTCCACCTCTTAGAGATAATTCTTCCTTTAATATTTGATTATATTTTACCAGTTTTTTCTGTGTACAGATATACTTCTTTGTACATATTTTGTATCATACTGCATCTATTTTATATCCTGCCTTTTTCTAATAGCATATTTTCTTATGGCTTTGAAAATGTTTAAAATTTTTTCAAATATATTTTTATTTTTAAATGTAATTTTAAAAATAGGAAATACATTTCCTTCTTTCAGAATTCAAAAGGTATAAAAGGATATGCCATGAGGTCTCTCTCACCCCTCCTCCCCACCCCTCACTTGCCATCTGACAGGCAATCATTTCCCTCACACACAATGAATAAATGTTGGAAATTTTTGTGTATCCTTCCATACCTATTCCAGGCATATAGAAATAGATAGATAGATAGATAGGTAAAAACTGCCAAGAGTGGGATCCAAGAAATTTAGTTTAAAAAAATTCAGGGTTTGGGAATTCCCTGGTGGTCCAGTGGTTAGGACTCCGCACTTTCATTGCCGAGGTCACAGGTTCAATCCCTGGTCAGGGAACTAAGATCCCGCATGGCCAAAAAAAAAAAAAAAAAGGCTGGGTCATTTTTTGGTGAGATTAATGAAATGACTGGAACAAACCCCCAAAGGAAGTTGGTTGGGTGTTCTGGGGGTCTGGAGCCAGTTGTTGTTAATTGCTTAGTATCTGAATTGATAGTATCATGGTTTTTACTGTGTATATGTTTTTTTCTCCTTTTTTACAGAATTGTTTTTCTCCTTTTTTACAGAATCGTTAACCCATTATAGGAATTGATCTGCAGCTTGTGTTATTCCTCCCTCACATCTCCCCTCCACACACTTATTAATATATCTTGGATATATTTTCCTGTTCATTTGTAAAGTGGTTCCTCATTCTTTTTATGGCTGCATGATGCTTGGATGAATCATAATTTATTAAACCAATCCCCACATTTTGTTGGTGCAAGTGATAGTGCATGAATAATCTTGGATATAAGCCATTTTGCTTGTGTATATCTATAACAAAAATTCATGGAATTGCTAGGTCAAAGATAGGTGTATTTGTAATTTTGAAAGCTATTCCCAAATTGCTCTTCTTAGGGGTTGTACCTATTTATATTTCTCCAGGTATGAGAGTGCCCATCTCCCCGTACATAGGGAATTATCAAGGATTTTTAATGTGACAATCTAAAAGGTAAAAATTAGTCTTAGTTTAATTTTAAATTTTCAAATCTTACATTAAGTGTGATTGAATATCTTACAGAGCCATTTAAATATACCCTTTTTTGTGACTGTACATATCTTTTGCCCATTTTTATTGGGTTGTTGGATCTTTTTCTTAGTGATTTGCAGGAACTCTTAGTATATTAAGAGCCCTTTGTCTGCCATGAGTCGCCGGTATTTTCATTTATCTTTTTTTTTTCTTTTCCTCTATGAGGAAATTATTTTTATGCAGCTGAATGTATCAATCTTCTTCTTCTTCTTTTTTTTTTTTTTTGCCACACTGTGTGGCATGCAGGATCTTAGTTCCCTGACCAGGGATTGAACCCGTGCCCCTGCAGTGGAAGCGCAGATTCTTAACCACTGGACTAGCAAGGAAATCCCGAATGTATCAATCTTATGGCTTTTT
Organism: Balaenoptera physalus; assembly: GCF_965194825.1. Classification (NCBI taxonomy): domain Eukaryota; kingdom Metazoa; phylum Chordata; class Mammalia; order Artiodactyla; family Balaenopteridae; genus Balaenoptera; species Balaenoptera physalus. The sequence goes on along the minus strand of NC_138882.1, from coordinate 52,963,752 downwards.
GGTTTTATGTCCTAGTTAGGATGGCCTTTCCTATTCTGAGGTTATAAAATAATAATGGTTTGTCTAGTACTTTCTTGTTTTTATTTTTACATTTAAATCTTTGATCCATTTAGAATTCATCCTGGTATAAGGTATGAGTATTGATACAATTTCACTTTTAGAAAAATGGCTTTCCAGTTATCCTAGCACCATTTATTGAATAATTAATTTTTTCCCCACTGATTTAAGATGACTCCTTTATCCTTCATTAGATTGCCATATACAATTTGGTTTATTTCAAGATTTTCTATTATGTTCTGTTGGTCTGTTCATGTGCCAGTATCACACAGCTTTATTACTGAGGCTTATATGAAAATATAATTTGTTAATGACTAATTGAACATAACTGATTTAACCATTATCCTATTTTAAACATTAATATTTTTCAAAAATTTTATATTAGCAGTCTATTGATTCTCTTTGTGCATAAGTCTTTGAACTTCTGACTGTTTCCTTAGGCTGAATTCCTAGAAGAGTATGTTTTTAAAGGCCTGAGACTTAGTGCCAAATTTGTGTGACCTTCCTGGAAAGCAGTTCTTGCCACGAGTATATGAAAGTACAGCTCATAATTTTAAGTCCTACTTCTGTATTGCGACTTTCAACATATTGAAGTATGTTTGCATAGATTTCATGTAGTGCCTTAAACGTTATTTAGCACATGTTAAATGTGCTCAGAGTTCTAATGTTTATAATGTTTATAAGACTGAGTTTATAAAACTGAGAGTTTTCCTCAATGGTACTCCTTTTGATTAATGGCATATTTCCAGGTGAATGAGGGGAGCATGAGTATAGAGTCAAAGCAGTTGGTCTGCTAAAGGTCAAATCCATGACCATGGCCTTATGTATATGTCAGACTCTCCAACTGAAATGACCTGACACAGATACATAATGTTCTAGATACTCTAAGAAGAACATAGTTGGTGGCTTTCATCTCAGCTGATCGTGTCCTCCTTCTACTCTTTGTTTCTCAGAGTATCAGAAGGAATTGACATCAGTGATTTGAATATAGGTTCATTTAGTTTTAGCTGGATGAATGACTGAGGTGTATACCTTATATTAACACTGTGTTAGTGCTGAGTTTTTAGCATGGGATTCATTTAGGTATGTTCTAGGGAAGTTTATAATGTCAAAGCCAAATTTGAGGAATGGCAACAAGAACTAACATTAATGACAAAAGTAATTTAAAATATTTTCTTCAAAAAAAAGGACAGGAATAGGAATTGTTTTGAAAAAGCATAGTTTGTATAGACCATTAACCAGTTAACCAAATTTTCTTTTTTTTTTTTTTTAAGGACTTAATTTTTTTTAGAGCAGATGTAGTTTCACAGCAAAATGAGAGGAAGATAACAGATTTCCCATATATCCCCAGTTCCCACACATACATAGCCTCCCCCATTATCAACATCCCCAATCAGGCTGGCACATTTATTAGTTGATGAACCTACATTAACACATCATTTTTACCCAAAGTCTACATTAGGGTTTACTTTTGGTGTTGTACATTCTGTGGGTTTGGACAAATGTAAAATGACATGTATCCACCATTATGGATCATACAGAGTATTTTCACTGCTTTAAAAACCCTCTGTGCTCTGTCTGTTCATCTCTTCTTACCCACTACCCCGCTAACCCCCGGAAACCACTGATATTTTTACTGCCTCTGTAGTTTTGCCTTTTCCAAAATGCTGTATAGTTGAAATTATACCCAAATTTTCTTTTATCCATTAGTCATTTGTTTAGCATGTAATAGGAGCACACTTAGAAAGGAACAAAGTAGTTTAACTTTTAATAGTGACATAGAGCAGTTTGAGTGAAATGAAGAATCCTGTATCCAGTTAATGTTGTGGAAGTTTGTAGGAGATTTTGTTTGATTTAAATTTGGGCAGGATATACTATATAAGTATCTTGTTCCCATGATTTCCTTAGGCTTGACTCTGTACAATTTTCTGTGTATTTGTAGATTTCAAGAATACCCCAGAGTGAGGAAACCCAAGGTCTTTCTAGTGCACGATCCTATTTTGAAATGGGCCAGTTTTGCCCAGTGGTTGGTGATTAGCCTGTATCAATGTACCTGAAAAAGATGCCCAGCATAGTAGCTACCAACTAAGAAAAGACGTGGTTCAAATCTAAAAAATGACTCTACTTTTAGTATATTCTGGCTTCATAAAGACTTTATAGTAGTTTTCATTTTTAGAGAAATGAAGATTTATTTTTGAATCTTGTTTGATAACATGGTTAAGAAAGAACAGTATCGTATGTGATGATTCCTATTGAAATAGAAAGATTCTCCAGAGGATTTAATATGGCCATATTTCTTGTTGTTTTATTCAGGTCAGAAAGTCCTAAGTCATCTTTTTCAAGCACCCCCTAAATCAGTTTGAGGAAATTTTTAGTTACTTGCACTTTAGGTTATGTTTTTGGTGTACATCTTGATTGTCATACCTTGAGAAGTAGTCATATTACCTTGTGAAGCCGGTAATCTTTCTTTGCCTGTAGCTTAACTGGCAATGATAATGTTTCGCTTATATAACCAGTAATGTTATTCCATTTACCTGTGAGCATATTCTATAAAATGATACCTTTTTACAAAGTTGCTTTTTTTCCTACAGTCTGAAAATACCCTGTATTTTTTTCAATAAATTTATGAAAAATGATGTCTTTTCTCCATTTTATTGGGAAGTAATCATGTAAAGTTAGTGATTTAAAGATTCTTGGTGAAGTTATATTGGAATCTGAGTAAGATTGGAATTGAGTTACAATCCAGTACTTTTTTGGGAAAAATTACCCTGTCTCTATTACCCAAGTTCATAGTTACTGTTTCCAGTTTAATATAGTTGTGTTAAAATATATCACGAGCTATTTTTTATAAATTAAAAAAATATATTTATTTATTTGGTTGTGCTGGGTCTTAGTTGCAGCAGGCGGGCTCCTTAGTTGCGGCTTGAGGGCTTCTTAGTTGTGTCATGTGAACTCTTAGTTGCAGCATGCATGTGGGATCTAGTTCCCTGACCAGGGATTGAACCTGGGCCCACTGCATTGGGAGCATGGAGTCTTAACCACTGTGCCGCCAGGAAAGTCCCTATCATGAGTTATCAAAGTAGCATTTTTATGCTTTTCTAAGTTCTCTTAGAATTTAGCAGTATGTCTTATCCTAGCTTCTCTGCCTTTTTTGGAGCCATGTAGGTAAGAATGGGTATTGAGTTCTTCATTGGTGAACTGAAGGAATAAAAGTGAGGATACTAGAGAGAGTAACCAATTCACTGTACAATTCAGTGACATTAAATATATTCACAAAGTTGTGTAACCCTCACCACTATCTATACCCACTTTTGAGAAACTGCCACTTTTCCACAACATCTGCACCTTTTTACATTCCTACCAGCAATGCACAGGGTTACAATTTCTCCACATCCTTGCCTACACTTGTTATTTTCCTTTCTTTTTTATTAAAGCCATCCTAGTCAGTGTGGAGTAATATCTCACTGTGTTTTTTTTTTTTTTAATTAATTATTTTATTTATTTGGCTGCGTCGGGTCTTAGTTGCAGCACGTGGGATCTTCATTGCAGCACGTGGGATCTTCGTTGTGGTGCGCAGACTTCTCTCTAGTTGTGGTGTTTGGGCTCCAGAGCACTCTGGCTCCGTAGTTGTGGCACGTGGGCTCTCCAGTTGTGGTGTGCAGGCTCCAGAGCACAAGGGCTCAGTAGTTGTGCCATGTAGGCTCTCTAGTTGTGGCACGTGGGCTCAGTAGTTGTGGCGTGCGGGCTTAGTTGCCCCGCGGCATGTGGGATCTCAGTTCCCTGACCAGGGATGGAACCTGTATCCCCTGCATTCCCACCAGGGAAGTACCCTTATTGTGGTTTTGATTTTCATTTTCCTCCTGATGAATGGTGCTGTGCATCTTTTGATGGGCTTATTGGCCATTGGTATATTTTTTTTGAGAAATGTCTATTCAAATCCTTCTTTTATATTAATTCTTAGTAGATATATTTGTATTTTTCAAATTATCAGTGATAAGTGTTAATTATCCTATATAGTAATCTTAACTCTAATAACAGTGACAATCATAAGCATGACTATAACAACAACAATAATGTAAAACTTCTTGGGTGCTTACCATGAGGCAGGCACAGTTTGTGGTTCTTTAGGCCTATTAATTTATTTAATCTTCATAACTACCCTATGAGGTAAATGCTATTATTATCCTCATTTTATAGATGAGGGATCAGAGGCGTAGAGATATAAAGGAGCTTGGCCAAGGTTATGGAGCAAGTAAGTGGCTAGTGTGAGATTTGAACTCAGGCAGTTAGTTCAGTCTTGAGTCTGTGTTCTTAACTACTGTATAATTTCGTTTCTCATAGATAAGAACCTTAAACTGTTATCATAAAAAGCATTCACTGTGATATTTGTTAATTTGAACCTTGAAGTTTACCTATGTGTTTTATACAGCACCATAACTATAAAATAATGACATTTGATGTGCTGGATATGCTTTGGATGTCATGATGTTATTGAACATCTTCATAGAGTTGTCCAAGTTTTATTAACTGTAGACAACATGAGGAAGCTGTATGTGGGTGAGTGGTGTGAATAGTTCTATATTTAAAAAAGGTTACACAAAATCTATTAGTGATCTAAAATTTATGTATTTTTAGCAGTAATACAAAATATAAAAATAGTTTTTTTTCCCCAATAATGCCTTTGTCGGCCTATTATTGATGTTTGACCAAGCCAGTGAGAATACTGAAATTTAAGAGACCACACAATCATAAGAACCATGAATCATATTCATCTGGGGCATAGCTTTATTCTAAGATTTACAGTTCAAGTGCCTCTCCCCTTTGATATCAGAAATTCTGAAAAGAGAATCCACTTTCATAGAGCCAGGTAAACCCAAGCATTGGTCAGAACTTGGCCATATAAGAGACATTTTAGGATATTTTTAGAATTCACATGTTCTTTTCCAAAAGCCCAGGAACACTGGCCTCTCATCGCTCCTGATTTGTTTTCATCTTAGTTCCTCTTGAACCTGGTTATCTTTATGGGGCATATGCTTTGTAGTTTAAAAATATCCTAAGGTTTGTATTTCAAGGACTCAGAAACTTAAAGCATGATTTAAACACAGCAAACTGTGAATCAGTTCTGAAATTTAACTTTCCTACTGATGAATTGCAGTTCTTCAAAATCTGTGATTCTTTGAGTTATGGGCAGTATAGCAATGGGAAGTGAGTTATAGTGTTACATTCTGATCTAATTCATACGTCTTAAAAAAACCAATTTGATATAATATATTTGACACACAACAAACTACACATATTTAAAGTGTAATTTGATATGTTTTGAAATATATAAATAACTATGAAACCATCACCACAATCAAGAAACTGAACATCTATTTCCTCTAAAAAGTTTCCTTGCATCCCTTTGTAATCTTCCTGCCCAATCCCCGCCACCGCATCACCAGACAACCACTAAACTGCTTTTTGTCTTTATGGGTTAGTTTGGATTTTCAAGAATTTTATATAAATGAAGTCATATAACATACACTTATTTCTAGTCTGGCTTCTTTCATTCAGCACATTTTGGGATTCATCCATGTTGTGGCATGTATCAACAGTTAATTCATTTGTATTACCTAATAGTATGCCACTGAGTAGATATTCCATAATTATTTATCAGTTCACCTTTTGTTGAACATTTGGGTTGTTTCCAGTTTTTTGGCTATGACAAATAAAGCTTCTGTGAACATTTGCGTTCAAGTCTTTGTATAGATATATGCTTTTATTTCTCTTGGGCAGATACCTAAGAGTAGAATGACTGGGTCATATGGTAGGTTTATGTTTAACATTTTAAGAAATTGCCAAACTGTTGTCCTAAGTGCTTGTGTCATTTTACCACCAGCAGGATATGACAGTTCCAGTTTTACTGCCTTACCAACACTTGGTATGGTCAGTCTTTTCAATTTAAGCCCTTGTAGGAGATGTGTAGCAATATCCAAAGTGGTCTTAATTTGCATTTTTCCGATGACTAGTAATGTTGAGCATCTTTTCGTATGCTTATCAGACATTCATCTATCTTCTTTAGTGAAATGTCAAATCAAATCTTTTGTCCATTTTTAAATTGGGTTTGTCAGTGGGCAACAGGTCCTACTGTATAGCATAGGGAACTGTATTCAATGTCCTGGAATAAACCATAATGGAAAAGAATATAAAAAAGAATATATATATGTATAACTGAGTCACTTTGCTGTATAGCAGAAATTAACACAACTTTTAAATCAACTATACTTCAGTAAAAAAATAGATTGGGTGTGTCTTATTGAGTTTATATAAGTTGTTTGTGTATTCTGGATACAAGTCATTAATCAGATATGTGATTTGCAGTTGTTTTTTCCCGTTCTGTGACTTACCTAATCATACTCTTAACACTGTCTTCAAAGAATAGTAGTTCTTAATTTTGATGAATATTTTCTTTTCCTTTTGTGGATTGTGCTTTTCATATTTTACTTAAGAAATTTTTGTCTAGTCCAAGGTTGTAAAGATTTTCTCCTGTGTTTTCTTCTAAAAGTTTTATAATTTCAGGTCTGTGATCCATTTTGATTTTATTTTTGTCTATAGTGCAAAATAAGGATTGAGATTTACTTTTTTTTTTTTTTAAATATTCTTTTTTTTTTGAACTTAGCTATGTTTTATTATTATTATTATTATTATTATTGCTAGATACATTCTCTTTTTTTTTTTTTAAACATCTTTATTGAAGTATAATTGCCTTACAATGGTGTGTTAGCTTCTGCTTTATAACAAAGTGAATCAGTTATACATATACAATATGTTCCCATATCTCTTCCCTCTTGCATCTCCCTCCCTCCCACCCTCCCCATCCCACCCCTCTAGGTGGTCACAAAGCACCGAGCTGATCTCCCTGTGCTATGCGGCTGCTTCCCACTAGCTATCTATTTTACATTTGGTAGTGTATATATGTCCATGACACTGTATATATGTCCATGACACTAACTTTTAAAAATATGGATATCTAATTGTTCTTGCACCATTTGTTGAAAAGACTGTTTTTTCTGCACTCAAATGCTTTTGTACCTTTGTTGAAAATCAAATATACATGGGGGTCTACATCTGGTCTTTGGTATATTCTGTCTTTCTACTGTCTATCCTGATTCACAAGCGTACTATTTTGATTACTATAGATTTCTAGTAAGTTTTGAAGTCAGGTATAAATCCTCTAACTTTGTTTTTCTTTTTTCAAAGTTATTTAAGCTATTCTAGATCACTTCCATGCCTGAATGAATTTTAGACTCAGCTTGTCAATTTATACAGAAAGCCTGCTGGGATTTTGATTGTTGTTGTGTTGAATCTATAGATCAATTTGGGGAGAATTAATATTTTAATAATATTAATAACAGTACATCTCTCTGTATTTTGTCTTTTAAAATTTCTCTCTACAAAGCCTTCAGTGTACAGGTCTTGCACATCTTTTGTTAGATTTACCCCTAAGTATAGTACAATTTTTGATGATGTTGTAGATAGTATATTAAAAAAATTTAGTTTCTAATTATTTGTTGCTAGTATATAGAACTATAATAGATTTTTGCATTTTTGTCTTCTATCCTGCAGCCTTGCTAAATTCACTTGTTATTTCTAGTGGGTATTTTATAGATTCTATTAGCTTTTTTATATAGAGGATCATATATAATGTTTGCAAATAAAGAATGTTACTTCTTTTCGGATCAGGATGCCTTTTGTTAGCTTTCCTTGCCTGATTACACTGGCTAGAACCTCCAGGATAATGTTTAATAGAAGTGGTGAGAGCAGACATCCTTGCCTTCCTGATCTTAAAAGGAAAGCTTTCAGTCTTTTACTATTTAAGTGTGGTGTTAGCTTTAAGTTTGTTTGTGTTTTCATATATGCCCCTTACCAATTTTAAGACATCCCTTTCTATTCCTATTCTTGATAGGTTTTTTCAGTCAGGAACGGATGTTGTCAAATGCATTTTCTGCATCTATTGAGATGATCATATAGTTTTTCTTTTTTAGTCTATTAATATTAATTACAATGTTTTTTTTTTTTTTTTCTGGCTGTGAGACTTGTGGGATCTTAGTTCCCTGACCAGGAATTGAACCTGGGCCACCACAAGTGAAAGCACCAAGTCCTAACCACTGGACTGCCAGAGAATTCCCTAATTACACTGATTTTTGAGCCTTAAATCAACTTGCTGTTCTTGCATAAACCCTACTTGATCTTGATGTATTATTATCTTTTTATATGTTGCATGATTTGTTTGATTCAATTTGCTAAAATTATGTTAAAGAATTTTGTATCTATATTCTTGGAGGAATATTGGTGTGTAGTTTTCTTGTGTTGTTTCTCTGGCTTAGGTTTTAGAATGTGCTGACATCACAGTATGTGTTGTAAAGTATTTCTTTCTTTTTTGATTTTCTGGAAGAGTTTGTGTAGAATTGGTATTATTTCGTCTTTGTACTTTTGGTACAATTCATCAGAGCAGCCATCTGGACCTGGACTTTTCTTTGTGGGAAGATTTTTTTCACTTCAAATTCAATTTCTTTAATAAATATAAGGTCATTTAGGTTATTCATTTCTTCTTGATGTAGCAGCTGAGGCCATTGATTTGCAACTTTTCTTCTTTTCTAATAAAGGCATTTCCATGCTGTAAATGTTCCTCTAAGTACCGCATTAGTTCCATTCCCACACATGTGGGATGTTTCATTTAGTTCAAAATAATTTTTCATTTTTCCTTTGGTATCATCTTTGACTCATGGGCTTATAGAAGTTCATATAGTTTCCAAATATTTGAGGATTTTCCAGGTATCTTTTTGTTACTAATTTCTAATTTGTGGTCAGGATATACTTTGTATGATGTGAATCCTTTTACATTAACTGAGACTTGTTTTATGGCCCAGAATATAGTGTACACTTAAATGTGTATTTTGCTGTCGTGGAGTGGAGTGTTTTATAAATATCTATTAGGTCTAGTTGGTTAATACTGTTGTGCAAATCTTCTGTATTCTTCTTGATTTGCTATCAATTATTGACAGATTTGTTGAAGTCTTTGGTATAATTGTGGATTTGTCTAATTTTCTCTGCAGTTCTGTCAGGTTTGTTTGTTTTTTTTGGCTGCATTGGGTCTTCGTTGCTGTGTGTGGGCTTTCTCTAGTGGCGGTGAACGGGGGCTACTCTTCGTTGTGGTGCGCGGGCTTCTCATTGCGGTGGCTTCTCTTGTTGCAGAACATGGGCCCTAGGCACACGGGCTTCAGTAGTTGTGGCTCACGGGCTCTAGAGCGCAGGCTCAGTAGTTGTGGCACATGGGCTTAGTTGCTCCGTAGCATGTGGGATCTTCCTGGACCAGGGCTCGAACCTGTGTTCCCTGCATTGGCAGGCGGATTCTTTTTTTTTTTTTTTTTTAATCTTTAAGATTGTGTTTATTTTTCATTTTTTTTAAACATCTTTATTGGAGTATAATTGCTTTACAATGGTGTGTTAGTTTCTGCTTTATAACAAAGTGAATCAGCTATACATATATCCCCATATCTCCTCCCTCTTGCATCTCCCTCCCACCCTCCCTATCCCACCCCTCTAGGTGGTCACAAAGCACTGAGCTGCTCTCCCTGTGCTATGCGGCTGCTTCCCACTAGCTATCTATTTTACATTTGGTAGTGTATATATGTCCATGCCACTCTCTCACTTCATCCCAGCTTACCCTTCCTCCTCCCTGTGTCCTCAAGTCCATTCTCTACGTTTGCTTCTTTATTCCTGTCCTGCCCTAGGTTCTTCAGAACCATTTTTTTTTTTTTTTTTTAGATTCCATATATATGTGTTAGCATACTGTATTTGTTTTTCTCTTTCTGACTTACTTCACTCTGTATGACAGACTCTAGGTCCATCCACGTCACTACAAATAACTCAATTTCGTTTCTTTTTATGGCTGAGTAATATTCCATTGTATATATGTGCCACATCTTCTTTATCCATTCATTCGATGATGGACACTTAGGTTGCCTCCATGTCCTGGCTATTGTAAATAGAGCTGCAGTGAACATTTTGGTACATGACTCTTTTTGAATTATGGTTTTCTCAGGGTATATGCCCAGTAGTGGGATTGCTGGGTCATATGGTAGTTCTATTTGTAGTTTTTTAAGGAACCTCCATACTGTTCTCCGTAGTGGCTGTATTAATTTACATTCCCACCAACAGTGCAAGAGTGTTTCCTTTTCTCCACACCCTCTCCAGCATTTATTGTTTGTAGATTTTTTGATGATGGGGCAGGTGGATTCTTAACCACTGCGCCACCAGGCAAGTCCCTCTATCAGGTTTTGCTTCGTGTAGTTTGAAGTTTCGTTATTAGGAGCATAAACATTTAGGTGTGTTATGTCCTCCTGATGAAGACATAATATCATTATGTATTTTATCGTTATGAAATCATCATCTTTATCACTCATGATATTCTTTGTTCTGGAATCTATTTTATCTGATTTTAATATAGCCACTCTAGCTTTCTTGTGACTTGTGGTAGCATGGAATACCTTTTTCCATCCTTTTACTTCTAACCCACTTGTCTCTTTATAAAGTGGGTTTCTTGTAAGCAGCATGTAGCTGAGTCTTGATCTTTTATCCAGTCTTTCAGTTGCGGTATTTGGACTATTTATATTTAATATGATTGTACTTAATTATTTATATTTAATGTGATTGGTTAGGTTTAAATTGAGTGGTTGGGTTTAAATCTGTTATCTTACTATTTATGTTTTATTTGTCATCTGTTCTTTTCTCTCTTTTACTCTTTTAATGCTTTTTGAAATAAATGTGTATTTTTTATGATTCAACTTTCTATTTTGTTTCACTTTAGTGATTGCTTTATAGTTTATAGTATACATCTTTTAACTTATAATAGTCTACCTTCAAGTGATATTACACTACTTCATGTATACTATAAGAACCTTATAACATTATACTTACAATTCTTCCTTTCTGGCTTTTGTGCTATTGTTGTCATCCATTTTACTTCTACTTATAAACCCCACAAAAATATTGTTTTTGCTTCAGTCTTTTAAAAAGATTTACATAATATGGGAAAATAATAATTTTAGTTGTTTCAGACAGAAGGGTAAATCTGGTCCTTGTTAATCTTGACTGATAGAAGTCCCCCCATATCTGGTTTGGACCCGAATGATAACATGTCCTGGAGCAAATTAGCAGTGTTCTTCTTTTCTTTCTGCGGTTTCAAATCTGGTGTTTTCACCTCTTCAAGGAGGTATGACCTTGAGCTATTGAAGCTTTGACAAGTTGGGTTTCTTTAGTGCCTTTTACTTATTTAAAGTCAGTGTTCTAACGAGATCACTGTATCTCCTTAGTGTAGTGTCACCCATATAGCCATCTGACTCAACACAATAAAAAACCTTCATATCTACTTTAAATTCCTCCAAATATGCTGCAAACTATTAATGGCATAAGCCCTGACTACAAATTTCATAGCACACCTCTTCCTGTAAATGGTGGAGTGGAAGTTGGGAATGTTTACTTGACCTGAATAAATCAATGAAATACTTTTTTTCTTTTCTGAAGGCGCTATTTTTGGCAAGCAAAGTCAATTTTTCTACATTTAGACTAAACTTCCTAATCTTCTTACTAGCAGGCAATTAAGCTACTAAATCATGCTTATTATTAGGTCAAAAAATAAAGTAATTTTTGCCAAATAGACAATGGGAAACAAGAATGGGTGGGAATTGGTGAATGGCCAGAATTTGGTGTACAGACTGCTTGTTGTAGTGTAGGCAGGGCAATGACGTCTATACCTGTTGGTTCACCATACATATTTTGACTGAAAAGAAAATGTATTGACTTAGGAACAAATGTGTATGTTGGCAGGTCTAATTATTTCTGAATCCTGTCCTAATAGTGTTTACAAGTTTAGTCAGGGAGGTAATTACTTATCAAATAAACACAAAATAAATATAAAATTACAATTCTAACAAATACTGTATAAGAAAGTACACAGGGTTGGTCCTAAGAGTATATAGCTAAATGATCTAATTTAGTTTGGGAGAATAGAGAAGACTTTCTTAACGAAGTGACTAAGATCTAAGAGGTGAATAGGAGTTAACTAGGTGAGGGGAGTTAGGAGTGGGCAGGTGTTCCAGATGAAGAGGGTAACATGTGCAAAGGTCCTGGTGTTAGTGAGCCTGGCAAGTTTGAGGAACTCGGAATAAAGACAAGAGCAGCTGGGTCACAAATAGTGAGAGGGCATATGGTATAAGATGAGGCTAGAGAAGTAACCATGTGTCAATGATTTGGGTCTGGAAGGTAGTGTCTGGTATATTTGCTTTAGAAAAGACCACTCTGCCTTCAGTGTAGAAGATAGATTGGTGTGGAGCAGGTAGACCAGTCAGAAGGCTATTGTTGTAGTTTGGGCAGGAGATGATGGTAATTCAGACTATGGAGATAGTGATGGAGAAGAGAGAAGTGGACAGATTTCAGAGATATTTAATAGGTTAAAATGGGTAAGATTTGGTGAAGGATTAAATATGGGGAATTGAGATGTGGGGAAGGATGGGGGGATGTGAAAAGGGTAACTTCTGTTTAATTGTGAATGAATATTGGAGGGATATTGGTACTATTTAACGAGATACAGTTTTTTGTTTTGTTTTGTTTTTTGGTTTTTTTTCCCCCCAGTGAACTGGAAGCATTTTTCTTCCAGGGAAATGTGTATTTTATTTAGGGATGTTTCAAAGTCCTCTTCATCCTTTAGGACCTAGCACAAATATGGCTTCTTCCCTGACATCTCTTTGCCTACTTTCCCCCATAGCTAGAAATAACATTTCCCTTCTCTGAACTTCTATTAAACTTTGTTATGGAACTTTTCATCATCTAACTTGTTGTATTCTACTTATTTGTATATGTTTTATTTCCTTTATTATATTGAAAGCTGCTTATTGAATGGGAATTTTATTCATTTTGATAGTCTCACAGCTAATAGTAACTGTTTCTTTACTGAAATATTCTTTAATGAATTTGATAGTCTCACAACTAACAGTAATATTTCTTTAATACTGTCACCTTAGTAAGGTGTGAGTTCCATGAGGAAGTGTACTATTTCAGTTAATTAAAGCTCTGTGTACATTAAGATATCTATATACAAGAAGAATTCACTAGGGTAACATAATGGTAGAAAGGTCTTTTATAATTTCATTTTTAGATCATTAGTCATTATTAAACATTACTTTTTCTAAAGAAGGAACTACAGTTAAATATGCTTTTGCTCAAGGTTTCTTAACAAAATAGGTGATTAATTCATCAGTCTGCAATTGATGAGCTAAGCATATTCTTATAAAATACCTAACATTCGTGTAAGACTTAGTAATTGTTCAAAACATATTCACACATAATGTGTCTCAATCTAATCCTATAATAGCCCTATTAGGTAGGTAAGATCAGTATTGTTCTAATTTTTTAGATCCATGCCATATATTAAAGGATACTTTTGAAGACCGTGGGATGAGATTATTTTGTGTTTTCAAAGATCAAAATGTTCCTTTTTACTTTCTCTAATAGATCTAACTGGAAGCCCTTTGAGTGTTAAAGTCATGATACTATTGTAAATAGTAATCTTTTGGATGATTTGACCTGAATAGCTTTTTGGGCTGTCATCTCAATCAGGTTCAGTTTCTGAGATGAACTCAACTCTAACCCATTCTGTTTAAGCATTGTATGATGTTTTTATATTTTAGTTTAAAAAAAGCTCTTAAATGTGTATTCCAAGTAACTAGTAAAGCTGCATTTTAAAATTGATTTACTTATATTAAAAAATAAATGTACCTTGAGTGAAGGAAATAGCAAGATCTTATAAATAAAGCAGAATTAAGATTCGGAATATGACAATACGATTCTTTCAAGTTCTTTTTTTTTTTTTTAATTAATTAATTTATTTATTTATTATTTTTAGCTGTGTTGGGTCTTCGTTTCTGTGCGAGGGCTTTCTCTAGTTGCGGCGAGCGGGGGCCACTCTTCATCGCGGCGCGTGGGTCTCTCACTATCGCGGCCTCTCTTGTCGCGGACCACAGGCTCCAGATGCGCAGGCTCAGTAGTTGTGGCTCACGGGCCCAGTTGCTCCGCGGCATGTGGGATTTTCCCAGACCAGGGCTCGAACCCGTGTCCCCTGCATTGGCAGGCAGATTCTCAACCACTGCGCCACCAGGGAAGCCCCCTTTCAAGTTCTTTTAATCTGTTAAAGGGAATCAGAGCAGGATCCCAGAAACCTTCTTTCCCCCAAGTTTTTAAAAATCAGCTGTTTCATTATACATTTTCAGCTTTTTCCAGGTGTCATCAAACCTACTGGTGATTTAGGTTTCTAAACTGTTAGGTTTCTGGGACCTAGCCCTAACTCCTTTATGAAAATCAATACAATATTTTCTTTACATAAGATCACCTTCAGAGTTCTGTGAATAAATTTTTCTCTTTTTCCAATTTCTTCTTAATGTTCCTTTTTAAAAAATGTATTTTGTTTATTAAGGGATTAAAAACTTATATTTGTGTAGCTCTTGGGCATGTAAGATATGCATTTTCCTTTGTGTTCCTCATAGCAATTTTGTGAAATAGGGTGATAGATGAAGAAACTGAGCCTGAAGCAGGTTGGGACTTACTTAGAGTTAGAGACTCCAGTACAGTAGTTCTGCTTTCTCTTTTTTTTTTTTTAAATTAATTAATTTATTTATTTATGGCTGTGTTGGGTCTTCGTTTCTGTGCGAGGGCTTTCTCTAGTTGTGGCGAGTGGGGGCCACTCTTCATCGCAGTGCGCGGGCCTCTCATTATCACGGCCTCTCTTTGTTGCGGAGCACAGGCTCCAGACGCGCAGGCTCAGTAGTTGTGGCTCATGGGCCCAGTTGCTCCGCGGCATGTGGGATCTTCCCAGACCAGGGCTCGGACCCGTGTCCCCTGCATTGGCAGGTGGACTCTCAACCACTGCGCCACCAGGGAAGCCCTCTGCTTTCTCTTGGTCATTTGTTGTCATTACACTCTTTCCCTTCAAACCCTAGATCTCTCTCTGCTTTGTTTTTCTGTAAATTGCTTAAAACAAACAAACAAAGAACAAACCAACAAAAAACCCAGCCTTGTTTTGTTTATCTTTAGCATTTTTCACTAACCTCACCTCATTTTTGGTTTTAGTCTTTCTCATAATGGTTTTCATTCCTGGGTTCCTTTGGAAGCTTTTGGAGATAGATGTTCTTTAAAAGCTAAGCCTGGCTCTAGGACTGCCTCATTTTTATTTATGGTATTCCGTACCTTGAAGACAAAGGGCACCCTAAGTTTGCTCAAAGGAGCATGGAATCCATGGAGCTGACTCCTGTTGTTACTGCTAAAAAAAATCAATGACTGAATGTACCACTAGCTTGAGACTCATGAAATGTTCAACTGAATGGGTTTGGAATGTTAGGTGAAATGTGAAAACATTAGTGTGCTTTATCAGTAATCCTATTTTTATATGGTATAAGAAAAAAATAGACAAGTATGGGAATATTCATCTATTTTATAAAACCAACGCTTTTTAAAAAATTGAATATTTTGGGAGGCACATTAAGTCAAAAAGAAAATAATGCCGTCTGCTTTAACTATGCTTAAGTCAAAAATGGAGAAAAAGAAATTGACATGGCCACTTGCTTAAATAATATTTTCAGGTCTTCAGGAATGAAGACTGTAGCAGGAATGCAGTAAAAATGATTGGATGTCAAAATGACATGAGAAGTCATTTATCTGTTTGCATCCTAGCACGTCATTTTAACGTGTATCCAGGAAGACAGTGAATCAAAATGACTGGTTCGTGAACTGACTGTACTGTTTGTTAGAGGCAAGTATGTTTGGGGTGCATGAAAAACCTTTTTCAGAGGGCTTCCCTGGTGGCGCAGTGGTTAAGAATCCGCCTGCCAATGCAGGGGACACAGTTTCGAGCCCTGGTCTGGGAAGATCCCACATGCTGCGGAGCAACTAAGCCCATGCGCCACAACTACTGAGCCTGCACTCTAGAGCCTGCGAGCCACAACTACTGAGCCTGCGTGCCACAACTACTGAAGCCCGCGAGCCTAGAGCCCGTGCTCCGCAACAAGAGAAGCCGCCTCAATGAGAAGCCTGTGCACTGCAAGGAGAGAGTAGCCCCCGCTCTCTCTCAACTAGAGAAAGCCCGTGCACAGCAACGAAGACCCAAAACAGCCAAAAATAAATAAATAAATATATAATTTAAAAAAAAAGATTAAGATGATAAATTAAAAAAAAAAAACCTTTATCAGAGAGCTAGAATTTTTATAACCAGTAAAGGTTTATTTATTTGGGGGGATAAAATTATAGCCGCGGTGAGTGTAGTTTTGCATGAGGGAAAAATAGATGATACAGATTCATTGGATTTTATAGCCGAGCCATTCATCATAAAATGAATCTCTGATATTTACTTTTCATTTCTTAGCTCACACACTACTGTGGACCATTTAATTGTATAGTATTTAAAATCTGTTTTTATCTTTAGATCTTAGTTGAGTCGACCAGAGGCTAGTGGTAATAAATACCAAGTATGGTATAGTCTGTGGATAGAGATTGTTAGAATTTCATGACAGATAATATTGGTGCCACATTCAACATGTCAACCAGTGTTATTAAAAATGAGTCTTTCAGACAATCTACATAAGAATCACTAGGAATGCTTGTTAAAAATGCAGATCTCTGGACCTTTCCTATTCCTGTCTCCCACTAATCAAAATCTTTGGGAACTTTGCCTAGGATTTACATTTTAACAAGCACCCAGGTAATTTGGAGGCACATTAAAATTGAGATCTCCTTTACAGATGTTTGAACATGTTACGTATGTTACTCTTCTGTTTAAGATAGTTAAATTAGGAGATCTTTGAAGGCAGGGAAGAACAAGGATATCTTTTTTTTTTTTAGGGCCATGTTGTGTGGCATGTGGGATCTTAGTTCCCCAACCAGGGATTGAACCCATGACCCCTGCATTGGGAGCATGGAGTCTTAACCACTGGACTGCCAGGGAAGTCCCAACAGCCTCTCTTTTAGAGTCTCCCTCCCCAACCTGGGTGGGCGGTTTGCTTTTATTTTATGGCCAGCTTTTATCAGATAATTTGACTTTTTTTAAAAAAAGAAATTTTAAATCACCTTTATTGAAGTGAGTTGTCTTTTTTTTTTTTTAATTAATTTTATTTTTTATTTTTGGCTGCGTTTGGTCTTTTTGTTGCGGTGCGCGGGCTTCTCATTGTGGTGGCTTCTCTTGTTGCGGAGCACAGGCTCTAGGCACATGGGCTCAGTAGTTGTGGCTTGCAGGCTCTAGGGCGCAGGCTCAGTAGTTGTGTCGCAAGAGCTTAGTTGCTCCACGGCATGTGGGATCTTCCTGGACCAGGGCTCGAACCCATGTCCCCTGCACTGGCAGGCGGATTCTTAACCACTGAGCCACCAGGGAAGTCCGAGTTGTCTTTTTTTAAAGTGGAAGTATTTCTAGTTGTAGAATCTTTCTCCATAAACTTGTTCCTATTAATGCAGCAGCATTTTAATTCAGTATTAAATTCTACAGAGAGAGAAAAAAACTTGCGTTTAGAATGTTGTGTTTCAGTCTTAGAGAAATTATCTCCTACCCCCCCTTTTTTTTTTTTTGGCGCATTGGGTCTTCATTGCTGTGCGGGGGCTTTTTCTAGCTGCGGCGAGCGGGGTCTACTCTTCATTGCAGTGTGAGAGCTTCTCACTGTGGTGGCCTCTCTTGCTGTGGCACACGGGCTCTAGGCGCGCGGGCTTCAGTAATTGTGGCTTGCGGGCTCTAGAGCGCAGACTCAGTAGTTCTGGCACACGGGCTCTGTTGCTCCGTGGCATGTGGGATCTTCCCGGAGCAGGGCTCGAACCCGTGTGCCCTGCATTGGCAGGCAGATTCTTAACCACTGCGCCACCAGGGAAGTCCTCCTACCCTTCTTAGGTCCTTCCTAACAGCCAGTCCTACAGATATCCTGAGGGAGTTGATGCCCAAATGTTAATTAGAAAAAGTACGTTAAGGAAGTTCTGTTCACCCCAAATGCTTCCTTCAGTGGGTATGTAGCATTTTACCCAGTTCCTGTGACATTATATATTTAATAGGAGTACCACATTTCAGATAATTGTTGCTTTATATTTCAGGGGAAATTGAAGTATCTGATTGTTGAAGAATGTTGGAATGATATTCTTACTATTCTTATCTAAAAGTTTTTCCCTATTTTTTTTTCATAAGGCAGTGGGATGGTGTCTCTTCATATGCAATGTAGAATATACTTACTAACTTGTGTAAATTAGGAAACTAATAACTAGGCATGGAATTTTTCATAAAAGTGTAGAAAATTTAGTACCTCAACACTTTCTATGGATGTAGAAAACAACAGCTAGCTATTAATTTCACCCAGTTTTATGAAGTAGAAACAGAAGGCATTTGAAAACACTAACTTTACATGCAACAATGCATGACCATCCTGCTTTATGTGGTATTTGGTAATTCTGTGAATATAGGAGAGTGCTTTTGAGTTTGCACTAGGTGGAAGCTGCTAGAACTGCCACCTGTGTCTTGTTACTGTGATTTGTAAGATAAGTTCCCAAAGAACTATTTATGTTATGATAACCCATTTTTTTCAATTTATTGCTCACCCTTTGGTTATTTCTAGTGTATTGTCATGATGAACTCAACCCCTTGTCTTAGGAATAAAATGCAAATTTGCAGGATGAAACTAGAAACATGATTTTTACCTCTGTTCTGTTTGAGCAAAGTAGTACAAAATTACTGTTGTCTTACATATTGAATACTTACTAAGAATACTTATTATAGAAGCAGAAATGCTTAAGTTGATCATAGTACTCCAGGCTTTTGTTGTTGAGTTACAATTCACATATAATAAATTGTACCCATTTATGGGTACAATTCTGTGAACTTTGATGAGTAGACACAGTCATGTAAACTCCCATCTACAATCGAGATGGAGAATGTTTCCATCATCCTGAAGGTAGCCTTGTCTCCTTTACGGTCAGTCCCCCTTTCCCACTTTCAGTCCTTGGCAACCACTGATCTGATTTCTGTCCCTGTACTTTTGACTTTTCCAGAATGTCATATAAATGGAATCATAGAGTATATAGCTTTGTATGTCTGGTTTCTTTAACTTAGAATGTTGCTTTTGAGATTCTTTCATTTTTAATTTTTAAATTTTTTAATGTGTTAGTATTTTATTCCTTTTCATTGCAGAGTGTATTCTATTATACGAATGTGCCACGGTTTATCTGTTCACTTACAGGTTGATGAATATTTTGTTTTCAGTTTTTGGCAATTATGAATAAACCTGCTATATTCATTGGCATGCAGGTTTTTGTCGGGTATATGTTTTTATTTTTCTTGGGCAAATATCTAGGAGTATTAGATTACTGGGTCATATGGTAAGAGTATATTTAACTTTATAAGAAACTGTCAAACTGTTTTCTAAGGGACTGTCCTCTCTCTTCCTCTCTCTCTCTCGAATAATCTATCAATACATACAAACATATAGTGGTAAAATATTAATAAAATTGACAGTTTTAACCATTTTTAAATGTACACTTCAGTGGCATTAAGTACATTCACATTATTGTGCAACCATCACCACCATTCATCTCCGTAATTTTTTCATTTTGTCAAACTGAAACTCTGTACCCATTAAATAACAAATCCCCATTCTTCCTCCCCTTAGCCCAGGCAACCACAGTTCTACTTTCTGTCTTTATGAATTTAACTATTCTAGGTACCTCTTATAAGTGGAATCATATAATATTTGTCCTTTTGTGACTGATTTATTTCATTTATCATAATGTCTTCAAGGTTCATCCATATAGTAGCGTGTGTCACAGTGTCCTTCCTTTGTAAAACTAAATAATATTCCAGTGTATTATATACCACATTTTGTTTATCCATTCATTTATCAGTGGACACTTGGGATGCTTCCACTTTTTGGCTTTTGTGAATAATGCTGCTGTGAACATTGGTGTACAAATATCTGTTTGAGTCCCTGCATTCAGTTCATTTGCGTATCTTCCCAGAAGTGGAACTGCATCATATATTAATTCCATGTTTACTTTTTTGAGGAACCACCATACTCTTTTCCACAGTGGCTACACCATTTTATATTCTCACAGAAATGCACAAGGGTTTCAATTTTTCCACATCCTTGCCAACACTTGTTATTTCTTTCCTCCCTCCCTCCCTCCCTTCCTTCCTTCCTTTTTCTTTTCTTTTTATTTTGATAATAGTATTCTAATGGGTGTAAAGTGGTATCTCATTGTGGTTTTAATATCACAAGCTTTTTTTTTTTTTGTTACATTGTGAAAAATGTCTCTAAAATATCTTATTTTGTTTTGCTCTTGAAATTAAGAACTTATATTATTTTTCAAAAAAATAATAGTAAACTTTCCTGTATTCTGATAATGTATGTGATATTCTAACCAGTTTAAAGTTGGATTGCCCTAGGTTTTCTGCTCTCTCATACTTCATAGCTGGGACTGTTGAACTGAAGAATTTGTTCTGTGCTTAGTAGTTATTTTTTAACCTCCTCCTCAAACTCTCCCAGCACACACATCTGCATTCTCTTCGCTGCTGGTATCATCTTACTCACTGGTTTTAAAAAGCTGCGATTCTGGTTCTATTACGAAACAAATGATTTTTTTCTTACATCTCTCCCACCCCTATTGCAAAGTTTTGCTATGACTAATCAGTCATTCTATGCAAACCTCCCATGAATTTAAGTTCTTAGGAACTATATTGTCTTATGAGTTGGAGCCACAAAGATGATGTTTTGGATCAAGTTTAGTCTCCCTACTACAGCAAAAAATATAACATATTTAAAATTTTCTATCTTAGTAGTTTGCTATTAAAAACTATGTATGCAAACTAGTCTAGCACTAGATTGAAAAGTAGGGATATGTGATGCTACATTTTAGACTAACTGAGCAAAATATCTTAAACAATTAAAGAAGGTGTTCTTGAACTGTAGAGACTACATTGTTCATAAATTATATGGCTGTGATAAGAGAAATTGTATTGCTGATAAGAGTTGTACATTTTTTGGCCAATTAGCAGGTACTTCAACATCTACTAAAGGAGCAAAGCTTGGTACTAGGTATTGTAGGGGGTACAGATAATTATAATAACTAATATTTTATGGTGCTTACTATGTGCTGGACACTTTTTTAGGCACTCAGAATTTATTGCTTATATAATTTTTACAACAGCTATGTGCTGTTATCCTCACTTTGCAGATGAGAAAACTGAGGCATAGGGAAGGTAAATATCTTGGTCAAGGTCACAAAACTGATGAAAGAGCTTGGATTTGAGCCCTGGTGGTATGGTTCCAGAGCCTGTGCTCTTAACCTGTACTCTATACCAGAAAGTAGAAGACATGGTTTTTGCCCTCCAATAACCTGTAGTCTAGTTGAGGTGACATGTATCTAACACATGCAAAGATATATAATATATATTTTTAAACATTGTAGACTGTAAATAAAGGCAATAAGGAGAAAGATGGGTCCAGTTAGTAGTCAAAGATTGGCATAGCAAGGCAGAATCAGAATTCTAGACTCCGGCAGTATTGTTGCATAATATTAATGAAAGCTGGGATGGGCTTGCCGCTATGCATATGTACTCTATGTGGGTAAGATGGAAAGAAACACCATTCTTTTAGGCAGTACGTTTTTTGTTTGTTCATTCAAAAAAATTTTTTTAGCCATGAATATGTAGTCATTTTGAATAGCTTATTAACATTCTTTCACTTGTTTCTGAAGTCTATTTAAATGAAAATCTGGGAAAGCTTCAAGAGCAAGTATATTTTATAACCTAGCTGCCTTTTCAAGGGATTTCTACTTGTACTACCCTTTGAAAGTCGTTCTTCATAATCCATGGGAGAAGATGGGGAGAGGGAAGAAAAGAAGGGGGCAGTTGCAGTCATCCAACCCCCCATAAATGACTTTCGTTAGCTTTGTTTTAATAATTCACAAACCTGGTAGAGATGATTTTTCTGAATTAACATTAAATGGTATCCTGGAAGAAAGGATATCCTTTACTAACATGGTTACCTGCAGCCAGGTGCATTTCAAGTCTTCAAGTCAAGTGTGCTGATGGGGCCCTCTGTAAGGTCAAGCCAAAAAAAAAAAAAAAAGCAAAAGAGAGAGAGAGAGAGAGAGAGAGGGGTGGTGGGAAGGTAATTATCACAGAACCTGAAAACAGATGTATGTAAAGCTTCGAAGGAGAAAAAGGAGGAAGATCCTGAAGAAGATCCCGAAGGTTCTCTGTGAAAGATGCAGCTACAAAATGGGTGACCCTGTCTCAGCTCAGGCTCTGCAACAGAAGCTTCAGGAGAACTGCAGCGATTAGTGTACAGAGGGTGCAGACTGTAGGTACCACGATCTCCGTCACGATCTGCATGTAACTTAGCAAAGGCTCTGCAGTGGGGGAGAGAGCAACACGGCAGAAGAGAATGCGGTCATTTTGGCGAATGCAGCTTGATCCTGAAAGCTTCAGCTGTCTGGATAAACTTGGAAAATGGCATCATCACACTTGCTAATTATTCTCATTTGCTATAGAAGAGAACCTGGTAAATTGAATGTTATAAAAAAAAATTATGTGAAGGCTTTGTAAGATATTTCAGAAAATATGGACAAAGAATGCTTAAATTTGGTTCTTCCATAGGTACTGTGATAAAGTCTAAATGTATGTCAAAAAACAAAAACAAACAAACAAAAAACTTCAGGTCTGTGTCATGCATTACACAGCATGCTGTCATGTGCTGTCTGCCTCCTCATGACTCTCTGAGTAAATCTGACTCAGTGGTTTGATTGAGGCCTGGCCTCAAGGGAGGCAAACATCCACTTAGAGCAGCTGGAAGATTAAGAATGGTTTTCATTCTTTGGTCCTTCATTGTATAGATAGCTTCTTTTGCCCTCAGTCACATTGTGACCCAAAGATTATAGGTTGATTCTACTCTTCTTTTATTAATTTTATTGTTTCCACAGTGTGTCACAGATAGGAAGATAGAGTGGTTTGAAGATAGAGACTTAAGGAAGGTTTTTGTTTTTAAAGTAACTTTCTTTCTAACAATCACTATTTTCTAGTACTTAATGATGCTATATTTAAGTATGTTTAAGTTTAACACTTTCTCTTGACTTTGAATCATTCTTGAGTTTTAGTGAGATATACAGCCTCTTAAAAATTAGGCAGCATAAAAAAAAATGCTTTCTGTTCTGAAATGGAAGCATTAAAGACACAAGGAAGTTTTAGTCCCTTTTTTTCCTGAGGGAATAACAACAGCATTAATTTTTTTTCATCCCCAAATAGTAAGTAAAAATGATTCCTTTGAGTCATTGATAGTGCTTTCTCTGATTTTTAAAATTTCAAGGATAGATTATTTGGGAAGAACACATCTTTTTGGAACTTCATTTAAGATACATAGATATATATATATGAAACTTAAGACACAGAAAATGGAATGAACATTATATTTTGTAACTTTGTTACTTTTAGGCTAGAGATAAATTCCTATAGTGGTGATCTTTGTATAAAAGGCCTTTAGTACGTTTGCTTTTCTTTGCTCAATACTTATTCTCAAATCTAGACTTTTCTTATGTACATTTCCATAGCCCATAAACATATTTCCCCTTCAATTTCTGATCAGGACAACTGTACATAATAACTTCAGTTGAATTCTGGCATTGTTACTTTGTTCCTAAAGAATAGAAGTTTGCAGTGAATGACTAGTGGAAAAGAGGGCCAGACAGAGAGCAGTGCCTCTCTACCCTACCTACTAAAGCACATTAAAAAATTAGGAGGGGGGCTTCCCTGGTGGCGCAGTGGTTGAGAATCTGCCTGCCAATGCAGGGGACACGGGTTCGAGCCCTGGTCTGGGAAGATCCCACATGCCGCGGAGCGACTAAGCCCGTGAGCCACAATTGCTGAGCCTGCGCGTCTGGAGCCTGTGCTCTGCAATGAGAGGGGCCGCGATAGTGAGAGGCCCGTGCACCGCGATGAAGAGTGGCCCCCACTTGCCGCAACTGGAGAAAGCCCTCGCACAGAAATGAAGACCCAACACAGCCATAAATAAAAATAAAATAAAATTAAAAATTAAAAAAAAAAAATTAAAAAAAAAAAATTAGGAGGGAGCAAATGATTGCCATGGTGGCTATGTTACAGAAACCTATAGAAAACCTATGGTGAAAGTGTCTGTTTTCTTCAGAAGACATTTTATTTTGTGAAACAGAATTGAAAGGCATTTAAAAAAAAATTCTATGTATGTATATATTTATTTATTTATTTATTTATGGCTGCGTTGGGTCCTCGTTGCTGCGCGTGGCCTTTCCCTAGTTGCGATGAGTGGGGGCCACTCTTCATTGCAGTGCACGGGCCTCTCACTGCAGAGGCCTCTCTTGTTGCAGAGCACGGGATCTAGGCGCGTGGGCTTCAGCAGTTGGGGCACGTGGGCTCTAGAGCACAGGCTCAGTAGATGTGGCACACGGGCTTAGTTGCTCCATGGCATGTGGGATCTTCCCAGACCAGGGATCGAGCCCGTGTCCCCTGCATTGGCAGGCGGATTCTCAACCACTATGCCACCAGGGAAGCCCCTGAAAGGCATTTTATTTTAGAGAGACAGCCTAGTTCAGTTCTCATTTTTACATAAGGTTTATCAACTTGGGCCTTCTGACCCTGATGAAGTGTTCTTTCTATGTCACTTCTTAGGTATTTGTGATCTCTTCGGTGATCTAAAGAATTTCTCTCCTGTTGAAAACCACAGGATTAAAAACATTGATCAGTATAGAAAATGCTTATTGCATTTTATAAACAAATGAAGTACTTATCAATTTTGTAACTTGAAGTCAGATAAACTAGAGTTCCAATCCTGGTTCTGCAGTTTATTAACTGAATAACAGGTTATTTAATCTCCGTGTGTCTAAGGTTCCTGGACTGTGATGTGGAGATAGTAATAGAAGTCTAGCTTATTGTGAAGATTAAATGAATTACTCAGTATCTCATATTGGTAACATTATAACAGAAAGAAGAGACTCATTTTATGTGATTTGAAACATAACACACTGTACTTTTTTTTGGTATATCTTTTTTGTAAAAAGCTTTACTGAGGTGTAATTTGCTTACCATAAAATTCACTTATTGTAATTATACAATTCACTGATTTTTAGTAAATTTATACAGCTGTGCAACTGTCACTTCAGTCCAATTTTAGAACAATTCCATCACCCCCAAAAGTTCCCTTGTATCTGTTTGCAGTTAATTCCCACTCCCAGCCCTAGATAACCACTAATCTACTCTCTGACTAGCTAAATTGCCTTTTATGGATATTTCATATAAATGGAATCATATAATATGTGGTTGGTTTCTTTCACTCACCCTAATCTTTTCAGGGTTCACTCATGTTGTAGCATGAATCAGTACTTCATATTTCATTTTATGGCTGAATAATGTTCCATTGTATAGATGTATCACACTTAGTTTATTGATTCATTAATTGATGGGCATTTGTATTGTTGCCACTTTTTGGCTATTATGACTAATACTGCTATGTATATTCATATACAAGTTTTTTGTTATTATGTTTTCAGTTCTCTTGGGTATATACCTACAATTGGAAGGGATGGGTCGTATGATAACTCTATGTTTAACCTTTTGAGGAAGTGCCGAACTGTTTTCTAAAGCAGCTGCACCGTTCTACATTCCCAACCAGCAATGTTTGAGGCTTCCAATTTCTCCATATCCTCCCCAACACTTACTTTCTTTGTGTGTGTGTGTGTGTGTGTGTGTGTGTGTTTTGTATAGCTGTCCTAGTAGGTGTGAAGTGGTATCTCATTGTGGTTTTAATTTGCATTTTCCTGATTACCAGTGATGTTGGATGCCTATTAGACACTACTGTATCTTTTTGTTAGTGAAATGTTAATTCATATCTTTGGCCCATTTTTAAATTGGGTTGTTTATCTTATTATTGGGTTCTATGAATTATTGATATATTCAGAATACAAGGTCTTTTTAAGAATATGTGATTTAAGATATTTTCTCCCAGTCTATGCCTTGTCATTTTATTTATTATGGTATCTTTTGAACTGTAAAAGTTTTTAATTTTGGTGAATTTGTTTGTCAATTTTTTAATTTTATGAATTAGGCTTTTGGTATCATATATTGTATAAGAACTCTTTGTTTAACCTAAGGTCGTGATGATGATCTATGGTTCTTTTAGAAGTTTTGTAGTTTTAGCTCTTAAATTTAGGTCTTTGAGCCATTTTTAAGTAAATTTTAATATATGGTATCAGGTAAAATTCTTTATATTCATTTTTTTTCATGTTGATATCCAATTATCCTGTCCCCATTTGTTTAAAAACAACTGTCCTTTCCGCATCAGATGATCTTAGCATCTTTGTTGAAAAACAGTGGACCATAAGGTAAGACTGTTAGTGAATATTTGATATGTTGTATGTACATTGAAACATTTTTTTCTTTTTATATCAGCACAGTAAGTTAGAATAATTAAAATAAACTATTATGGCTCATTAGCAATATTTATATTTTAGCATTAACATAAATACCAGTATTATAGCCCTTTGCTTTTTATAGGATACGGATATTTGCATAACTGAAGAAGGAAAATCTTTATTTCAAATATAGGACAGGTCTTTTCCGTATTATATCCAAATTCATCAGGGCAATTTGTAAAAGAAGTATAACACATTTTAAATTATGGCTCACGTTAAACATGATTTGTTTAAAAGACCAGTCCCTACATCTTTATTTATTGTCATTCTGGGTCTCTGGTTATTGACTTCTACCCAAATTTCAATACCAGTAATATGTGATTGATAATTGGCAGATCATACAACTTTCAGAGGATAAAAGTCAAAAGAAAAATGCTTAATTAAGTTTCTTTTCTGCTTTAGGGACATTTGCTTTTAAATATTCCTCAGGGCCACACTTACTTTTTTTTTTCTTTCTTTTTTTTTTTTAACATCTTTATTAGAGTATAACTGCTTTACAATGGTGTGTCAGTTTCTGCTTTATATCAAAGTGAATCAGTTATACATATACATATGTCCCCATATCTCCTCCATCTTGCATCTCCCTCCCTCCCACCCTCCCTATCCCACCCCTCCAGGTGGTCACAAAGCACCGAGCTGATCTCCCTGTGCTATGCAGCTGCTTCCCACTAGCTATCTATTTTACGTTTGGTAGTGTATATATGTCCATGCCACTCTCTCACTTTGTCCCAGCTTACCCTTCCCCCTCCCTGTATCCTCAAGTCCATTCTCTAGTAGGTCTGCATCTTTATTCCCGTCTTGCCCCTAGGTTCTTCTGACCATTTTCTTTTCTTTTCTTTTTTTTTTTTGATTCCATATATATGTGTTAGCATACAGTATTTGTTTTTCTCTTTCTGACTTATTTCACTCTGTATGACAGACTCTAGGTCCATCCACCTCACTACAAATAACTCAATTTCGTTTCTTTTTATGGCTGAGTAATATTCCATTGTATATATGTGCCACATCTTCTTTATCCATTCATCTGTTGATGGACACTTAGGTTGCTTCCATGTCCAGGCCGTTGTAAATAGAGCTGCAATGAACATTTTGGTACATGACTCTTTTTGAATGATGGTTTTCTCAGGGTATATGCCCAGTAGTGGGATTGCTGGGTCGTATGGTAGTTCTATTTTTAGTTTTTTAAGGAACCTCCATACTGTTCTCCATAGTGGCTGTATCAATTTACATTCCCACCAACAGTGCAAGAGGGTTCCCTTTTCTCCACACCCTCTCCAGCATTTATTGTTTGTAGATTTTCTTGATGATGGCCATTCTGACCGGTGTGAGATGATATCTCATTGTAGTTTTGATTTGCATTTCTCTAATGATTAATGATGTTGAGCATTCTTTCATGTGTTTGTTGGCAATCTGTATATCTTCTTTGGAGAAATGTCTATTTACATCTTCTGCCCATTTTTGGATTGGGTTGTTTGTTTTTTTGATATTGAGCTGCATGAGTTGCTTGTATGTTTAGGAGATTAATCCTTTGTCAGTTGCTTCATTTGCAAATATTTTCTCCCATTCTGAGGGTTGTCTTTTCGTCTTGTATATGATTTCCTTTGCTATGCAAAAGCTTTTAAGTTCCATTTGTTTATTTTTGTTTTTATTTCCATTTCTCTAGGAGGTGGGTCAAAACGGATCTTGCTGTGATTTATGTCATAGAGTGTTCTGCCTATGTTTTCCTGTAAGAGTTTGGTGGTGTCTGGCCTTACATTTAGGTCTTTAATCCATTTTGAGTTTATTTTTGTGTATGGTGTTAGGGAGTGTTCTAATTTCATTCCTTTACATGTAGCTGTCCAGTTTTCCCAACACCACTTATTGAAGAGACTGTCATTTCTCCACTGTATATTCTTACCTACTTTATCAAAGATAAGGTGACCATATGTGCGTGGGTTTATCTCTGGGCTTTCTATCCTGTTCCATTGATCTATATTTCTGTTTTTGTGCCAGTACCATACTGTCTTGATTACTGTAGCTTTGTAGTAGAGTCTGAAGTCAGGGAGCCTGATTCCTCCAGCTCCATTTTTCTTTCTCAAGATTGCTTTGGCTATTAGGGGTCTTTTGTGTTTCCATACAAATTGTGAAATTTTTTGTTCTAGTTCTGTGAAAAATGCCAGTGGTAGTTTGATAGGGATTGCATTGAACCTGTAGATTGCTTTGGGTAGTGGAGTCATTTTCACAGTGTTGATTCTTCCGATCCAAGAACATGGTATATCTCTCCATCTATTTGTATCATCTTTAATTTCTTTCATCAGTGTCTTATAATTTTCTGCATACAGGTCTTTTGTCTCCTTAGGTAGGTTTATTCCTAGATATTTTATTCTTTTTGTTGCGATGGAGATCTCTGGGAGATTTTTGCCATTTGATATTATGTGGAGCTGGGAGGTCTATTGTGGACCAGTGTCCTGAACTTGGCTCTCCCACCTCAGTGGCACAGCCCTTATGCCTGGCTGGAGCAGCAAGAGCCTGTCCTCCACACGGCCAGATTATGTAAATAATTTGCAAGGCAAAGTTCCAGTGGTATTAACACCTGCTTCTTCCGATGTGTACCTAGTAGTAAATCTTGTTTTGTAATTTGGAGGCATGTGTTAAGGCCAACAAGCAACCAAATTTCGCCTGCTCCGCCGGCTGTGGCGGGGGCCAGGGGGCCAGGGCCACACTTATTATTTTGGCATGTGAAAGAGCATTTTTTTTTTCCTAAAAAATCTTATGTAACGTCAACCACATCACCTCTGTGTGAGAGATAGAATGTATTCTTATCTTTTTGTATATTTTATACAAGTTAATTCTTGAATATTATCTTGACTACAGTGTATGTTGACTTGAATAGTTTATCATATGGGAAATATAAGGAAGCCATATGTCATTTACAGTATGTCTGATTTAGGTCCAGTCTTTGGGTGTTACCTTTGGTGATAAACCTCAAGGTTAAAGATTTTTTTCTTTACCTTATTGGGCAGATATAATCAAATATTAATTTTGATCTTCTGACTTTGCTTTTCCTGTCATATATTCTTTTCTTCCTTTCTTTTTTCCTCCCTCCCTTCTTTCTATACACTTAAAAAATAAAATATTTGTAATTTTGTTTTCCTAGGTTATGAGATGGATTTGTATAATTAAATTTCCATATAACTAGATTATAACCTGCTAAATGCCAAGATCCTTTCAACAGCAAGCTTCTTGGATGGGAATATTCAAATTTATTTTCTTGCCCTCTTAGAAAGTAAACACCAAACTTAATTTAACATTCTCGTTATTTATTTATTTAACCATTGGGAGTGGTGATGGTGATGGTGTTTTTCAGAAACTTGGCATTAAGCTGAACATTTATATCAATTATCTTATTTTCTCATTAGCACACAAATTAAGTATTAGTATCTTTAGACTAAGGATTAATTGAATCACCCCCAGGGCAGTAAAATAATTGTAACTTTCCAGTCACATGAGTTGTGAGTGGCAGAACGGTACTGTAAATTCTGGGCAGTCTGACCACACAGTCTGAACTCTTAATCACTATGCAGCATTACCTCTACATCTTTATAAAAATCAGCAGTTATATAGTACTAGAATGCCCTCAATAAGACTGTTTATTCCTGTATTAAAATCCCAATTTGGCTATTCTTTTTTTGGGGGGGGTCTGTACATCTGCTTTTCTAGTTTTTGTTTCCTCATTTTATGGCTTTTTCTTCTTTTTTTCTTTTGATAATTTACTACTGTCAAACATACTTGTTTATATCCCTCTTTTTTTTTTTTTCTAATCTCCTGTAGGCTTGAACATCAGGTAAACAACCTTGTTAATGTTTCTAATCTAAAAGTGAGTAGATCATAAATCAGGATAACATAAATTACAAGATAAATTATCTCCAAATATGCAGAGTGTTACTACAGTAAGATGTCTTGTGGGACACTCAAGATTTTTTTCCAGAAGGATCAAATACTTCATTATTGTATTTAAACATAACATATTTTTTGTTCCCGTTATCTTCTTGGCACTATGATATGATTTTTGTAGATTTATTCATTTCAAGTTATATGAAATGTATGCAGACAAGCAAGTTTTTTTATTGGAATGGTCAATTCTGGGAATAAATGAACAATAGGTACTTTTTAGTAACAAATCAAATCTACAAATATTTATTTTCTACCATATGCATGGTGCTGGGTAGGATGCAAATAAATATAAAGCATAGCTCCTTTCTTCAGAAGGAAACAGAATACAAGTATGTGAAAAGTAAATAATTTCCAATTTTATGGATACACAGGAAACTTATGTGTCATTTTGATACATCATTGACGTATCTATTAACTCTAGTGAATAGAACTAAGGTCTGGATGTGGGAGAACTTTTTGTATTCTAAAATTTTTGCTATGAGCTTGTTTTATTTTCACAATATAAATAAATGCTTAAAAAAAGTAAATAACAATAACTTTAAGTAACAGTTCAATACTATAGTAGAAGCAGTTCCCCAGTGATGAATTGATGAATGATAGCTGTTTAAAGTAAGGGAGAAATCTCTCTGGGTATTTAACTCGGAGATAGAATTTGAACTGCAGGATGGGTTTTTCTTGAGGTTTGGAGGATGAGTGCTATAACTGTACGATTTGTACATCTTTTGTGTTACTTTCATTCATCTTTTGCAATTTGGAAATTTAGATGATAACAGAAGTTTGATTGGGGCAAGGAAGTGAGATCCATGAGATAAGAGTACAATTTGGTGTTTGTTAGTGCTCAGTGCTTTGTCTGCCATCATCCTTTTACTGTATCCATTCTTTTCCTCTCCTTACTTCCAACCCCTTCATAAACTTGCCTGAGGAAATAGCTTCAGTCTTGTATTTTGCTTTCTTTTTTTTTGTGGGGGGGGGTGGGGGGTGTTCTAAGTTCTAAATGGCATGAAACGAACTGCCTGTCACCTGCCTTTCTATGATCACTTTGGTCTCGTTGTATCAGCCATGAGTAAACCTGACAATTCTATGAACAGCAGGACAGACTTGAATGTGGCATGTGTGCAAGGAGGGTATTTACTTTCCTCACACTTAAAAAAGTGCCACCAGAAAACACTTCCCTGTTGTTGGTCTTTTTTTGTTTGTTTGTTTTGTTTTGTTGTTGTTGGTTTTCACAGGAGGTTGGGGGCATATTTGGTGGGAGGGGTAGTAATTTAAGTTGTTCTATAACTTATTAACAAAACTTTGAAAATTTGTCTTATATGTAATTAGGTACTTTAATGTATTAGAGTTTCCATAAGAATTTTGGTGGGGCTCGCGCTCTCTTCCCTATGCGTAGGGCTCTTGCCCTGCTCCCTATGAAAGCCTTTTCATATTGCTCATGTGAAAGAGTAGGGGGAATCCCTCTGAGGTTTAGATAAATCATACCAGTTAGGAAAGTCCTGGGAGAGCCTGGGTGCTAAGTCTGACAAATCCTCTTATCTTTCTTACTGTACTCAACATCTAAAGGGCATTTCATTTATTTTCAGATAATTATGTTCTTTATCAGTAATTGTCAAATCAGGGAGAAGTGTGACAGGATCATGTGGGAGGACCTTTTCTAAATAAATAGCTACCTTGCTCCCCAGGATTCTGATGAATGTTGGGAAAGGAAAAAGGTTGAAGCAGATGTTTATTGGTATCAATAAGAGGATTTTAACAGTTGAGAGATTTCTTAATTCTTTATCTATTGCTGCACAACATCCCCCCACCTCCCCAAACTTAGCAGTTTAAAACAATAATGAACATTTATTCTCTCACACAGTTTTGTGGACCAGAAATTCAGGAGCTGGTTAGCAGTGTTGTTCTGGCTCAGGGTGTCGTAACATTGTAGTCAAGATGTCAGCCAGGATGTCATCATCAGAAAGCTTGTTTGGGGCTGGAGGATGGCTCACTCATATGACTGTTAGGAGACTTCACTTCCTCACTGGCCTCACTTCCTCACTTGGCTGGAAGCCTTAGTCCCAGCAGAGTGGACATCTTTGTAGAGCTGTTGGAATGTTCTCAGGACATGGCTGCTAGTTCCCCTAGAGTGAGTGATTCAAAAGAGGGAGCAAGGAGGAAGCTGCAGTACCTTTTGTGACCTAGTCTTGGAAATCATATACTGTCACTTCTGCCTTATTCTTTTCTTTAGAAGGGAGTCACTAAGCCAACCCACCCTCAAAGGGAGAGAATTAGGCTTCATATTTTAATAGGAGGAATGCTAAGGAATTTGTGGACATATTTTAAAACTAACATAGGGGATATAAAAGAAAAAAAATTTTTTTCCCCTAATATCTGGCATTAGAAAATATTTTGAGTCGTTCCATTGCAAGGTATTATGGATATATATAGGTTAAAGACTCTGCACTTTAGGATTTTGTAGTCCTAGTTGGGAAAGTTAGGCATTTATATAAACAACAAGAAACAAAGATAAAATATATTTCCAGAGTACTTGTGAATTTTTTCAAATTAACTTTTCCTCATATTGTTTCAATTTATTAAGTTTAATTGGAGAATGCTAACAAATCTTCCCTTCATTAACAAAAAATGTGCTGTTCCTGAGTGTGTGTTAGTTGAACTCTTTAGTGTAAACTCAGACATTCAGGTAATTTAATTACTTGATTTGCCTATTATACCAACTGTATAAAATATAGAAGAGAAATAGCAACATTTTAAATATATCTCATGAACTCTTTCAGTCTTAGGAAAAATAGCCATTCTCCCTTTAATGATCCTAGTTAGCTAATTGCTAATATAAAAGAAATACAGATACCAAATGAGAGTTCTGAATAGAGTTAATTATCCAGACTGTCAGTTTATAGATCTTTATGTAAACTACGATCCTTTTTGTAGCTTTGTATTTAATTAAACATTTCCTCCTAGTAAGGTAGTTTCTCTTTAAACAGAGAGGCAATATAGTACAGCAGAAAGATTGTGGGTTTGGGATTAGACAAATTCAGGCTTGAATCTTTGTTTTGTATTACCTGTGTGACCTTGGACCAGCAATTTAATCTCTGAGTCTGTTTTCTCATCTATAAGAATAGTACCAATCTCTTGAGGTTTATAGTGAAGATTAAGTGGAAATCATGTGAAGGGTTGCCCCGTGTTTCTTAGGTTCTCAGTAAATTTTAATTACCTTCATTTTACTCCTTTCCCTTAAAGAATGAAAAGATAAGGCAGTCAGGAAAGGTTTCTTTGAGGAGATATGTTTAAACTGAGACCTAAAGGTTCAGCTCTGTCCAGGCAGTGGGGGTAACGTGTGCAAGGCTGTAGGTGGAGACGAGCTTGACAATTTAGAGAACTAATCAAAGGCTTGGTGCCTGCACAGAGTGAGGATAAGATTGGAGAACTTAGTAGGAGCCAACTCTTAAAGCTCTTTGAGGTTGCGACAAGCATTAATTTGTATTTAATTCTGAGTGTAGTGGGAGTCATTGGAGAGTTTAAATCCACAAGGGCTGCAACTCTGATTTCCCAAATTTTGAGACAGTAGGCTGCAGTTAATCCCAGAAGAGGGATTTAATTTTCTTTTATTATTCAGAATCTGAGAATTTAATGTTTATTACTTGGTTTCAAGGTTTTTTTATTTTTTAAAATCCAGTGAATAAAATTTTCTAGAGGAGATCCATGTAGATCTAAGATCCTTTCTCAGCAAGAACTTTAAAATAACTGCAGGGACTGAGATAGACTCTCCCCCTCCTCTCTGTTCTGTTTCTGCTCCCAGAATTGAAGTTATTTTTTCCTCTGTCCTCTTTCTTCCTATTACTGCATTTTTAAGGAAGTTAGGAATTGAGCATTTGAAGTGAATTCTGCTGTCTCCCTCTGTTGTTTTTCTGTGGAGTGCTGCACGGTTTTACTGTTGGCTAAGCAGATTATCTGGAACACTTCGAAGGCACACATACTCCCATCCCTTTTTTCTCTTCATGCCAGCAATATTCTATTGCTATGTATCTGGGATATATAGTAGGGAGTAATATTGGTGATTAATTTATTAACCTCTGTTAACTTTGAAAGGAAAAATCTTGTCAGTGCTTTTAGGAAGAGTCAGCCTTAGATGCTGACTGATGCTTTCAAATAGTCACCTATTTTGACTTTCAAGATAGTAGCAGACTTAAGGATTTTTTGAATTGATTTGTTTGTGGCCAAAATATCAAGACTGTGACTATGATGATTTGTTTAAACCAATACCAAATACTTACTTTTTAAAGTAAGTAAAAATATATAATGTGTCTGTAGCAGGTACCGTTTTTTTCCCACCATTTCTCCTCTTCTGGATTGCCAAAGACACTGTGGAAACAGACATGCTTTCGCTTCTCTCCCACTCCACACTTTCCAGAAGCACTCAGGAGAGAAGCTGAGTGTGTTTTCCTACCTTCTGTTAGCTGTGGAGAAGGAAGAGGAAGAAAATGACTAATATTTAACAAATCTTTAGTGTTAGATAATACTTAATTGTCTTATTTAATCCTTATAAACATTTTTATAACACAGGTGATATTCTCTAGAAACTGAAGTTAAAGGATTGAGTAACTTGCCCATAGTCACACATCTCTTAACTGATGCACTCAGGATTTGAACGAGGTCTGTCTAATTCTGAATCCATGGCTGTCTTTCCTTTTCCATTCCTTTCTTCCCTTCTTCCCTTTTTCCCCTTCTCCTTCCTCCTCTATCTTCCTTCTTTCTTTTCTTCTCCTTCCTTCTTTCTTCTCTTTTCTTTCCTTTTGTTCCCTTCCTTTAAAAAAAACCCCTTTTATTATTATAGAAGTAATCTAGGTGTGTTGTTGAAAATTATAAAATGCATACATACTTTATATTTTACTTAAATATTTAGATAAGCAAAAAAAGTTAAATTCCCACCATTTAGCACCTACCATTGTCTGAACACTTAATGTTCCTTTGCCTTTTTTTAGCTCTCCCAACATTTCAATAAATTTTCATCTTTTTTTAGTGAGCTGATTAACCCCAAAGTTTCCTTTGCAATTGATTTTTCCAAACCAGTATCAGTCTAGTATATGCATTGCATCTACTTGTTACGTCCTTTAAGTAAGATCCCAAATATAGTCCTAGAGAGTAAAGTCACTGGCAAGATTCAGTTGGGAGGAAATTTATATATTATCTCCTAAAGCTGGTTAATATAAATTTTCTGTGACTTTTATGTTTTTCACAAGTTTTCCATGTGAATGACATGAAGGTTAAATATGTCAGTTAAGCATTCACATTACTGTAGGAATAGAAAAATGGTGATTGATGCCTGCATTTGGGAATCTGGGAGGGAAACTGGAATCTGAAGATCTTTTGGCCACCTTTAAAAAAAGGGGAGAATAACAACTGATAACCAGTTCTAAACTCATGAGCTAATTCTCCTTAAGTGCCTTTACTTTGTCGGATGAACGATATCATATACTCTCGTACATGGCTATCATAATTGTGGTTCTTTTATGCCTCATATGGATATATTGCAGCTGTAAAAGTTTTTAACAGAATACTTTTTCAGAATAGTGGCCTGAATTAGAACTGACTTTATCATGCATGTTCTCTCTATAATGCATCACAGACATCTCTGTTGGTCTCTTTTCAGAATGGAGAGTTGTGGCCACATAACCCTGAGCAAATAGCAGGACCTTCTTATTCCGTAGTTCCCTTATCTCTAGATGGAATGGAAATGCCCTGTTTCCTTTGATTCTGAACTGCAAACATTTTTTTTTCATATTCTAAGTGCTCTGAAGTTGGGATGTATGTTTATGATTGCTATGTCTTACTATTAGCCAGATGACAATAGAGATGAAGTTATTTGAAAATCTTTTGTTGATACCTTCTGGTAAGATAATAGCAACTAGCCACCTTCAGAGATCTGATGGTAGTACTTACCTCAAAGGGTTCTTTTGAGTATCAAATTAGTTAGTATATATATAAAGCACTTAGTACCTGCTACATAATAAATGCTATATGTGTTAGCTATTTTTTTGTTAAAGTCTTTATTGAACTTGTTACAATATTGCTTCTGTTTTATGTTTTGCTTTTCTGGCCCTGAGGCATGTGGGATCTTAGCTCCCTGACCAGGGATTGAACCTGCACCCCCTTCATTGGAAGGCAAAGTCTTAATCACTGGACCACCGGGGAAGTCCCTGTGTTAGCTATTTTTAATATCTATTAAAAATATAACAACCATGGTTGGCTGATTTATTTATAATTTTAAGATTATATAATACCTTTTCTCTGTGGAACACAAAACACTTTCCATTGGACATTTTGAAAAAGAAAACTGAATTCCTTAATGTTATAGATATATAGTAAATACAAAAGAGAGAAGATTACTGAGTTTTTGAATTTTCTAGTTTAACTCCTTACCATTATTTCATTCTTCTTTCTGATTACCGATTTGTTACAGATTTATAGATAAAATATTCTTTAGTTTTTACCAAATAGGAAAGTTGCCTGTGATATTGGGGGAAAAAAACCCAAGGAACTTATTTCTTTTCATATGGTACTGTACTGTTCACTAAATGATATGGACTCTATGCCATATTATAATTGCCATATAAAGTTATCAATTGTCATATTATAATTTTTTTTTTAATGTAGATTTTTCCAGGGTGATTTCCTTTGTGGTAAATTAAGGTAGTGGTAAAATAGTCTAGACACCTTGTTACCTTTCATGGGAATGAAATGTACACAAATTTAGCTGTTTCATGATAAAACAGTGGAAGGTTGCGTTTTACTGAGTTCCTCTGTGTCAGAGTCTGAGCACTTTACAAGTGCACTTATATTAACCTTGCTATTCATAACATTTTCCTTTTTACATATACCCTATGTAAAGTTGGTATTTTTACCTCCATTTTACAAAGCTGAGAGAGGTTAAAAATCTTGTTACCTTATTAGTAAATACCAGGATTTGAACCCAGTTCTACATTATTCTAAAATCTCCGAAAGCTGGTTAAAATTTAAAACTGAAATAGCTGGATCTTCTCTTTTTAGACTAGATCAGTGCTTCTGAACGTTTTCTTCTTTATGTCTCCTACCCCATGCCACTCCCACCCCCCAGCCTTAACCCCCCCCCCCCAAAAAAAACTTTATTTTTTGGAGCAGTTTTAGGTTTATAGGAAACTTGTACAGAAAGTACAGAGTTCTCATACCATCCAGCCCCCTCCCCAACCCCTGCACCCAACACATGCACAATTTCTTCTATCATTAGTGCGGTACATTTGTTACAGTTGATGAGCCAGTATTCATACATTATTATTAACTAAAGTCCCTAGTTTAGGTTAGGTTTCACTCTTTGTGTTGTACAGTTCTATGGTTTTGACAAATGCATAATGTCATGCATTTATCATTACATTATCATACAGAATAGCTTCACTGCCCTAAAAATGCCCTGTGTTCCCCCTCTTCATCCCTCTTCCACTTCCCTGTCCCCCTGAATCCCTGGCAATCATTGGCCTTTTTACTGTCTATAGTTTTGCTTTTTTCAGAATGTTCTGTGGTTGGAATCATATAGTCTGTAGCCTTGTCAGACTGGCTTCTTTCACTTAGCAATAGCCATTTAAGGTTTCTCCATGTCTTTTGGTGGCTTGATATGTCATTTCTTTTTATTGCAGAATAATACTCCACTGTATGGATATACCACAGTTTGTTTATACTATCAAAGGACATCTCTTGTTTGCTTCCAATTTTTGACAGTTATGTATTTGTGAGCTCGTTACTTGTTGGACCAGAAAAGCAAAATCTCAAGGAGCCTTTTAGACCCCACCATGAAATTTTAATATCATAGATATAATATGCATTTGTTTATGTGGCCCTTTGGAGGGCCATCAACCATTTAATTAATTAATTAATTTTTATATTTATTTCATTTATTTATTTGGATGCACTGGGTCTTGGTTGTGGCAGACGTGTTCCTTAGTTGCGGCCGGCAGGCTCCTTAGTTGCAGCTTGCTGGTTCCTTAGTTGCAGCACATGGGCGCCTTAGTTGTGGCTCACCAGCTCCTTAGTTGTGGCATGCGAACTCTTAGTTGCGGCATGCATGTGAGATCTAGTTCCCTGACCAGGGATCGAACCCGGGCCCCCTGCATTGGGAGCGTGGAGTCTTAACCACTGCATCACCAGGGAAGTCCCTCAATCATTTTAGTAGCTAAAATTTTTCGTCTTCCGAGAACCGTCTTTAAGGTAACTGCATAGACCACTGAGCTCAGCCATTGTGTCAGTATTCCAGATTGCAGCAAAGAAGAAGGGGATAAGACCAAAAGACTCCACTGTTCAGTTGAACCAATTACATATAAGTAACCTTTCCAGAAAGTCCCACACAACATTTCCACGTGATCTCATTAGCCAGAATTTAGACATGTGGCTACACCTGGCTATAAGAGAAAGTAAACTAGATGCATTACTGCCCCAGATAAAATTGGGGCTCCATTATTAAGGAAGGAAGAGTGCGTATTGGATAGGAAAGTAGCATTCTCTACCATAGAGAAGGAAATAATAGCTTCTGTTTCTACTGAGATACAATAGGTAATTCTGAAAATTTTGTTGATTATTGCAAGTTTGTAATAAATTAATTTTAGTCATCTATTGACAAGGTCTTTCTTATAAATTCCTTGTTGGAAGGAACATGGAGGATTGCCATGGACATATATTCAGAGGGCTTTAAAAAGGTACTTCTGGGAAATAAGACAGATTATACTTTGATTTTTCACTATAGAGAGGAATAATCTTTCTTATTTTTACTCTTCATACTCAAGCTCTGGAGTTCTAAGGGGATTCTGACATTATCCTTTGCAAGCTTTATTTAGCTGTTATATGCATACCAATTCTAGTTAGATTTCATTCTTTGTTTTCTGATGTTCGAAAAGAAAATTAGAGAAAACTTGAGATATATAAATTATTCCATGAGACACTCAAAAAATATTAGTTGTGCCTATTTTTGCATGCAATCATGTTTTTTTCAAAGCTGTTGCAAGTTTTATTGCTGAGATACTTGGGAAACATGTTCCTGTCTCATTCTGTTATTCTTAGATGATTGAGCTGGAAATGTTTATGCAGCTTTTATAATGGTGACTTATTGGCTGAGTATGTGTGCCTGCTGCTGTCTTTGGCATTTGAATAATGAATTAACTTGTAGGTGGCCTTGGGAAGGGAATGTTATGAATGGATTTTGCCTACGCTTTTTTGGTAGCAAATTATATTTGCTACGAGGTTGCTGTGCCATACCTTTATTTCTTCAACTATTACAAAGCTATTAATTTTCACAGTGATAGATGGCAGTAACCTTTCCCACACCGACCTAGTCTCAGCATGGCGTAATGTCAGGCTAACCTGTGGGTGGAGATGTCTATATAAAGGCTTGGTATGAATGCCAAAGTCACTTAATAGCATAAAATGCTTTCTTTTAGCAGTAGCCTTTGGCTGTTTCCAGCTTTCTTAAGATTGGTTCATTTATTCCATACAACATGGATTATTTATGATGTTGCACATTATAGCTATAATTAAATCTTCCTTTGAATTGGTTATGCCAAAAGTAGATGCTTATGGTAAATAACTCATTATTTTATTTTGAACTTTTGTATTAGGAGGATTGGATATTTTGTCTTCACCTTTACCTTCCATTCTACTCTCCTTAAGTTTGTTTATAAAAGCAGTAAAATGGGTAAGTGAATATGAACAATCTATTAAAATATATATAAGCTCACAGGCTCCCTTTGGCAAATAAATGAGATTATACAAAGCAAGATGTTTTTTCCCTGGTGGTCTGAGATGCAGTAAGAGGACAACGTTGTGTACATAATGTACAGCTGGAGAAAGCTCACTTTACTGAGCAACTTTATTCCTGAAGTGATGTGGCTTTCATTTTCCAGACTTGCCATAAAATGATTGAGTTGTTAGTTTACCATAAGCATCTGCACTGGAGTAACTGGTATTTCTCTGATGTTCATTTTTTTTTTCTTTACTCATTTTTTAAAAAGGGTATAAAACCATAAGTAAGGGATTAGATAAAAGAAGGGACAAAAAAGAGTAAGCCTTGGTAAACTGCTTTGACTTTTAATTTTGACCCTTCAGGGGCAAGTTTCATATATACATCTTAAATCGTCCAAAGGAAAACCATTTAGTTACTGTCTCCTTAATGGCGAATTTAAACACAGTCATTTTATTACAAGCATAATCAACAGGCTGACTGTGTTTTATCTATTTTATTCTTGACTGTTTACTAGGTTAGAGTTTAGAAATTTGGAGAGTTGTCCATGGCTACTTAAAGCTGTTATTCTACACTTAAACGAATATCAGCATGTAAATATATGGGTTTATTGAGGCAGTCTTGGAGATTGCCTTTGTAATTTTGCAAATTACATTTTCTTTTGCTATAATTTTCCACTTGTCTTCTGTATCTCTTATCTGGAAAAAAACGGGACTACTGGGATGGTTAGGTGCGTGCTTGCTTGTGCCTCTTCCCCACCCCACCCCCCACCCTTTCATCTTCCCTTCCTTACTTCTTTTAAATATAGATAATTATAATTATTTCATTAGGGAGGATTTTGCCATGTGGAAGATCTACACCAGTGTAAAAATGTGCTTGTTGAGCTAGGTTATTCTAGGACATAAGCTATATCTAAACTATTCATTAATTTAAGTGTTACATAGCGATATGAAAACTAAGAAGCCTTTTACTGATTCCTAAGATATGGAGAATAAAGATAGGAAGAGTTTATGTTCTTAGATATTTTTGAGTATTTGATGTATACAAGGGAACATACTAGGCACTTGTAGGAGTTTTAACCTCTTAAGGAGCATGCCAAAGTCTGATTAAGTAAACATGTATCTTAAGTAGATTTTTTTTTTCTGATGGTTGTACACATTGTCAATAAAAGAAATTGCAAAATTGCTGTGGTTTTAATTCGTTTTTCTCCCTTAGCCTAAATATTTCTTTCAGTGCCTCTTCAACCATGGCAATCTTTCTCTTCTGTGTCATCTCTTAATTTTCTGTTATTTGCCTAATGGTGTTTGCTCTCTTTGTCTTTTTTCCATATTTTGCCTTAATCATTAATTTACCGTTTTGCCAAACATTTTGAGTATCACTTGAAGAGAGATTCCATAGTCTCTCTGTGAGACACATCGGAACAAAGTAGTCACTTTAAAAAGGATGTTCTTTTTTGTTTTGTTTTTTTTTAATTAATTAATTTATTTTTGGCTGTGTTGGGTCTTCATTTCTGTGCGAGGGCTTTCTCTAGTTGCGGCGAGCGGGGGCCACTCTTCATTGCAGTGCGCGGGCCTCTCACTGTCACGGCCTCTCTTGCTGCGGAGCACAGGCTCCAGACGCGCAGGCTCAGTAGTTGTGGCTCACGGACCTAGTTGCTCCGTGGCATGTGGGATCGTCCCAGACCAGGGCTCAAGAACCCGTGTCCTCTGCATTGGCAGGCAGATTCTCAACCACTGCACCACCAGAGAAGCCCAGGATGTTCTTTTTTGTATGAAATCAAAACCATCCTATAGGACTTCCCTGGTGGCACAGTGGTTAAGAATCTGCCTGCCAATGCAGGTGACACGGGCTCGATCCCCGGTCTGGGAAGATTCCACGTGTTGCGGAGCAGCTGGGCCCATGAGCCACAACTACTGAGCCCATGTGCAACAACTA
Organism: Balaenoptera physalus; assembly: GCF_965194825.1. NCBI lineage: Eukaryota > Metazoa > Chordata > Mammalia > Artiodactyla > Balaenopteridae > Balaenoptera > Balaenoptera physalus. The sequence continues at coordinate 52,921,529 of NC_138882.1, read as the reverse complement.
CTGAAGCTCGCATGCCCTAGAACCCACACACGGCAACTACGGAAGCCCATGCAATCTGGGGCCCTTGCGCCTAGAGCACGTGCTCAGCAACAGGAGAAGCCACTGCAATGAGAAGCCCACACACCGCAACTAGAGAAAACCCGCATGCAGCAACAAAGACCCAACACAGCCCCCCCCCCCCAAAAAAAAACCACCGTCCTATATTCTCCTTAAACACTTTCCCATCATCCTTCCTTCTACCACCTTCCTAAATGGAAGGCAGATTTGATCAAATAGTGCAGTCTGAATGATTTTCTGTTACACTTAAAATAAATTACATTTAAGATGCAAATAGGATCACTGATTCTTAATTATCTTTTGTCTGACCATTGGTTATCCTCCTTCATTAGCTAATGGGAACAAATTAGACTAGGAATGGCTGTTAGTGGATTGGATTTGGAAACTGCCTCAACCCCAGTATATAAACATTGTGAGTTCTGTTAGTGTTGTTTTCTGCTTTAGATGCTTCAACTTGTAATTTTCCCATTTTTAAAAGTATTGTCCTCTTTTGGAGAGTTAGATTGTAAATTAGCTCCTTGTTAGGTCATTAGATAAGCTTGTTCCTTAAACTTTTCATCTTCTTTTTTTTAATTTTTTTTATTTATTTATTTTATTTTTATTTTTTATTTTTTTTTTTATTTTTTTTTTTTAAACACACGTCACATACCCTTTACCATCATCACCATTTTATTTTATTTTTTTATTTTTTTAAGCTAAAAGGATATATTGTACAGCATGGGAATATAGCCAATATTTTATAATAACTATAAACAGAGGGAGTATAACCTTTAAAAATTGTGAATCACTATGTTGTACACCTGAAACATATATAATATTGTAAGTCAGCTGTACCTCAATGAAAAAAGATTTTAAAAAATTGATTCAATGACTTTTGGAAGTTTTTATTTCTTCATTTTGGGGAAACAGTGAGGAATGTCTTTGGTTGTACAAAATTTAGTCACATTTAGTTAGGTGAAAGCATAAAGAAGTTTTTTGTTATTGTATGGAAGTATGAACATGTATGGAAAGATGGTTATAAATATTGAGTAGCCAAAGGAATGAACTATGTCAGTTATTAACCTATTGTCTCTCAATTCAACCCACTCTCTATACTCTGCTGGAGACTACAACACTCCTCTCTCAGTAATTAATAAAACAAAATCATAGGCAGAAATTCATCAAGAATATAGATGTCCTAAAAATAATACTATTGACTTGACCTAGCTGACCTAGAACACTCCACCCAACAACAGAAAAATACACTTTTCAAGTGTATATGGAACATTAACTATAATAGACCATATTTTATACAATGAAACAAACTTTAGCAACTTTAAAAGAATTGAAATCTTACAAAGTGTATTCTCTGCTCATAAGAGAATTAAACTAGAAATCAACAGCAGAATGATATCTGGAAGATCCCAGGTATTTAGAAATTAAGTCCCAAATAACTGGAAATTAAATAACACATTTCTAAATTACATATTGGTTAAAGAAGAAGTTTCGAGGGAAGTTAGAAATATTTTAAGAGAGGAGTGTTGGTATCTCTGACTATAATTGTGGATTTGTCTATTTGTTCTTAGAGTTCTCTTGCTTTTTGCTGCATGTATTTTGAAGCGCTGTTATTAGGTGCATAAACATTTAGGAGGTTTGTGTCCTCTTAAATGACCAGTTAATCATGATGAAATGATTCTCAGTATCTCTGGTAATAGTCTTTGCTCTGAAATCTACTTTGTCTGATATTAATGTAACCACTCCAGTTTTCTTTGATTAATAATAGCATGGTATATATTTTAATTCTTTTATTTTTAACTTATTTGTATCTTTATATTTAAAGTTGGTTTCTTGTAAGCAAGATATAATTGGGTTTTTTTTTTTTTTTTTTCACACACACACACTGTATTTTATTTTTACAAGAGATAAATAGACTGACACCAAGCATTGTACATGGATGACCACAACAAAAGCAACAATGATTGCAATTACCAAACATGAAACACACTCATACTATGTCATAATATTGACATTCAGTCCAGTAATCCTCCACTGTAACAGCTCCTTTACTTTGCAGTGAAAATTGATTTGTATATTCTTTGCCTCTGAGTCCTTGTGGGATTTTTTTTTTTTTTAAATTCAGACAGAAAGTCACAAAAATTATACTCATCCTCATCAGTTCACTCATCTTCTTTTCATCTTCTTTTTTTTTAAATACTGTTAATACTTTTTTAAAAATTAATTAATTAATTAATTAATTAATTAATTAATTAATTAATTTTTGGCTGTGTTGGGTCTTCCTTTCTGTGCGAGGGCTTTCTCTAGTTGCAGCAAGTGGGGGCCACTCTTCATCGCGGTGCGCAGGCCTCTCACTATCGCGGCCTCTCTTGTTGTGGAGCACAGGCTCCAGACGCGCAGGCTCAGTAGTTCTGGCTCACGGGCCTATTTGCTCCACGGCATGTGGGATCTTCCCAGACCAGGGCTCGAACCCGTGTCCCCTGCATTGGCAGGCAGATTCTCAACCACTGTGCCACCAGGGAAGCCCAAACTTTTCATCTTTTATAGATTTTCTGAGATGTTTTTAAAAATTAAAAGCCTTGTTTTGTTGTCTGATTCAATTAAGAAATTATAGCCTATTGGACTTAACTGTTTTGTATTTTTAAAGGCAAAATAAGAATCCATTGATTATTTTCTCCATAAAAGATAAAATATCACCTGCTGTTATATTAATGGGGACATTAGGGATTAAATTCAAATATCATGATATAGAAATAATAAATACTTGTCGCTTCTATGGGGATTGTTTGTAGTTCAAAATTCTTTCATCATCATTATCATCATCATCATCATCAATTTTTTAAACTGTAGTTTAGGATCTCTCAACCTTTAAGTATATTACATTTCCCTGAGCTTTTGGGAGTGGGAGGAAAGGGGAAGAGAAAGGGAAGTAAGATCTGTAAAAATCTGTGAGTAGGGGAGGAGTGATATCTTCACTGGGGATTTTTGTAATCTTTGGAGAGGTGGAAGCGTCAGGCATAGCTGTCTTAGAGATAATTGTTTTGACGGTTAAATGTAGATTTCTAAGGACTGAGGATTCTTGCTATTTTATAATTTATGAGGAAGTAGTAATTGTAAAATTATAGAGCTGGAAGTGTTCTCATTGCAGGTCAACTCTTATATTTCAAAGGTAAGGAAATTGAGGTTTTGAGAAGATAAATAGCTTGACCAAAGCTGGTATAAGCGCTAGTATAGTAATTCATGCCTCCTGAATACAGTTCGTGTTAACAGTGACAGTGGTTTAATGAACACTTGCTTTGAATGGGCTCAACATTTTTAAAGACGTGTAGCTTTCTGATTTTTTAAAAAAATATAGGTTATTGTATCTAGTTTTCAAAATGTGTGAAGTTTGTATGTAAAGTTATAAAGCTGTGATTAGATGGTGATGGTAGTTGGCCCTCTGTATACACGGGTTCTGCTTCCTTGGATTCAACCAACCAGGGATTGAAAATATTCGGGGGAAAAAATACCAGAAAGTTCCAAAAAGAAAAACTTAAATTTGCCCTTGCAGGCAACTATTTACATAGCATTTACACTTTATTAGGTATTATAAGTAACCTAGAGATGATTTAAAGTATATATGGGAGGATGTACATAGGTTATGCAAATACTATGCCATTTTATATAAGGTACTTAAGCATCTGCAGATTTTGGTATCCATGGGGTGTCCTGGAACCAGTCCCCCCCGTCAGATACCGAGGGATGACTGTACATTTTTGGTGGAATATTTTAATTAGTGCTTTTTGTTTGTTTGCCTGCTTTTTAGTGTTGTGGAGGTTGAATAAAAGGTTATTTAGGTCTTTTGTACATTTTCTGTTTTACAGGTGAAACAATACTTTAAATACTGCTTATAACCCTAAAATGATCATTAGGAAAGTGTGGTAAATTTTTTTCTTCAAAAATATTCCCCAGTGGAAAAGAAAATAAACATCTGCATCAAACAAGATGCTTACCTGGGGTTAAAAATAAAAGGCAAAATGAATATTAATAAAAAGCAGCTAGTTACTTCTAAAATTTCAGGGGTATCAGTAAAATTTGCTGAAATTTCTCATGTTAAAGGATTCATTTAATTGGCTCTATATCTCCTTAAGCATTGTAGGGTATTACATTTTAGACCATTTTCCTTAAGGAGTTACTACTTAGTAGTCGCAGATGATCACTGAAACTCCCCAAATGGATGTGCAACTTGAAGTAATTGTGCTTTCCATATGTAATTGTGCTTCATTATTCATGGATTCTGTGTTTGAGAATTTGTCTACTCGCTAAATTTTATTTGTAACGCAAAATCAATACTCTGATGCATTTGTGGCCATTTGCAGAACAGCAGAAAATCTGAGTTCCCGGATGTGCAGGTTCCCAGGTGAGATCAAACAGGGCAACCCTCTGTCTTCTTGTTTTAATTCTCATACTATAAACGTGTGTCCTTTTTGCTGTCTATTTAATTCCACATTTTATCCTATTTTTGTGCTTTTTGTTGGTGATTTTACAATTTAAAATGGCACCCAGGCATAGTGTTTAAGTGCTATCTTGTGTTCCTAAGCTCAAGAAGGCTGTGATGTACTTTATGAAGAAAGCATGTATGTTAGATACATTTCATTGAGGCATGAGTTATAGTGCTGTTGGCTGTGAGTTCAGTGTTAGTCAACAATATATATTAAGATACTTTAAACAGAAACACACATAAACAAGATTATATTGATCAGTTGATGAAAATGTTGTCCGCAGAGGCACACAGGAACTTAACTATTTCCCTTAGCAGTAATGGTCTAGTAATCACTAATTCAGTGTTTGCAGTGACTTTATAGAACATACCTACAACAAATAATGAGAATCGATTGTATAGTGTGGTAGCCAGCCTCTGAAATGACCTCTAATGATCCAAGCCTCCTTGTATTCACACCCTAGTATAGTCCCCTTCCACACTGAATCTTGTGTGACCAATAAAATATGGTGGAAGTGATGATTTGTAACTTCCAGGACTAGATCATGAAAGGCATTATTACAAATTTGGCGCTTGGATTGCTCTTTCTTGGGGGAGTCAGCTATTGTACCCAGAAGATATCTATGTACTCTTATAGAGAAGCCCACCTAGAAAGGAATTGAGGACCCCAGCTGAGGTATAGTAAAAATATATATTTGGTCATTGTCTCCAGTTTCTGGCATAGAGCCCCTAGGACCCTTGGAGTTTCCTGCATGTTAGGAGTGTCTTTTGTTATTCATAATGAGCCACTTTTGATCTCATCTGAGTTTGTGTAGGTGAGGTGACTTAGGGTGGGCCACCTGGTTGGCCTCAGGATGGGGCTGGTCACCAGAAAGACCAAGTGATTAAAAGGTGGGAGCTTTCAACCCACCAACTGACCTCCAGGGAAGGAAGGAGAAGCTAGATATTGAGCTCTTTAGGAGCTTTTGAACCGTGAGATTGGGTGAGCTTCCAGATTGGTAAACACATGGGGTTGCTGAGCAGGTGGTGTGGAAGGGCATGGAAGTTCCACAGGGACTCCCCTACCCACCCCCCCATACCTTGCCCATGCATCGCTTCCATTGGGCTGTTCCGGAGTTTATCATTTATAATAAACTGGTAAATGTAGGTAAAATGTTTTCCTAAGTTCTGCGAGTTGTTCTAGCAAATTATTGAACCTGAAGAGGGGGTTGTGGGAACCCCCAGTTTAGAGCCAGTCGGTCAGAAGTATGGGTGGCCCCCTGTAGACTTGTGACTAGCACCTAGCAGTCTTGTAGGACTGAGCTTTTAACCTGTGGGCTCTGTGCTAACCCTGAGCAGTTAGTGTCAGAATTGAATTGAATTGTTGGACACTTGGTGTTGGGGAATTGGGGAATTGGTGTTGGAAAAGACACCATATATTTGGTGTCAGAGATTTAAAAAACTGTACACAGCTGTAGCACCAACTTGCCAGTCAGGTGAGTGACACCTTGGAAATTGATCTTCCATATCCAATCAAACCTTCAGTTGGATGTAGCCTAAGCTGCCATCTGACTGTAACTACCTGGGAGACCCCATGTGAGAATTAACTGGCAGAGCTTGTCTCAAATTCCTGACTCACAGATCCTGTGAGACTAATACATGATTACTGTGATTTTTAAGCCTCTAATTTTTGGGATAATTTGTTATGCAGGCATAGAAACTGATACATCTCTCTCTCTCTCTTATTTTTAACCTTTTTGATAGAAAATTTCAAGCATACACAAAAGTGGAGAAAACCGTGTCATGCGTCCCATGTGACCATTAGTCAACTTCAACGATGATTAACTCATGGCCAATCATTTATACCAGTTTACTCCCCAGTCACACTTCAGATTATTTTGAAGCAAATCCATACATTTTTTTACCCATATATATTGCAGTATGTATTTATAAAAGATAAGAACTCTATAAATCATTATTATATCCCTCCAAGTTAATCATTTCTTAAAAATCATCTAATACCCAATCACTATTCATATTTCCCTGGTTTTATAATTTCATTTTACATTTAGTTTATTTGAATGCGATCCAGATAAGTTCCTGCATTTTAATCATTGATATATTCATAAGTCTCTTCTACTTTGTAGGTTCTTCCTGTTTCTCTCTCTTTCTCCCACCCCACCCCTTGCAATGTTTTGTTGAAGAAATAGGATTGATTCTCTTTTGCAGTTTCCCACAGTCTAAGTTTTGCTGACTGCATCCCTGTGGTGTCATTACCATGTCATCTTGCCCCTGCACTTCCTAAATATTTGTAGTTATATCCACGGGCTTGATCTGATTTAGATTTTTTGGCAAGACTGTTTTGTTAAACAGCCTTATTGAGGTATAATGTACATAATGTAAAATATACTAGCTTTAAGTAAACAATTCAATGAATGTCTGTATATTTATAGTTATGCAACTATTATAACAATTTTAGAACACTTGCAACACACTAATCATGCCCATTTATAATCACTTCCTATTTCTGCCCCTAGACTTAGGTAACCACTAATCTATTTCTGTCTCTGTAGATTGGCCTTTTTTTTTTTTTGACATTTCATGTAAATGGAATCATAGAAAACATGTTCTTTTGTGTCTTGCTTCTTAGTACAGAGTATATTTTTGAGTTCATCCATGTTGTGGCATGTATCAGTAATTAGTCCTTTTTTATTGTTCAATATGGTATTTCATTATATGGATATATCACATTTGACCATTCACCAGTTGATGTCTCTTAATAATAATGCTGCCTCATACAACTCAAAGCAGAAAAACAAAAACAGAATGCAAAAACAATCCAATTAAAAAATGGGCAGGAGAACCAAATAGACATTTTTCCAAAGAAGACCTACAGATGGCCAACAGATACATGAAAAGGTGCTTAACATCCCTAATCATCAGGGAAATGTAAATCAAAACCACAGTGAGCTATCACCTCACACCTGTCAGAATGGCTTTTATCAAAAAGGCAGATATATGTGCTAGTGAGGATATGGAGAAAAGGGAACCCTTGTACACTGTTGGTGGGAATGTAAATTGGTGCAGCCACTGTGGAAAACAGTATGAGGGTTCTCAAAAAATTAAAAATAGAATTATCATATGGCCCAGCAAATCTACTTCTGGGTATATATCCAAAGGAAACAAAATCTTATCTCAAAGAAATATCTGTACTACCATGTTCATCACAGCATTATTCACAATAGCCAGGACACAGTAACAACCTAATATGGTATATTTTTATACAATGAAATATTATTTAGCCATAAAAAAGAATGAAGTCCTGCCATTTGTGACAACATAGATGGACCTTGAGGGTCCAAGTAAAATAAATCAAACAGAGAAAGACAAATACTGTGTGATCTCACTTTTATGTGGAATCTAAAAAAAACTAAAGATAGATACAGAGAACAGATTGGTGGTTGCCACAGGCAGGGGGATAGGAGAATAGGGGAAATGGGTGAAGGCGGTCAACATGTAAAAAATTCACTTACAAGGTAAATAAGTTCTGGGGATTTATAATACGTAGCATATTGACTGTGGTTAACAATACTGCATTTATATTTGAAAGTTGCTAAGAGACTAGATCTTAAAAGTTCTCATCACAGGGAAAAAAATTGTAGCTGTGTGAGATGATTGATGTTAACTAAACTTATTGTAATCATTTAGCAATATATACATATATCAAATAATTTTGTTGTACACCTTGAATATATAATACAATATTATATGCCAATTATATCTCAATAAAACTGGAAAAAAAACCTGAAAAGAAGAAAAGAATAATGCCACTATAATATTTTTTAATATATTTATTTATTTATTTATTTATGGCTGCATTGGGTCTTCGTTGCTGTGCGCAGGTTTTCTCTAGTTGTGGCGAGCGGGGGCTACTCTTCGTTGTGGTGTGTGGGCTTCTCATTGTAGTGGCTTCTTGTTGTGGAGTATGGGCTCTAGGTGCTCAGGCTTCAGTGGGCTTCAGTAGTTGTGGCTCGTGGGCTCTAGAACGCAGGCTTAGTAGTTGTGGCTCACGGGCTTAGTTGCTCCAAGGCATGTGGGATCTTTCCGGACCAGGGCTCAAACCCGTGTCCCCTGCATTGGCAGGCAGATTCTTAACCACTGCACTACCAGGGAAGTCCCACCGCTATAATCTTTTGTATGTAAGTTTTTGTGCAAACATATGTTTTCATTTCTCTTGTGCAGATACTTAGGAGTGGAATTGCCAGGTAATATTATAATTCTATAACTAACCTTTAAAAAGTCTGCCAAACTGGGCTTCCCTGGTGGCGCAGTGGTTGAGAATCTGCCTGCCAATGCAGGGGACACGGGTTCGAGCCCTGGTCTGGGAAGATCCCACATGCCGCGGAGCAACTAGGCCCGTGAGCCACAACTACTGAGCCTGCGCGACTGGAGCCTGTGCTCCACAACAAGAGAGGCCGCGATAGTGAGAGGCCCGCGCACCGTGATGAAGAGTGGCCCCCGCTTGCCGCAACTAGAGAAAGCCCTCGCACAGAAACAAAGACTCAATACAGCCAAAAATAAATAAATAAATAAATTAATTAATTAAAAAAAAAATCTGCCAAACTATTTTCCAAGATATTGCCTGTCTTTATGACATGCCTATCATTTTAGTTGTCTAATGTTCATTCTATAGCTCCATGACCCAAAACTAGCAACATAGCTATTTAAATTAATTAAAATAAAATTAAAAATTCAGTTCCTTTGTCACACTAGTCACATTTCAAGTGCTTAATAGTCGCATGTGGCTAGTGGCTACTATATGGAATAGCATAGAAAGAACATTTCCATCATTGCAGAGACTTTTACTGGACAGTGCCAGTTTATAGTCTGTTTACAGGAAGGGCTCAAGGGAATTATATTCCCTGGGTTCTTGCATATTCATAAAAGTATGTGCCAATATACTTTAAGGTCAGTTTGTGTTGCTATAGAATCTTTGGTTATACACGTCTTGTAGCTGTTGGTGTTATTGCCTTGTTTGCTTATATTTTGAGGTTCGTGGGAATTTCACTTTATCTAGTTTTTAAAAAAATGTTGTTTGTGAATTATTGGTTTAGGTATCCTAGTTGTTCTGTTTTCACAGGGGAATTTAGGGAAATTCAGAAGTCTGCAGCCTTCATCGTCATCGTCCCCAAATCCCTTCACATTTATTTTACTTGTACCTGTTACTGAGAATTGTAAAGGGTTAGGGCTAGGAAGAACTGGGAGGTCATTTAGTCTCTAAACTTCATTTTAGAGGTGCAGAATCTGAAATTTGGAGAATTGCATGGTTATAAGCAGAGTCAGGATATACCCCAGTTTGCTTGAGTCTCATCAGTGCTCTTCCCCACATCTGTAGCACTGAGACAAAGGATAAATTAAAGGGGAAGTCAGATGATTTACAAAGACAAAACGGATACTTGGGTTTAATTGGCTCATAAGGTTAAATGAAAAGAAGGAAAGGGAAGCAGCGTAACCAACTGAAACAGTTATAAAGAATCAGATATAATATTCAGATATACGAATATGTATTGTGTGTTTATAAATATAATTTTAAAAATTTAAGACTTTTTTTAAAGAGCAGTTTTAAGTTTACAACAAAATTGAGAGGGAAGTATAGGGAGTTCCCATATACTCTCTGCCCCCCACATGCATCCTCCCCCCACCCCCCCACCAGAATGCCAGAATGGTGTATTTTTACAAGGATGAATCTACACTGACACATCACATAGTCTACCTAAGGTTTCGCTCTTGGTGTTATATATTCTATGGGTTTGGAGAAATGTATAATGATATAAATCCATCATTCTAGTATCATGCACAGTATTTTCACTGTCCTAAGAATCTGCTCTGCCTATTCATTTCCCTCTCCTACCACAGCCACTGATCTTTTTACTGTCTCTATAGTTTTGCCTTTTCCAGAACATCATATAGTTGCAATTATATAGTATGTAGCCTTTTCAAATTGGCTTCTTTCACTTAATATGTATTTAAGGTTCTTCCATGTCTTTTCATGGCTTGATAGCTCATTTCTTTTTAGTATTGAATTAATATTCCATTGTCTGAATACACCCCAATTTACTTATCCATTCACCTACTGAAGGATATCTTGTCTGGTTCTATTTTTTGGCAGCTATGGATTATGCTTCTGTGAACATCCATGTGCAGGTTTTTCTGTGGACATAAGTTTTCAGCTATTTTGGGTAAATACCCAGGAGTACAATCGCTGGCTTATATGGTAAGAGTATGTTTAGTTTTGTAAGATAGTGCCAAACTGTCTTCCAGAGTGTCTGTGCCATTTTGCATTCCCACCGGCAGTGAATGACAGTTCCTGTTGCTCCACATCCTTGCTAGCATTTGGTATTGCTAGTGTTCCAGGTTTGGGCCTGTATAGGGGTTAGTGGTATCTCCTTGTTTTAATTTGCATTTCCCTGGTGATATATGATGTGGGGCGTTTTTTTCATATGTTTATTTGCCATCTGTATATCTTCTTTGGTGAGGTGTCTTTTAAGGTCTTTGGCCCATTTTGTATTCATTTTGTCCTAGTCCGTGGCTTGTCTTCTGATTCTCTCTATATTGTCTTTCACAAAGCAGAAGTTTTTAATTTTAATGAAATCCAGCTTATCTCTTTCATGGATTATGCCTTTGGTATTGTATCTAAAAAGGCATCACCATATCCAAGGTCATTTAGGTTTCCTTCTGTGTTATCTTCTAGGAGTTTTATAGTTTTGCATTTTACAGTTAGATCTATGATCCATTTTGAGTTAATTTTTGTAAAGGATGTAATACTTGTGTCTGGATTTGTTTTTTACATGTGGATATCCGGTTGTTCCAGCACTATGTGTTGAAAAGATTTTCTTTTCTCCGTTGTACTGCCTTTGCTCCTTTATCAAAGATCAGTGGACTATATTTATGTGGGTCTGTTTCTGGGTTCTCTGTTCTATGCATTGATCTATCTGTCTGTTCTTCTGCCAATACCACAGTGTCATGATTCTTGCATCATAGGGAGTCTTCAGGTCAGGTAGCATAAGGCATCCAGCTTTGTTCTGTTCCTGCAGTATTGTGTTGGCTATTCTGGGCCTTTTGCCTTTCCATATAAACTTTAGAACCAGATTGTTGATATTCATAAAATAACTTGGTGGATATAATGAAAATATTTTTAAGGTAGGTAGTTAGAAAACTATTTGTCCATTAAAATGGACTGAAAAAGCCTCCTGGAAAAAGGAAGAGTAAGCATTCCATGGAGGCTTCTTAGGGTGTGTTGGTAAGATTTGGTAATTCTGTGACCAGTTATCCTCTTCTGGGTCAGCTATGTGTTTACTGCAACATTTTATAATGTCATCATTTGTAATTGTTGAGAATTGTTATTACTATTTTCAAGTAAAAACAAAATTAATTTAGACTATTAACCGTTGCCAGAAGTAGATACAAATAACGGGAAATTTAAGATTGTTTTATTATACAAATATGATCAGATATTTAGGAAGTAAAGGAATCAATTGAACAAAACCTATGAAAATTACTAAAAAGTTTGGCAAAGTGATAAGAAATAAGATAAAAATACAAAACAAATAACCATTATGTACCTAACAAGATTGTAATCTTTCTAAAAGCAAAATCTGTATTTCTTTTTAAAAATCCTCCATTATTGCCCAGTTTTAATACTGAATTTAAAAACTTTCTTAAATTATCATTGGTATATGATTAAAGATTAAAAATAAGTATCTCTATCTTTTTTGACCCACCTCCTAGAGTAATGGAAATAAAAACAAAAATAAACAAATGGGACCTAATGAAACTTCAAAGCTTTTGCACAGCAAAGGAAACTATAAACAAGACGAAAAGACAACCCTCAGAATGGGAGAAAATATTTGCAAACGAGTCAGTGGACAAAGGATTAATCTCTAAAATATATAAACAGCTTATGAAGCTCAATATTAAAAAACCAAACAACCCAATTAAAAAATGGGCAGAAGACCTAAATAGACATTTCTCCAAAGAAGACATACAGATGGCCAAGAGGCACATGAAAAGCTGCTCAACATCACTAATTATTAGAGAAATGCAAACCAAAACTACAATGAGGTGTCACCTCACACCAGTTAGAATGAGCATCATCAGAAAATCTACAAACAACAAATGCTGGAGAGGATGTGGAGAAAAGGGAACCCTCTTGCACTCTTGGTGGGAATGTAAATTGATACAGCCACTATGTAGAACAGTATGGAGGTTCCTTAAAAAACTAAAAATAGAATTACCATATGAGGGCTTCGCTGGTGGCGCAGTGATTAAGAATCCGCCTGCCAATGCAGGGGACACGGGTTTGAGCCCTGGTCCGGGAAGATCCCACATGCCGCGGAGCAGCTAATCCTGTGTGCTACAACTGGTGAGCCTGCTCTCTAGAGCCTGTGAGCCACAACTACTGAAGCCTGTGCACCTAGAGCTGGCACTCCACAATGGGAGAGACCACTGCAGTGAGAAGCCCGCGCACCGCAACGAAGAGTGGCCCCCGCTCACTGCAACTGGGGAAAGCCCGCGCGCAGCAACGAAGACCCAATACAGCCAAAAATAAATAAATAAATAAATTTATTAAAAAAAAAAAAAAAAAGAATTACCATATGATCCAGCAATCCCACTACTGGGTATATACCCAGAGAAAACCATAATTCAAAAAGACACATGCACCCCAATGTTCATTGCAGCACTATTTACAATAGCCAGGTCATGGAAGCAACCTAAATGCCCATCGACAGACGAATGGATAAAGAAGATGTGGTACATATATACAATGGAATTATTACTCAGCCATAAAAAGGAACGAAATTGGGTCATTTGTAGAGACGTGGATGGACCTAGAGACTGTTATACAGAGTGAAGTAAGTCAGAAAGAGAAAAACAAATATATATTAACGCATATATGTGGAATATAGAAAAATGGTACAGATGAACTGGTTTACAAGGCAGAAATAGAGACACAGATGTAGAGAACAAATGTATGGACACCAAGGGGGGAAAGTGGGTGGGGGGTGATGGTGGTGGGATGAATTGGGAGATTGGGATTGACTTATATACGCTAATATGTATAAAATTGATAACTAATAAGAGCCTGCTGTATAAGAAATAAATAAAATTCAAAAAAAAGAAAGTATCTCTAGTAGTGATAGACGGTTAGCTAAGCAGTGTATGGCTGTTTTGCAGATGCCTTTTAGTGACAAGCTTAGTGATAAATAATATTGAGGCACTGAGTAGTCACTTGTAGGTTTGAGTGTGTATTTTTTGAATAGGGAGGTGGTATAAATTAAGTTTGATCCTTTGATTATGTATCAGATAAATTGGAGAGGGCAGATCCTAAAGACATGGGAATCTGGACAATCTCAGTAATAGTGATAAGGGTTATGAGTTAGGGTAGTGACTCTCTAAAAGTAAGGGAAGATGTGGTTAAGAAATTGGAAAAAAAACCCTTTATTTTGAAATAATTTTAGATTTACATGTGTTGCAAAAATAGTACAGTGAGTTCCCAAGTGTTTTTTTCCTAGCTTCCCCTAATGTTAATATCTTATGTAACCTTAAATCAAAATGAAGAAATCAACATTGATACAATACCATTAACTAAACTACAGACTTTATTCAGATTTCACCAGTTTTTTGACTAATACCCTTTTTCTATTCCAAGGTCGAATCCAGTATATCATGTTGCATTTAATTGTCATATCTCCGTAGTCTCTCCCAATCTGTAATGCTTTCTCAGGCTTTCCTTGTTTTTCATGACCTGATACTTTTGAAGAGTACTAGTTACATATCCTGTACAGTGTCTTTCAATTTGGGTTTGGCTGATGTCCTATCATGATTAGACTGGATTTATGCCTTTCTGGGAAGAATACCACACTTGTGAAGAACCCTTCTCACTGTGTCATTTCAACAGGTACATGATATTGGACTTCCCTGGCGGTCCCGTGGTTAAGACTCTGTGCTCCCAGTGCAGGGGGCATGGGTTCCATCCCTGGTCGGGGAAGATCCCGCATGCTGCGTGGTGTGGCTAAAAAAAAAAAAAAAGAGATACATGATATCAACATGACTTACCACTGGTAATGTTAACTTTGATCACTTGGTAAGGTTTCTCCACTGCCAAGTTGCTATTTTTCTCTTTCCATAATCTGTTCAGTAGAAGCAAGTCACTAAGTCACTATTCAAGGGGAAGAGAATTAAGCTCCACCCCCTGGAAGGAGGCATATCAAAGAATTTGTGGACACGTGTTAAACCTACCATGTAATTAATCAGTATTTGAGGGAGATATCCTGAGGCTGTGATAATTAGTAAGGAACATTTTGAGAGAAGAGTTAGTTTTTAGTAATCGATTAATAATATGACATAAAAGAAAGGGAAAGGAACTCCCAGATTTTGAGTCTCGGTGACTGATTGATATATTGTTGAAAGAAATAGTCATTCACTTTGGTTCTGTCATTGATTCAGTCTTTTTTACACTAAAATCTAGTTCTAGAAAGTATAAACAGGGTTTAGACAGATAATCTAGATATAGTACCAGGAAACAGGACCTTGATTCTATATTCTTCTCCGGGCCCAGAGGGCATTAGCATATTTCAGGATATAGATGCCATTCTGATGTAAATGACTCGGTTCTGAGTCATCTTCGTCTGTTTGCATGCTTTGTCTTCTAACAAAATTTCTTGATTATAATTTATGCATTTTTTTCCCTGATAAACTTGCCCTTTATTTTTAAAATTTAAGACATTTTTAGTAAGTTTTTCCCTGTCTTGAAGAACATAGCTCAGTACATAATAACCCAGGAAAAAAAAAAAAAAGATTAGAAATGTGGTGACATCCTATTGTTATAATTTACATGTTACCTTTAAAAAAATCTGTTAATGTCTTCCAGGAGATTTTTTTAGTCAGTTCTAAAGCAGCCTCCTACATCTTTTATATAGCACAGGAGACAGATTTTGCTGGATCACCGTCATCTTGCCAGCCTAATTTTTTTTACTTTTACACAGAATATGTTGGACTTCCTCTGTCAGTTCTACTTAAAGCCCCCGTGAATGACTGGTTACCACTGATGACTATCTTTCAGCAGACTGTGGTGTATGCTACAGGGCTTTGTTGAGAATATTGTACCTCTGTTCTATGCAGGGAACAATTTAGTTAGGTGCTATTACATCTGTATCTAAGTTGTTACAGAGATCTTAGAACCAAGATCCCTTCTCCTTCCTGGTAATTAGTAATCTGCCAATTGAATTCATAGTTTCCAGAAACCTGTTATAAAATCGTGCTTCATTGTTCCCCCACCCCCCTATAAACCTTATATTTCTTGCCTTGTTTAATGATTACTAGGTATTTTATTGCAAAGAGTATTTTAAGAAGTTCTGTTTAGGTAATATTTACTTCACAGCTGGGAGCTCGTAATTACTCCTTATAATAGAAACTTGCAGTCCTCAAATTTCTAACTGGAGGTTTAAAAATGATTTCATTTGAGGCATATTAAACACTGGAATTGAGCCACCAAATTATTCACTATTTGCTGTTGAAAGCACATACATAAATGAGAAGAAATGAAGCTATTTATTTAGAAATGATAGTGATATAAATTATTGTTTGTTTTGAGAATTTTCTCTCATATACCTGACTTTAATTTTAATTTTGTGCATTATAAAAATCATTCATCTCTAAGTAAGCATTGTGTGATTTCTGCCCTCTTCCCCATCTTATTATATCAAGTAGTTCTAGGATGAATATGAGTTATGTGTTAATTTAGTGGATTCCTTGTAAACAGTAGATTTAGAATATGATATGAATGTTAATATGGAACTTTGGTGGTTATAACAGTAAATTGTGGATGGGATTAGGGGATATGTGTTTTTTTTTTGTCAGAATGTCAGCTGTGCTCAGATGCATACTTTTTTATTTGAAAGAAATTAGAGTGGCTAAATTATTAGTGTTAGCTAAAGTACTAGACTTTTTTAGAGCCATTTAGCAATTCTGTTTAGAAGAGTAAGTGATGGAGTTTTAGATGATTGGCATTTAACAGGTCTTGTATTAGACTTTCCAGTAAATGCTAGTCTTAAAAACACAGTGAAAAATGTCAGTGTTAGAAACCTGATTCAGTGAATGTGTATAGATAGATGATACTAATTAACATAAAATAAAATAAACATAATGTTAGGACAGGTTGGAAAATGTGATTATGTATAAGACCCTTGGCAGAGTCATTTTGTGAATGCCTAGAATGGCATTTCATCTATAAATCCACAATTCTATTTAACCTAAATACCTACTCCTGTGTATCATCTCTTCTTATAATACCTGACATTATGGGTAGCCTTCTTTGTGTATATAAAATGATAGTACATATTTGGTGGGCCTTGACTGTCATAAAAATCCTATTTCTGAATATTATATAGACTTCCTGAATTCCTTTCTGCATCCCCATCATCCATATTCTGTTTCCTGAATCTTGATGATTTTGAACTATTGCATTGTGACACTTCTTGCCCCAGATCATTCACAATGTTTTTTAGCTTAGTGTGACTGGGCTGGCAATAGTTTAAATATTTTCACTGTGTCCTGACTTGTAGAGGGAGCCTCCCAGAAATTTTACATTGCCAGGTGCTTCCCTGGATCACCGCACAGCCAGAGCCTAGAATTTGTTTACAGTGGTGCCCATCTGCTCAGGGTTCCCCCACGTCCTGCCATTCACTTTCTGTCATCCCTCTGCCATTTTACCACCCAGCTTTTATTCTTGTGGCGATTGGTGCTTGGTCAGTGGAAGGGCTATAGGCCTGTAGGAAGGAGAAATACCTGGTTCTAATTCCCAAGGCCAGAGATTATTGAGGTGCCTCTGAGGGTTATCTGCTGCTCCCTGGGTAGCTGGTTCAGGTGACAGGCCCTCAAAGCCTTAATTAGGGATACGATTATATCTTTTAGTACCCTGAGAACATTACCACCATTACAGCATATATATCTATTTTTAGACTTGTACACATTCAGCCTTCAAGCGCATCTTTGTAAATGTTAAATATAAAAGTAAGGGACAACCAGTATTAAGTGATGCTTTACTAAAGAGTTTATTATTGCTACAAAGTTTGTATATAAGATTCAAAAGTTAAAGGAGTTACTTAAAAAGTCAGTCAATGTTTTATTTTATTTAGTTCAGTGTTAACCGGTTTCAGCCCTACACATCTCATATGAAAACCACTAATTTTTCAAAAAATACTTTTTTATTCGGATTGCTTTTCATCTTTTGCTCATTTCTAAATGGTAATTTTCTTTTTTACATGTATCTAGAAAATTAGTGGCCAGTGGATGTATTTTGTTTGGCTGCTTTCTTATGCTTGCACAATATATATCAAGAGGCCAGGTTGGGTTAGGCAGGTGTATGCTTGGTTGCAAAGCCACCTTATTCTCTATTTGTTTAACTCACTGCATACATTTTATTTTAATTGCAAGTCTCCTGTTGACATTTGAGTTTGCAGCCCTGCTTTAGAACAACAAACATCATAGTATAGTGAAGGGATAGGTTTTGGAATTAGACCAACTTGGATTCAAAACCCCACTCTGCCTCATATGTTGTGTGTCCTTGGACAAAGTAGTTGACAAAATCTTATTTACCTCATTTGTAAAATGGGGAAAATAATATTCTTTTTAAGGATTAAATTTAAGAGACAATTTATATGTAGCATCTGGCATATGGTAGGTACACCATAAATGGTAGTGATTCTTACTGTAGACAGAAGAACCACTAGTATCATGGTAGCTTTCTCAGAATATTAGTAGTACCTATTACTTTGATCCTCCATGCTTTCTTACCTTATAATTCAAATCCCCAAGTTCTTTGTGGAAATATTTAAATGGATTTCTCCCTTAGAATTTACTTGATGTTTCTCTTAATAGGTATCCATTTCATCCCAATATTTCTGAGGTCATAGAACATGGGACAACATGCAAGTGTTAAAAAGTATTGTAATAAAAATGTTTCTTGATGACGTCTAGATTCTAAGGCATAAATTTAGATTACTGGATAGTACTTACTTTGTGAACTCTATATTGCCAAAATATAGGCTTAAAAAAGTATTAATCATACTGGAAGCAGGTAAAAATGTAACCTGAAGTTTGGAATATAAATAGAATAAATAATAGAAGACTTAATTTAGAAATTATTCTTGGAAAATAAAATATAGTTTTAAAAGAGTGAAAGTTTAAGCCTGTACTTGGTGTTTCCAACTAAATTGTGCAAGTTAGTATTACACTGGATGTGTTGGGTTTTTATTTTAGAATTCTTTATCCTTCATATTTTTGTCTTCTTAATTTAGCATGCACATCATTGCCACAAGACACATTGCTCATGAGATATGACCCCATAGCATCCATATTGATGATGTCTCTCTGACTATCATGTGTATATATATCCTCTAACTAGGCCAGTCACATAATACAGGAGGGTAGACCTGGCATATCTTATTTCAAAGTAGTGCCAAGGCTTTGTCTTGGCTAACCGGACAGTCTGCTTAACAGCCTAGTAGTTTTCAGATGCCCTAGAAAATAAAATTAAACAAAACAAAGCGATGCAGGGAAAGTGTTTCAAGACAAACTGATTTATACATCCACCTGTTCTTTTCTAAGATGCTTTCACTTACTAGACAATTATTGAAAAATAAGAAAAAATTTTTTTCTCTTCTGCATGTATTCCATAAAATACCACTTTGGATGAGTGTGGCCAAAGCAAAAATCAAAATGATCAGAACTTTAAAATTTCCAGTTATTTCTGGGAAAGTTTTCTGTAGTTTTGAAAACTACAGTAGAACTTGTCCAGAGGAAAAAAATAACTTCATAAAAATAATAAAGTAATAAAATTATTACTTTATAAGATTGTCAAGAGAATAGATTTTCTTTTAATAACTAAACTCACGAAATGAGATCAGGGTCAAGGTTGGTAATGAAGGGATCCCATTTATGTTAAATTTATTGAGGAAATATTTACTAAGCCTGTCTAATGAAGAAAAGGTCAATCAAACAGTGAACAGCCTGACTTATGGAACATTTTGAAAGACGATAGCTTGATTGCTCCCAATAATGTGCAGGATTAGCCCACACTAGAGAAGGAAGAGGGAGTAGTAACCAGGCTTCTTTTGTAAGAGAGAGAACTTAAACTGGGTGAGACTTGTATTAAGCGTGTTCATCACTCAGAATCAGTTGTCAAAGGGATTTGATGCTGTTGACTGTGGTGTTCTCTGGGACATAATAAACTCCACATTCTCTCTGATTGCTTCTCTGGCCTCTTTTTCCTCTCTGCTCCATGTAGGTGAGCGTTCTCCCAAGTGTCTGTCCTGCTGTTTTTCTTTCTCTTTTTACTCACAAAGGTCTCAAACACATGTTTTTCTTTTTTTTTTCCCTCCAATAATTAAAAAATTGAGATATAATTTAAATACCATGAAAGTTACTCTTTAAAAACGTATAGTTAGGTGGTTTTTAGTATATTGCTCAATAACTTGTGCAACCATCACTGCTGTCTAATTCCAGAATATTCATCACCCCAAAGAGAAACCCTCTATGCGTTAATAGTCACTGACCATTTTCCCCTCCTCTAGTCCTTGGCAACCGCTAATTTTCTTTCTGTCATTATGGAATTGCCTATTCTGTACATTTCATTTATGTGGAATCATATAATGTGGCCTTTTGTGACTGGCTTATTTTACCTAGCATAATGTTTTCAAGGTTCATTCATGTTACAGCATGTATCAGTACTTCATTCCACTTTATGACTGTATAATATTCCAATGTGTGAATATACCACATTCATCAGTTGATGGACATGTGGGTTGTTTTCCCTCTTTGACTACTATGAATAATGCTGATACGAACATTTGTGAACAAGCTTGTTGATGGGTTTTCAGTTTTCTTAGGTATACGCCTAGGAGTGAAATTTCTGGGTCATATTGTAACTTTGTGCCTAACTTATTGAGGAAATGCAGAAATGTACCATTTTATATTCCCACCAGTGATGAAAGAAAATTCCAGTTTTTTCACATCCTTATCAACACTTGTTACTGTCCATCTTTTTCACTATACCCACCCTAGTGGGTGTGAAGTGGCATCTTTTTGTGGTTTTGGTTTGTGTTTCCTTAGTCATTGATGATGCTGAGTGTCTTTCCATGTGCTTATGGGACATTGTGTATCTTCTTTGGAGAAATGTCTATTCAAATCCTTTGCCTGTTTTTTAAATTGATGGTTGATTTGTAAGAATTTTGGATACCAGACCCTATCAGATATATGATTTGAAAATATTTTCTCCCATTCTGCAGGTCGTTTTTACACTTTCTTAATGATGTCTTTTGAAGTATGAAAGTTTTAAATTTCAATGAAGTCCTGTTTCTTTTTCTCTCTTTCTTTCTTTTTTTTTTTTTTTTTTGTGCTTTTGGTGTCGTATCAAAGAAACCATTGCCTACTCCAGTGTCACACAGAATTATGCATATGTTTCCTTCTAAAAGTTTTATAGTTTTAGCTTCAAAAGATATCAGGAAAGTGAAGAGACAACCTGCAGAATGGGAGAAAATATTTTAAAATCATATATTGATATAAGTATACTGATAATGAACTAATGTCCAGAATATACATAGATCAATGTTGAGTCAATTTTTGTGTATGATATGAGGTATGAGGTCCAATTTCTTATTTTTACATGTGGGTAGCCTGTCATTCCAGCACCATTTTTGAAAAGACTGTTCTTTCCACATTAAGTTGTCTTGGCACCCATGTCAAAATCAATTGTTCTTAAATATATGGGTTTTTTCTGTTTCCTTGATCTATTTGTCTATCCTGTGTCTGTACCACACAGTCTTAATTGCTAGCTTTGTAGTTAGTTTTGAAATTGAGAAGTGTGTGTATTCTAATTTGTTCTTTTTCTAGATGTTAAGTTCTAATTCTGACAGCTAAATTGTTTTAGCTATTTTGGGGTTCCTTGCAATTCCATGAGTTTTAGAATAAGCTTATGAATTTCTGCCAAAATATAATCAGCTGGAATGTTTATTGGGATTTTGTTTAATCTGTAGATTAACTTGGGTGGGGGACTATTGCCATGGTAATGATATCCAGTCCATGAACATGGGATATCTTTCCACTTATTTAGGTCATCTTTAATTTCTTATACTGGTGTTTTATAGTTTTCAATATACAGGGCTCTCACTTCTTTTGATAAATTTATTCCTAAGTATTTTATTCTTTTTCATGCTATTTTGTTAAAAAAAGAGAAAATGATAAAGCATATGTGATAAAATAAGAACATTTGGAGAATCTGGGTGAAGAGTATATGAGAATTCTTTGTACAATTCTTTCAACTTTTCTGTGAGTCTGAAATTACTTCAAAATAAAAAGTTTAAAAAACATTACATAAAAGGAAGATAAGGCAACTGGTGGATACAGGAATTAGCTCTTAGATTTGCCAATTATTTATTATTTGCCAATACTGGGTGGGGTAGGCAAAAATAGAGTGCATTTCTGAGTTCAGGACGCCAATTATAACATCTTCTGTTTTGGCAATCATTATTGTGCCAGCAATCAGATAGATTAGTGTCATTTCTAATTCTAATTATTTAAAAAGTTGGTTCTTTTCAAATGGAACAGACTCCAAATCTTCATGGGAAACATTTAATTTTTAAGCATCTAAGCAAGAATTACAATGATAAATAGCATTGTGGTCTGTATATATGTGTATGTGTGTGGTGTTTAAACCATATTTCTCCTTCCTTGTTCTAAGTGCTTTCCTGAAAATAAGCTATCATTAAATTTGTTGATGTCGTTTTCCTCTAGGAATGCAGGACTTTTGTCTTCTTTAAAGGAGACAAAAATATGTATGGCTGATTATTGACCATGGTGTTAAAAGCTTGATCTTGGGCAGTCCTGTGCTTGATAAATTACTTATTTTAGTGGAGTGATATATTGTCATTTTTACTTATTTTTCTCATTTCATGAGACCAAAGTTTTAAGTTTTTTCAGAAGACATGCTTTTGTTCTTCAAACATTTCATATATGTGTGTGTGCATGCATGTGCACGTGTGTGTGTATAAAATTATTTAGAAACAGTGAACATGGTGCTTCAGTTTTTAATCAAATCAGCCTTAGGTCCAGAAGTATGTAGTTACAGTGAACATGGTGATTGAGTTTTTCATCAAATCATCCTTAGGGCTAAAACTATGTTTTATTCATTTTTATGTTCCTAGTAATTGATATTCAATGAATATTTGATTTTTAGAACTGAAAGGAACCTTTAAACTAGACCTCCCGCCTAACATTAACCTAGTATTTGCCTGTTGCTCTTTAAAGGCTTTAGTTGTAAATGAGTGAGATGGTAGAATTGCATTCACGATCTTTCCCCTTCTTTATGCACATGCACACACATGCATACTCATACACAGTTCTAGAAACAGAGAAGATGGGAAGATTTTTTTTAAATGGGTTGTGTGCTGTGATCAATCTCAGTGTTGCAAAGTGTGAAAATAATAGCTGTGTGACAATACCAGTGTGGTCACTTAAGGGATTTTTCAATTAAATGCACTTTAAAAAAATCAAAGCATGTTATCGACAATTTTAAGGGGAAAGTTTTTAATGAAATGACAGACATACTTATAGAACTAAAATCAGTAGGTACCTTATATGAATAAGACATGGCTAAAAGTTCTATATAGTTTTAAAACAGAGAGGTAGATATTTCATTATTAGTATGTTTATTCAAAAAGGAAGCAAAAATAAGAAAAAAATCAGTGAATGCTGGTCACTTTTTAGTTTAAAATTGTAGTCATTTATATGGATTTTTTACAGTTTTATTACAGTTCTTTCTAGCTTCTGTTCTGAGGAATGCATTTCCAGTTGTTACTCAAAACAATCAAACAAAAAACTTCCCTAATTGATACATCCAACAAGATTTTTTTTTCCTTCCACCAACATCTGGCAAGATATTTTCCATCTTTAGTGGGTTTTTTAAGGCTTTTAGTAGTATGCACACTAAGAATGTGCATATGCTACTAGTTATTAGTATTTTATGCTATTTAAACACAATGACAGAATGACAGTGGACTTTAGCCCAGAAGACTTGAAGTTTAAATTAGAGAGGCAGATAAAGAAACGACAGAATGAGAGAATGAAGATTTATAGTTTCCAGTTAACTGTTGTGAAACATAGTCATGTAAATGATTTTACTTTGCCTTTTTTTGTCTTATTGTTGATATCTGTACCATACAAGAGAGAAATAATTTCCAGTTTAAAAGATGAGCTTGTTTTTCAGATAATCAAAATAATAGATTTTCAGTTGCTTGAGAGTACTATTTTGAAATCAGCAGTTTGCATAATTCAGTTCTTTTTAAATTAGTTGTATGAGAAAAAAAAGATATAAAAACAGACAGCTGCTTTTAAAGGGGAAAACAAGTTTTTAACTACATCTAAGAGCATTTTTAAAAATATC
Source organism: Balaenoptera physalus (assembly GCF_965194825.1). Taxonomy (NCBI): domain Eukaryota; kingdom Metazoa; phylum Chordata; class Mammalia; order Artiodactyla; family Balaenopteridae; genus Balaenoptera; species Balaenoptera physalus. Next base: position 52,897,521 of record NC_138882.1, on the reverse strand, counting down.
AGTTCATCTTGGATTTAGAGTGTGTTTTCAATGTTAACTAAACAACCAGATTTTCCTGTCAACTTTGGAAACTGCTGAGGGTTAGCTTGATTCATGGCACAAGCAGATGGCATAGTGCTTCTGGCAGAATGGGCAGAAAATTCCTCAAGCACCCACCTGCGTATGTTCTAGTATTCATAATATCCTGTGCACTTTTAAACTTAAATACTCTCTACAGTTTTAACACATTGATTGAAGTTGAAATCAGAGACAGCACACAAATAGCTAAGATTTAGTCTTATTTCAGATCCTGTGACAAACTAAAAAGTGAAAATCGTAGACCAGAAAGTTGACTGTCTTATTACTGGCAAAATACTGCATATTTATTATATGTAGATGTAAATGTATCCTCCAAGGAGAAAATTGATCAGAAATCTTATTACTAGAAATCTTTTTTTCTTTTCACACCTTTAGCTTAATTTCCAGAGGTAATTCCTTTAGAGTGCTTTATAAAGGACCGATTTGTAATCAGAAGTTTTCACTGGTAATCTGTGAGAGAGCACTTCTGTTCTGAGTATGATATTTTCTACTCCCACTTTCCTGTCTCATTTTAAAATTTGGGATTGTGGTATGTTCTGCCTTTAATGTGGCCTGAAGGTCTTAGCAATAGCACTGCTAGCTTTGGAAGCTAGTGGAAATGCACACTGGGCTCTGTATTTCTGAGATTTTTGCCTACAAGCTTATGTTCAACCTCACAGCAGTCAGTGGGGCTGTCTGTACCATCACGTGAGCAGTGGGTAGTGGGTCACACAGAATGAACTCTTTTATAGTCATGCTTATGTCAAGTGTTATATAGCTCATATATGGAAACCAAAGTCTTTTAATATTTTTTTGAGCATGTATGGTAATGTTGAAGTTAATTGTGGCTCTATAAATTTATTCTTTTAACTACCAAACTAATTTTCATTTAAATTTAATACTTCCAAGACAATGAGGAAAGATCAATGAAATTATCCTTAGTTTTCATCATGTATTAGGGCAGTAATACAGCAATAGAAGCTGTAATCTTTAAAATTATTTTTAGCATTGGTATATGCAACTGCATATACCAGTTGTCCACCTGCCCTTTAAAATGTAACATTTGTCAATTTTTTGACATTTTTATGATTACCTTTTATTTTTTTAAGCCAGTGTGTACTCAAAGAAAACAGCCTAATGTCTATTTATATTTGAATATCTCCAAGTCTTACTTAACTGTAATGGTTACTTTTTTTCCCTCTCTGATTGACAAGTTGTATTCACAATTTAGAAAAACCCAAAGGGATCTTTGGTGACAGTTCTTATTAGAAGATTTTATTTTGGTGAAGTGTTCATTTATTTTTATATGTCTTTCAGATAAGGCTTTTCAGTAGGTTCATTCTTGGATGAGTTTTTTTTTTTTTTTTTTAATTTATTTATTTTTATTTTTTGTCTGTGTTGGGTCTTCGTTTCTGTGTGAGGGCTTTCTCTAGTTGCGGCAAGCGGGGGCCACTCTTCATCGCGGTGCGCGGGCCTCTCACTGTCGCGGCCTCTCCCGTTGCGGAGCACAGGCTCCAGACGCGCAGGCTCGGTAATTGTGGCTCACGGGGCCAGTTGCTCCGCGGCATGTGGCATCCTCCCAGACCAGGGCTCGAACCCGTGTCCCCTGCATTAGCAGGCAGATTCTCAACCACTGCGCCACCAGGGAAGACCCGGATGGATTCATTTTTGAAAGGTGTTCTTTTTAATCACTGCCGTTGACACTAATTGCCTTCCTTTTTGGGTGTTTAATGAGGATGCTAACTTTTGAGTAGATCCAAGAGATGGTCTTTATCTTTTACCCGTAGAGGAGGTATAAGGCAAGAGATATGCAGAAGTCTTATTGGTCTTGCTTATGACACAATTATTAATTAAAGATTCCTCTCCACAATTCTCAAATTTGTGGAGAATTTTTTTTTCTTATCATTTCTTTTTCTTACCATTCTATTTATGATTGAATTTGCCTTTTAGGGTTTGCAACCATATGTTGAGTTCCAAATGTAGAGAACAGTTTGAAGTTTTACCTTTAAAATGAAGGCTATATTATTTAATTATGGGACAGCACAGTTTTAAAATGGGGATGGAGTTAGGCGGGTGGGCCTTTCCAAAAAGCAACTTGTAAGAATTACTAGGGTGTTTATGCTTGCCAGAGTGCTGCCTTCTTAACATTCCACTTTTATATTTCAAAGAAATACATGTCATGGAAGAATGGAAGTTTTAAAATAGATTAGCAGTTTGGCTAAGTGATTATGAATACATTTATTTTCACTCTTAAAATACTTAGTGTGTGACTTTGTCCTTCCCCATCCTCCTCACCCTGATTTATTTTAGATTTGTCTTGTTTGGTTTAAACTTTTCCTCATTTCTGAATATATAGGTTGAAAATAGGCAATACTTTCTATTACTTGGTTGCTAAGAAGGATTCCAAGACATTTGAAAGTGGATTTTTGACTTGCATTTTATAGGGAATAGAATGTTGACCAGAGAATTAAACATTTATGGAATAGATTAAAGGATTTCCTCTCTATTTTAACATAGAAATAGATACAGTAAATTGTATTAGGAACTAGCTAAATTGAGATACAGAAATTCTGTGGTCTTTCCCCAGAAGAAGTATGTTAAGACATAGTATACACATGTTTTGGTAGGAGCATAAAAGAGGAAGCTGCTAAGTTAAATCTAACAGCTACTATTGTGGGAAGAGTTAAGTCATAGTTAATTCCTCCATTGCAATAAAATATATAATCAGAAAAGGGAATTTCTAATTAGAAACATGCTTCTTAGGAGGATTAAAATATTTTTAATATTCATTCACATGTGCAACTATTTAAAATTTTCTCTCCTGTTTTACAGCATACTTTTCAAGAGGAGTTCTTTGGTGGTTCTTTTTTTTAGGGTTGGCCCTTCTGTGTTCACTTCTTAAGCTGATTCAGTTTGCCCTGTCCTCTGAAAGACATGCTATTTACTTGTATTTCATGCTTTTTTCACAGATCTTATTTATTCAGGAATTCTGCTCTATCTTTAGCCTTTTTTCAGATCTTCAGGTTTCAAATGTTAATCATTCATGCATCAGCATCTGTTTACAATTAAGCACACACACACTTACGCATGCATGCCCATATGCACATACATAGCAGCCTGGGTGTTTTTCTGTTTAAAATGATCAGTTCTTTTTTAAGTTTTGTTGCTTTGAATTGTTCATCATTCCATTTCTTCCTTCATCATTTCTCATTGATTTTTAATGACATTTTATCTCAGCCAGTTTGAATGGGAGCAGTAAATTCATTTTGGCTAAGTTTCTTGGCATATGCTCTTGTTCGACATAAATTTGCTTGTCTTTATGTCTTTAATAAGTTAATAATTAATATTTACTTAATCAGCGGTCAGTAAATTCATACACAACTGTACACCAATTGTTCCTGAGAGTATGGAGCATTTTTATCCACATACTACATCTCTAGGCCATCCAAAAAGCAATTTCTAATCCTGAAGATATGAGTTGAAAAGATAAGGAACAAAACATAAGCCTTTTAAAGTAACCTGATCTATCAGCATATTGTTCCTCCTCATTCTTACCCTCACATTGGTCCTGGTTTTGTTTTGAGAAGCATCAATACCATGGAGCTCAGGCAGTTTAACCAGTAACTGGATTCTGTCCACAGGGTAGAGGCTAAGGAAACATTAATAAAACCTGCAAACTCTAATATTATGTGAGCAGCTTCCTCTACAGAAGAATGAAAATAATAATTGAAACTTGAGTAACTTGCCTAAAATATTGGTCTGGGAAATTCAGTCTTGAAGTCTGAGCAGTTAGTGGTTCTGAGGGAAGCAAGGACTCTTTGAAAATGGGGTAGATTGTACTTTGTCCTTTCAAATGATATTGTACCCATGGACTTGGAGTGAACCGGTTCTACTGTTCTGTGGAGCTTTTGATACTTTTATAATTGGTAGATCAGATCCTCATAGAAAGAGTAGATTGTGAACAGTTTCTGTGGCAAAAGTTCTTTACCCAGTACTTAATATAAGCTATTTTAATCAAAATTTAAGCTATTTTAATCAGATGGCTTATTTGGAGATATTTTACGAAGTTTTGGCCTGGGGGGAGATGTGAGACTGAAGTGCTAGGAGCGGGAACCCCCCCCCCCCCAAGTATTAATTGCTTTCTTTTTTCACAATCTTTTATGGGAGTAACCCTGTCCATAAATTTACCCTCTTACTTGGTTGTATCATTCAAGGCTTTTAAAAAAGATTCATTATGCCTAAGATTTTTTTAATCATTGAGAAGTTTATCGGCGTATAAATTTTATCCATTCCTGGAGAGCCTTTTTCATCTTCTGTTTCATGGCCTTACCAACCTGAGCAAGATTCTTTTTCTTTTTTCTTTTCCCCTCTTTCCATTCTTCTCTTCCTTACGTTCATTCATGACAGCCCTTTTCCACATTTGAACCTGGTCAAGGCCTGACTAAATTTGGAACTATTATTGACTGTGCCCTGTTTGGAGAAGTTGTCAAAGAAAAATTGATACATGAAAGAGATGTATTTTTAATGAATTTGCAAGTCCTTTTAATCTTTTTTTTTTTTTTCCCCTCATCCAATTTCACAAAATCAAGTATACCTACAAATTGGCCCAGGTAATAGTGTGTCAAGGGTTCAGGTGAGAGGAAGGACTACTTCTAACTATGGCCTGCGTAACTTGTGGAAATGGTGGTAGTCTAAGAGATGCTGACTATAAACCCATCCTCTAGCATAATGAGATGGATAAAAATACCCACAAATTAATCCTATAAACTATCATTTAACAATATTCAGTTTATAAAGAAGCTTGACAGTTTTCCCTTTTAAATGTAATATTGTCATCCCTAGATCAATGATTCTCAACTCTGTCACACTCACTGTCTACTTGTTATAGCAAATATTTTGTGATATTCTCTTTATCCTATCCTGTACCCTCCTGGTAGTCTTTTTAGAATATCTGTATCTCTTATCTGTCTGTATCTTTCTATGTCTTTACTATTTGGGAATTGGTGTCAGGATTCTCTCTTCTAATATTTATCATATTTCCTTTTTTATTTGCCATCCAAGATTAATGTTTACCTGATAATAGTTTCTACTGTATTAATTTGGAAAATTCTAAAAGCATTTAGCAATTTTTGCTGAGACAAAATGTGTCTTCTCTAACATATAATCTGAATGATGCCATAAAATATCTTTCAAGTGAGTATATCATTGGGGGAAGAAGAGTTAATGGGGGCTTCTCTTATCAGAGTGGCACCTAAGTTATGTATTCCATAGGTTAGATGAAGTTAAACTGTTTCTAGGCCAAATTCCCTAAATGATTAGGTTGTGTTGGAGATGAGTTATAATTAGGTCAGACAAGAAGGCCTGAACAGTTAATAAATGAGAGGCTAATTAGTTTCCTGCCTCTGCTTCTGGATTTAAGCAGCCTAAAGAGTTCATGCATGAACCCTTTGACTTTGGCATTTACTTTCCAAGGACAATTGCAGGCAGCAGCTAGTTCCTTGATGAGCTAAATTCAGCTCCTTCCTGAGCTCACTTTAAAAAATAATCATCCTTGCCAGATTTCAGCTTGAGTTGCCTGTTTTCAAATCAGTAAAAATGATTGTCAAATCCTGATTGCTGTATATTGCTTACCTAGAGTCAGTCAAGAGACACTTTTAGAAAGGTTTCTACTGTTCTGTGGAGCTTTTGATACTTTTATAACTAAGATGAGATAGAATGATATGGTACTTGCCACCTTACTGAGAATAGGGAGGTTCTAGATTTTAGAGCTGGTGTCACTGACTTGACTGCTGACTTTAGGAGAACAACATTTTCTTAATTGTTGTTTCAGTTTTCTCAGTAATAAAATGCAAAGAGTGATCTTAGGTCCCTTTTACTTCCATGATTCTAACACTTTTTTCCCTTTTAGTTAAGTTATAGGAATGATTAATTATTCCCACTTAATTCCATTCATTTAACTTAGAAAATTTTTATTAACTTTTTAGCGGGGGAAGTCATGTGAGTATGGAAAACATTATAACAACTACAAGGAAGTATGATGAAAGGGAAGTCCACTTCCTACCCTAGACTCTCCCAGTTTCTCAGGCCTCTCTCCCAGAGCTAACCATTAATGCCATTGTATCCACTCAGAAATATTCTATGCATGCATGAGCACATATATGTTTGAATGCATGTGTGTGCCCACTTTTCATCAAACATATTTTATATTTTACTTTATTTTTATCATATTTTATTTTGTATTTATATTTATTTTAAACATAGACATTCTTTTGAAATAGATTATACATAAATAATAATGGCTATAGAGTTTTACAGTTATTTAATAACTAACTTATTTTCTTAATGCAATTTATTTTGCTAGACAGTTACTACACTTTGATCCTTATTAGAAAATAATTTATGATCAGTTAGTACTTTTCTTCCATTTTAAAGATGGTGAGAAGGTATGTGATATAATTTCAAACAACAATAGTAATGGTGATAGTGCTTTATATTTTATAGTTTTTTTCCATTTGGTTCACATGTTTTAAAAACTTACTGTGTCAAAACTTTCCATTTTCATATGGCACTGAAAGTGGGGTGGTATTTTCAGAGTAGAAACATTCCATGCCAAGGTTTCCAAGTCCAAGAAACCTGTCAGAACTAGTTATGTAGTTGAGGCCTCTTTGTTTTGTCTAGGCAATCAGTAATTTAGGTAGTTACAGCCTCTCAATACACTGTCCTTTTACCTATGCTCTTTTCCCCTACTGGCATTTAGTCCAGTTATATATTCAGATAAACAAAATGTTAATGTGATTCACAAAATACATAAACATTTTAAATTCTCTCATAAATAAAATAAATCCATGCCATTTAACTAGGATGGGCAAATTCATTACATATATGCCGCTACTCTCCTGGGCTTTTGCACTCCTGGCTGATACTTCATTAATAATCCTTCATAGTTCTCTTTTCTCTGAGCTTAGACTCAGCCTCAGGATCTTTCCTTTTTTAATTTTATTTTTAAATTAAAAATTTTTTAAATTTTATATTGGAATATAGTTGATTTACAATGTTGTGTTAGTTTCAGGTGTACAGCAGAGTGATTCAATTATACATATATATATATCTACTCTTTTTCAGATTCTTTTCCATTGTAGGTCATTACAGAGTATTGAGTAGAGTTCAGGATCTTTCTTAATATATACTTTAGATAGTCAGTGTTGACTCATCAGAGTTGGTTAATCATATAACATTAAACCACATATAAAATTAAACCATGTAATATTAAACCATTGTAATTTTAAAGTTCTGTTTGGAGCATCCTATCAGTGTAGACCATTATAAGGAAAAGGGATCTAAAATTTGCTATCTCTAGAATCTCCTTCCTCTGAATATTTCCTTCTTCTTTTTTTTTTTTTTAAAGGAACAGTGGGTAACATGAGTAGGTGAGAGAACAGTGTCATGAATACAGGGTGTGATACTGCCTGAGAATTACTCAAAGTCTCCCTGCTATTGGAAAAAAATAAAATGCCTGAGTGATGTCTTTGGAAGCTGATATATTCAGTGGTATCAGTAGGCTCCAATATGATCTTTTTCTTAAGTTTTGATAATACTGTATCCAGATCAGTGTTGTTTGGGATTCAGTAACTATACCATGATCTTGAATTACATCTACGGTTGATTAATATATCTTGAAACTTAATTTGTGTATATCATTCATTCATTCACCTGCCATGTGCCAGAGACCATGCTACATCCTGAGGTTATAATGGTGAACAGGAATAGACAAGGTCCCTGCTCTCATGGAGCCTAAAGTTTAGTCTCACAGACAATGAATGTATAAATATAAACTGGTAAGTGGTGTCAAGAAAAGGAATGTGACTTTCACTAGGAGATAAGGGAAGATTTCTCTGAGGAAGTGATATTTGAATTGGGATTTAAAGTGGAGGGAGCACTGGGAGACTATTCCAGTCTGAAGGAACAACATTGGAAAGGCCCTTTGGAATGAGGAAGGATAGTGTATTAGAAAAACTAAAGAAACCAAATAATGCTGGGTGTGAAGGGTCTTTGATGGTGTTAGATTGTTCCAGAAAGTAGGCAGGGAACAGGCCTACAGTAAAAATAGCTAATTTAAATGACCACAGGACTTGATTAATTCTAAACTGTTCTGTAAATACTTTTTGTAGTTCATAATAGATAATGCCCCATACTACCATTATGTTTTAGACTAGAAAAATATTTCCAATCTTGATGTTAATAATTTCCATGAAGTTTCAAACTAGTCATAGCTGAAACCTGAATCTCATATTGAAGAGTTTTATCTATCTGTCTTGTGATTACAGTTTTCAAATTTTGTGTTGAGTGTTACTTATTGAGTTGATTTTTGGCTTTAGGAGCATTAGCTATCATAAGACTTGTGTCAGTGATAAGAAAGGAATTTGAGAGCTTCTGAACACCAGTGCAAACATTTAGACATTAGATTACCATAAAAAAATTAACTTCAATACAAGTAATAAATCAGCATCAGAGGATATATAGGACTGAGTAGGAAATGTGAGTACTAACCACTTGAAACAAAGAATGAAAATAAAAAATTATTTAAATGATTTATTTCATTTATGTCATGTTTGCAACGTAGCGATAATCTGAATGAAGAACTGGTATTTATTTATAAGAGCTGAAGTAAAAAACCACTCAAATCATTATTTAATGAAGGAAGAAAAACAATATCTTTCTAGACAGATTTATAAACAGTTTTTACTCTGACACTTGGAGGCCTCCAAGTGATCTTTTTAAATGAAGTATGGTAAGTCAAGGGAATATGTAGGCAAGGGATTTTGCTCAAATTTCTGAAGCCTTCAGTAAAATGAACTGTGAAAGCCTCAAACACAAGACCCAGAAGTAGGGATTACAGTCCAAGATTATTGGTCACAATAATCCCTTCTCTTCTGCCTCCTTGTTTAGGAGAATGTCACATTTATAAAAAAAAAAAAAAAAAAATTCCACTTTTTCTAGTGGAAGCCAAAATCTTGGTCAGTGTCAGAAGAAATGGTAAACAGGTGATCCTAATGATGAACCTAAGAGTTTTTTTATATGCTTAATTACAGTTACTAAATTACCTCTATTTATGACTTCCCACTTACGGCACTTCCTCATAGTCTTGTGGCTTTCTGAATCCTTGCAAGTCACTACTCAAAAAGTCTGCATTTATATGATATGTAGTGGTGGCTGACAACTTGAACAGAGGTCATAATTAAAAGTGAACCTGGAAAATTGGAGTAGATGCAAAAAAAAAAATTTGTTCTCATTAATTGAGGGGTATTGTATGGAATACTATGCTAATTTTTTCCATTTATAAATTCTGAAAGATCTAACAACCCTACTAAAATAAAGTTCAAGTGTTTTATTATACTTTTTCATATTGATTTCATGGCTTATATGGTTTTTTTAATGCTCTACTTTCAGATAGCCAGACTCTGTAATACCGTAACAATGTTGCCATCTACCACATACTAAGTGCCTTATATGTGTCTGGCATTTTGCTAGGTGTTTTATTTATATTATTTGAAATTCTTAAAACAAATTTTCAGGGTTCACATTATCAGCCTGTTTGAGAAGTGTGGACACTAAGCCAGTGTTCAGTGTTGTGTTGGTGAATGTTCAACAACTGGCTCCTTGGTAAAAAAAAAAAAAAAAAAGCCCTGATTTGAAGCATTTGCTGATTTCTGTGGGGTAAATGCTCCCATCATGGCTGATTTCAAGTTATCAGCTGACTTCAGATGAAGTCAGTGAAGGGGATTTGGGAAGAGAAGGGCACGACTGGCCCTCCAGCGGTATGAGCAGGCTCTAGGGTACCACTGACTGAGATCTTAAAAACAAAGTAACTAATTTGATAAAGGCAAAATTCACACTCATATCAGTCTAATTCTAAAGACTGTACTTTCTCTAGAATGCTCCTTTTCCTTTGTGGATAAAAATTAGTAGAGTACTGCCCTTTTAACTTGAGGAAGACAAAGAATTGGAAGAGATGGGAGAGAAAAGGGGGAGGGAGGGGAGAAGGAGGAAGAAAGGAGCTTTAAGACTGAAATTTGAGAGCAACTGATTCAGACCATGTTGGAGTGGGGGAAGAGAAACATAAGTCTTAGTTAAAGTGGTAACTCAAGTTTTATCAAAATGGTAGCAACCAACTGTGATTTTTTTCACTCTCAAGAGGCTGCACAGAATATAGAAATGATAATAATGGCTACCATATCTTAAGTGGGATTGTGTTCAGACAGCCCCCTTCCTGTAACTGATGATCTATTCTTACCGCTCTTATTCACACCATCTTCAACCAGTGACCACACCATTGCCCACAAAACAGTCCAACAAAGTAGCTAATGTAGATAATAAATAACAATCTCTTATTCATATGACACAGAAAATGATCACAATTTTCTGGGGTAAAAAAGAAAGCCAAATACGCTGTTATATATTCAGCATTTGCAAAACTGCTTATTGTTATAAATAACAAGGGAAGAGAGGGTTTCAGAACACATCTAGAATGAGTGTTCATTCACTTGAATTTTACAGAGACTGATTATGAAATATGTATTAATCTCGATGCTCTATCTACAGTAAAATCCTATTACTACATGTAGCTTTGAGATATATAAGGTGACAGATTAAAAAATTTTTCTGTATGTTTATAACCAATCACTTAAAAACCATGTATTTTACTGAAATGTTCTGAGTTCTTTTAATGGTATTTAGATTCTTTCATGAAGCATATAAAGGCTGAGTTGAGCCAAGTAGCATTAACACCCAACAAGAAAGACAACACATTATTAATTTTATAAATCTTTCCTTTTCCCACTCTTGTAAAATATTTGGTATTAAAAATAGGATATGGGAAAAGAAGAAAAGAAGACACCATTACCCTACCTTAGCCACAGATTTTATGGTTAGTTTTGCAACTAGAAGTATCTAAAATGTTTATTCAGGAAAATACTAAAATAATCCTGAATAGGGACTTTATAAAAAAGGCACATAGTATAGTAAAACACACTTTGTTTGTGTACAAATAATTGTAGCTTACAACCAAATGTACCTATTGAAGCTGGAAAGAAGAAACCACTGAAATTTAATTCTCCTGGCCAGTTTTTTTTTTTTTTTTTTTGGAAACTTTCCTTTATTTAAAATTTGATTTTATTTATTTTTTATACAGCAGGTTCTTATTAGTTATATATTTTATATATATTAGTATATATATGTCAATCCCAATCTCCCAATTCATCACACCACCACCACCTCCCACCACTTTCCCCCCTTGGTGTCCATACTTTTGTTCTCTACATTTGTGTCTCTATTTCTGCCCTGCAAACTGGTTCATCTGTGCCATTTTTCTAGATGCCACATATATGCGTTAATATATGAAATTTGTTTTTCTTTCTGACTTGCTTCACTCTGTATGCTACTGTCTAGACCTATCCACGTCTCTACGAATGACCCGATTTCGTTCTTTTAATGGCTAAATATTCCATTGTAAATATGTACCACATCTTCCTTATCCATTCATCTGTCGATGGGCATTTAGATTGCTTCCATGACCTGGCTATTGTAAATAGTGCTGCAATGAACATTGGGGTGCACGTGTCTTTTTGAATTATGGTTTTCCCTGGGTATATGCCCAGTAGTGGGATTGCTGGGTCATATGCTAATTCTGTTTTTAGTTTTTTAAGGAAAAAATACTGTTCTCCATAGTGGCTGTATCACTTTACATTTCCACCAACAGTGCAAGAGGGTTCCTTTTTCTCCACACCCTCTCCAGCATTTGTTGTTTGTAGATTTCTTGATGATGGCCATTCTGACTGGTGTGAGGTGATACCTCATTGTAGTTTTGATTTGCATTTCTCTAACGATTAGTGATGTTGAGCAGCTTTTCATGTGCCTCTTGGCCATCTGTATGTCTTCTTTGGAGAAATGTCTATTTAGGTCTTCTGCCCATTTCTTAATTGGGTTGTTTCTTTTTTTCATATTGAGCTGCATGAGCTGTTTATATATTAGGAGATTAATCCTTTGTCCGTTGACTCGTTTGCAAATATTTTCTCGCATTCTGAGGGTTGTTTTTTTGTCTTGTTTATAGTTTGCTGTGCAAAAGCTTTTAAGTTTCATTAGGTCCCATTTATTTATTTTTGTTTTTATTTCCATTACTCTAGGAGGTGGATCAAAAAAGATCTTGCTGTGATTTATGTCAAAGTGTGTTCTTCCTATGTTTTCCTCGAAGAGTTTTATAGTGTCTGGTCTTACATTTAGGTACTTAATCCATTTTGAGTTTATTTTTGTGTGTGGAGTTAGGGAGTGTTCTAATTTCATTCTTTTACATGTAGCTGTCCAGTTTTCAGAGCACCACTTATTGAAGAGACTGTCTTTTCTCCATTATATATCCTTGCCTCCTTTGTCAGAGATTAGTTGACCGTAGGTGCGTGGGTTTATCTCTGGGCTTTCTATCCTGTTCCATTATTCTATATTTCTGTTTTTGTGCCAGTACCATATTGTCTTGATCACTGTAGCTTTGTAATATAGTCTGAAGTCAGGGAGTCTGATTCCTCCAGCTCCATTTTTTCCCCTCAAGACTGCTTTGGCTATTCGGGGTCTTTTGTATCTCCATACAGATTTTAAGATTTTTTGTTCAAATGCTGTAAAACACTGCCACTGCTAATTTGATAGGGATTACATTGAATCTCTAGATTGCTTTGTGTAGTATGGTCATTTTCACAATATTGATTCTTCCAATCCAAGAACAAGGTATATCTCTCCATCTGTTTGTGTCATCTTTGATTTCTTTAATCAGCGTCTTATAGTTTTCTGAGTACAGGTCTTTTACCTCCTTAGGAAGGTTTATTACTAGGTACTTTATTCTTTTTGTTGCAGTGGTGAATGGGATTGTTTCCTTAATTTCTCTTTCTGATCTTTCGTTGTTAGTGTATAGGAATGCAGCAGACTTCTGTGCATTAATTTTGTATCCTGCAACTTTACCAAATTCATTGATTAGCTCTAGTAGTTTTCTGGTGGCATCTTTAGGATTCTCTATGTATAGTATCATGTCATCTGCAAATAGTGACAGTTTTACTTCTTCTTTTCCAATTTGTATTCGTTTTATTTCTTTTTCTTCTCTGATTGCCGTGGCTAGGACTTCCAAAACTATGTTGAATAATAGTAACGAGAATGCACATCCTTGTTTCGTTCCTGATCTTAGAGGAAATGCTTCCATTTTTTCATCATTGAGAATGATGTTTGCTGTGGGTTTGTCGTATATGGCCTTTATTATGTTGAGGTAGGTTCCCTCTCTGCCCACTTTCTGGAGAGTTTTTATCATAATTTGGTGTTGAATTTTGTCAAAAGCTTTTTTTGCATTTATTGAGATGATCTTATGGTTTTTATTCTACAGTTTGTTAATATGGTGTATCACATTGATCGATTTGCATGTGTTGAAGAATCCTTGCATCCCTGGGATAAATCCCACTTGATCATGGTGTAGGATACTTTTAATGTGTTGTTGGATTCAGTTGGCTAGTATTTTGTTGAGGATTTTTGCATCTATATTCATCAGTAATATTGGTCTGTAATTTTCTTTTTTTGTAGTATCTTTGTCTGGTTTTGGTATCAGGGTGATGGTGGGCTCATAGAATGAGTTTGGGAGTGTTCCTTCCTCTGCAAGTTTTTGGAAGAGTTTGAGAAGGATGGGTGTTAGCTCTCCTCCAAATGTTTGATAGATTCACCTGTGAAGCCATCTGGTCCTGGACTTTTGTTTGTTGGAAGGTTTTTAATCACAGTTTCAATTTCACTACTTGTGATTGGTCTGTTCATATTTTCTATTTCTTCCTGGTTCAGTCTTGGAAGGTTATACCTTGCTAAGAATTTGTCCATTTCTTCCAGGTTGTCCATTTTATTGGAATAGAGTTGCTTGTAGTAGTCTCTTAGGGCGCTATGTATTTTTGCAGTGTCCATTGTAATTTCTCCTTTTTGATTTCTAATTTATTGATTTGAGTCCTCTCCCTCTTTTTCTTGGTGAGTCTGGCTAAAGGTTTGTCAATTTTGTTTATCTTCTCAAAGAACCAGCTTTTAGTTTTATTGATCTTTGCTATTGTTTTCTTTGTTTCTATTTTATTTATTTCTGCTCTGATCTTTATGATTTCTTTCCTTCTACTAACTTTGGGTGTTGTTCTTCTTTCTCTAGTTGCTTTAGGTGTAAGTTTAGACTGTTTATTTGAGATTTTTCTTGTTTCTTGAGGTAGGGCTGTATGGCTATAAACTTCCCTCTTAGAACTGCTTTTGCTGCATCCCATAGGTTTTGGATCGTCTTTTCTTTGTTGTCATTTGTCTCCAGGTATTTTTTTATTTCCTCTTTGATTTCTTCAGTGATCTCTTGGTTATTTAGTAATGTATTGTTTAGCCTCCATGTGTTTGTGTTTTTTATGGTTTTTTCCCTGTAATTGATTTCTAATCTCATAGTATTGTGGTTGGAAAAGATGCTTGATATGATTTTAGTTTTCTTAAATTTACTGAGGCTTGATTTGTGACCCAAGATGTGGTCTATCCTGGAGAATGTTCCATGTACACTTGAGTAGAAAGTGTAATCTGCTGTTTTTGGAAAGAATGTCCTGTAAATATCAGTTAAGTCCACCTTGTTTAATGTATCACTTAAAGCTTGTGTTTCCTTATTTATTTTCATTTTGGTTGATCTGTCCCTTGGTGCAAGTGGGGTGTTAAAGTCCCCTACTGTTATTGTGTTACTGGCGATTTCCCCTTTTATGGCTGTTAGCACTTGCCTTATGTATTGAAGTGCTCCTGTGTTGGGTGCATATATATTTATAATTGTTATATCTTCTTCTTGGATTGATCCCTTCATCATTATGTAGTGTCCTTCCTTGTCTCTTGTAACATTCTTTATTTTAACGTCTATATTTTATCTGATATGAATATTGCTACTCCAGTTTTCTTTTGATTTCCATTTGCATGGAATATCTTTTTGTATCCCCTCACTTTCAGTCTGTATGTGTCCCTAGGTCTGAAGTGAGTCTCTTGTAGACAGCATATCTATGGGTCTTGTTTTTGTATCCATTCAACAAGCCTGTGTCTTTTGGTTGGAGCATTTAATCCATTCACATTTAAGGTAGTTATCGATATGTATATTCCTGTTACTATTTTCTTAATTGTTATGGGTTTGTTTTTGTAGGTGCTTTTCTTGTCTTGTGTTCCCCACTTAGAGAAGTTCCTTTAGCATTTGTCGTAGAGCTGGTTTGGTGGTGCTGAATTCTCTTAGCTTTTGCTTGTCTGTAAAGCTTTTGATTTCTCCATCAAATCTGAATGAGATCCTTGCCGGATAGAGTAATCTTGGTTGTAGGTTCTTCCCTTTCATCACTTTAAATATATCATGCCACTCCCTTCTTGCTTGTAGAGTTTCTGCTGAGAAATCAGCTGTTAACCTTATGGGAGTTCCCTTGTATGTTATTTGTCACTTTTCCCTTGCTGCTTTCAATAATTTTTCTTTGTCTTTAATTTTTGTCAATTTGATTACTATGTGTCTCGGTGTGTTTCACCTTGGGTTTATCCTGCTTGGGACTCTCTGCACTTCCTGGACTTGGGTGGCTATTTCCTTTCCCATGTTAGGGAAGTTTTTGACTATAATCTCTTCAAATATTTTCTCGAGTCCTTTCTCTCTCTCTTCTCCTTCTGGGACCCCTATAATGTGAATGTTGTTGCATATAATATTGTCCCAGAGGTCTCTAACTTAGGCTGTCTTCATTTCTTTTCATTCTTTTTTCTTTATTCTGTTTCACCGCAGTGAATTCCACTATTCTGTTTTCCAGGTCACTTGTCCGTTCTTTGGCCTCCGTTATTCTGCTATTGATTCCTTCTAGTGTATTTTTCATTTCAGTTATTGTATTGTTCATCTCTGTTTGTTTGTTCTTTAATTCTTCTAGGTGTTTTTTCCTTAATTCTTTTAGGTTTTTGTTAAACGTTTCTTGCATCTTCTCGATCTTTGCCTCCATTCTTATTCCGAGGTCCTGGATCATCTTCACTATCATTCTGAATTCTTTTTCTGGAAGGTTGACTATTTCCGCTTCATTCAGTTGTTTTTCTGGGGTTTTATCTTGTTCCTTCATCTGTTACATAGTCCTCTGCCTTTTCATTTCGTACATCTTTCTGTGAATGTGGTTTTCGTTCCACAGGCTGCAGAATTGTAGTTCTTCTTGCTTCTGCTGTCTGCCGTCTCGTGGATGAGGCTATCTAAGGAGCTTGTGCAAGCTTCCTGATGGTAGGGACTGGTGGTGGGTAGAGCTGGGTGTTGCTCTGGTGGGCAGAGGTCAGTAAAACTTTAATCTGCTTGTCTGCTGATGGGTGGGGCTGGGTTCCCTCCCTGTTGGTTGTTTGGCCTGAGGCCACCGAGCACTGGCACCTACCCGGCTCTTTGGTGGGGCTAGTGAGGGACTCTGGGAGGGCTCATGCCAAGAAATACTTCCCAGAACTTCTGGGCCAGTGTCCTTGTCCGCACAATGAGCCACAGTCACCCCCCACCTCTGCAGGAGACCCTCCAACACTAGCAGGTAGGTCTGGTTCAGTCTCCTGTGGGGTCACTGCTCTTTCCCCCAGGTCCTGATGTGCATACTACTTTGTGTGTACCCTCCAAGAGTGGAGTCTCTGTTTCCCCCAGTCCTGCAGTCAAATCCCGCTAGCCTTCAAAGTCTGATTTTCTAGGTATTTCTCCTCCCGTTTCTGGACTCTCAGGTTGAGAAGCCTGACGTGAGGCTCAGAACCTTCACTCCAGTGGGTAGACTTCTGTGGTATAGGTGTTCTGCAGTTTGTGAGTCACCCACCCAGCAGTTATGGGATTTGATTTTATTGTGATTGCGCCCCTCCTACCGTCTCATTGCAGAATTCTCCTTTGTGTTTGGATTTGGGGTATCTTTTTTGGTGAGTTCCAGTGTCTGCTTGTCGATGATTGTTCATCAATTAGTTGTGATTCTGGTGCTCTTGCAAGAGGGAGTGAGTGCATGTCCTTCTGCTCTGCCATCTTGAACCAATCTCTCTACTGGCCAGTTTTGGTATCAGATAAGATATACATTCCATTCTAAGTTGCTGGATTTAATGACATAATGTTTTTTATAATATATTCTTATCTGTTTAGTGTCTCTAGACTCTATAGTGACGTCTCCATTTCATTTGTGATATTGGTAATTTGTACCTTTTTTTCTTGGTTAATCTGATTAGGGGTTTTTCAATTTTATTAATCTTTCTCCAAAAAACCAGCTTTCTGTGTCAGTGATGTATAAAATTTTAAAATATTTATTTATTTTTGGCCATGCTGTGCAGCTTGCAAAATCTCATTTCCCCATCCAGGGATCGAACCTGGGCTACAGCAGTGAAACCCGGAATCCTAACTACTAGGCCACCAGGGAACTCCCAATTTATTTTTTAAATTGCGCTATATTTGACATATAACGTGTAAGTTTAAGGTGTACAACGTGTTGATTTGATACATTTACATATTGCAGTATGATTACCACTGTAGCTTTAGTTAACACCTCTATCACATCACATAATTTATCATTTTTTTGTGGTGAGAACATTTAAGATCTAATTTCTTAGCAATTCTGATGTTTATAATACAGTATTGTTGATTATAATCTTTATGCTGTGCACTAGATCTTCAGGACTTAACCATCTTCTAGTTGCAAGTTTGTACCCTTTAATAACATCTTCCCAACTCCGTGATCAGGGGAAGAGGTATTTGGGACATGAACTACTGTTTCACTTCCCTCCTCCTTTTCATATCAGGTCAGCTACATTTTATCCTCCTACCCCAAATCCCTACACATTGAAAATGCCCGTGACACCTTGAAGACTAGAAAGAGGTAGAAATCCAAGGTAAATGGCATCTTGATCATATCTGTATTTTGTGCACTGCATTATTTTTCTTTCATAATTTAGTGCCTGTTCCAGAAAAAGAGGTGGAGTGTGTTTGTTGAGAGGGGCAGGCAATATGCATAGTTACTAATGTTGTTACATTTTCTTTAAATAAACCTTTAATAATAGAATAGTTTTAGATTTGTACAAGAATTATGAAGATACTACAGCATTCCCATATACCCCACACCTATTCTCCCCTGTTATTAATATCTTAGTAGTGCACATTTGCCACAATTAATGAACCAATATTGATATATTATTATTAACTATAGTTCATACTTTATTCATATTTCCTTATTTTTAAAAAAATTTATTTGGTTGCTCTGGGCTTAGGTGCAGCAGGGAGGCTCCTTAGTTGTGGCACGCAGGTTCCTTAGTTGTGGCATGAGAACTCTTAGTTGCAGCATGCATGTGGGATCTAGTTCCCTGACCAGGGATTGAACCCGGGCTCCCTGCATTGGGAGTGTGGAGTCCTAACCAGTGTGCCACCAGGGAAGTCCCTCCTTAGTTTTTACCTAATGTGTTTTTTCCATTCCAGGATCCTATCCAGGATACCACATTAAATTTAGTTATCATTATCTCTTTAGGTGTTTCTTGGCTGTGACAGTTTTCAGGCTTTCATTGTTTTTGATGACCCTGACAATTCTAAGGAGTAATGGTCAGGTGCCTCAGTTGAGATTTATGTATCATTTTTCTCATGATTAGATTTGGGTTAGGAGTTTTTTGGAGAGAGATGCAGAGGTATCATTACATCATATCAAGAGTACATACTATCAACGTAACACTTTTTTTTAAGCTTTATTGAGGTATAATTGACAAGTAAAAATAGTGTATATTTAAGGTATACAACTTGATGTTTTGATATACATTGTGAAATGATCACCTTAGTCAAGCTAATTAACATATCCATCACCTCGCATAGTTTTGTGTGTGTGTGTGTGTGTGTGTGTTGAGAACACTTAAGATCTACTGACTTAATTTCAAGTATACAAAACAGCATTATTAACTATAGTCACTATACTGTACATTCAATCAACTGAGTTTATTCATCTTGCATAACTGAAACTTTGTGCTTGACCAGTCTCTCCCCATTTTCTCCACCCGCCTAATCTCTGGCAACCACATTCTGCTGTATGTGTATTTCAGATTCTACATATAAGAGAGATCATACAGTATTTGTGTCTCTGTGTCTGACTTAATTAGCATAATGTCTTCCAGGTTCATTTATGGTGTTGCAAATGATAGGATTTCCTCCTTTACAAAGGCCAAATAGTATTCCGTTGCATATGTGTGTGTATGTATGTATGTGTGTGTATATATCTCACATTTTCTTTATCCATTTATCTTTTGACGTTTAGATTGTTTCTGTGTCTTGGCCATTGTGAATAATGCTGTAATGAACATGGGAGTGCAGATATCTCTTCGAGATCCCGGTTTTATTTCCTTTGGATATATACCCAGAAGTGGGAGTGCTGGATCATAGGGTAGTTCTACTTTTAATTTTTTGAAGAACGTCCATCCTATTTTCCACAAGGCTGTACCAATTTACATTCCCACCAACAGTGTACAAGGGTTCCCTTTTCTCCACATTCTCACCAACTTATCTTTCCCTTTTTCTGATTGTAGTTACTCTAACAGATGTGATGTGATATTTCATTGTGGTTTTGATTTGTATTTCCCTGATTATTAGTGATGTTGAGCACCTTTTCATATATCTTTTGGCCTTTTGTATGTCTTCTTTTGAAAAATGTTTATTGAGGGCCTTTGTCCATTTTTTACATCGGTTTTTGGTTTTTTTGCCATTGAATTGTTGAAGTTCTTTATGTATTTTGGATATATATATTTTTTAAATTATTAAATGTATTTTTTATTTTTTAAAAAATTATTTATTTATTTGTTTATTTACTTTTGGCTGCATTGGGTCTTTGTTGCTGCGTGCGGGCTTTCTGTAGTTGCTGTGAGCGGGGGCTACTCTTCGTTGCAGTGCGCGGGCTTCTCATTGCGGTGGCTTCTTGTCGCAGAGCTCGGGCTCTAGGTGCACAGGCTTCAGTAGTTGTGGCACGCGGGCTCAGTAGCTGTGGCTCACGGGCTCTAGAGTGCGGGCTCAGTAGTTGTGGCGCACGGCCTTAGTTGCTCCGCGGCATGTGAGATCTTCGCGGACCAGGGCTCAAACCTGTGTCCCCTGCATTGGCAGGCAGATTCTTAACCACTGCGCCACCAGGGAAGTCCTATATTTTGGATATTAACCCCTATCAGATACAAGGTTTGCAAATATTTTCTCCCAGGTTTAGGTTGCCTTTTCACTCTATTGTTTCTTTGCTGTGCAAAAGTTTTTTAGTTTGATGCAATCTCATTTGTCTATGTTTGCTTTTGTTGCCTGTGCTTTTGGCATCATATCATTGCCCAGACCAATGTCAAGAAGCTTTTTTGCTATGTTTTCATCTAGTAGTTTTACTGTTTTAGGTATTACGTTTAAGAACATGATTTAACACAATTGATGTTGACCTTGATCAGCTGGCTGAGATAGCATTTGTCAAGTTTCTGCACTGTGAAGTCATTCTTTCCCCCTCTTTTTCATGTTGTATTTTTGGGAAGGAAGTCCACTGGTCAGCACACTTAAGGAGTGATGAGTTATGTTCCAACTTCTTGAAATTGGAGTATCTACATGAATTATTTGAAATTGTTTCTGCACAGGAGATTTGTCTACTCCTCCTTGTCTCCCCCTTCCCCCCATTTACTTATTTATATCACTATTTCATACTTTGGGTTTACAATCCATACTACTTTATATTTTTTGTTGTTCACATTATTCTCGCTTTAGCCTTTGGGAGCTCTTTCAGCTGGCTCTTTGTCCTTTTGACATTCCCCATCATTGTGCTTTTGTCTGAAAATGTTCCTTACTTTTTGGAACTACAGGATGCTCCCAGCCCATCTTATATATTTTCTACCCCAGTGCTAGAATCAGCTATTTCTCCAAAGAGCCCTGGTTCCTTTTTTTATTGGAGAATGGTATTGGGACTCAAGATATGGGCAGTAGGTGTTCTTGTTTATACTGGGGCTCTGTTGCTTCTTGGCTTTCTACGTTGACAGAGGAAGGACATATATGTGTGTATATTGACCTGTGTATATACACGTATCAATAAATAGTTTTAAATGTAACCATCTGTATCTATATAAGCTAAAACATAAGTTCGTACTCATGTCTCTAACTGTTTTCTATTACCACATGGATCATTCTACCTTCCTTCCATGGCTTATCCGTGAATTCCCACTCCAACAAGGAGAAACCTGGCTCCCATAGTCTGACGCCCATTTACTTAATTGTTCAATTTCAGTATACCTGTGTAGGGGTTTCAGAATTGTTAATCCACATCTGTGGGAAATAACTTCATCACCTAAAGTAGACTGCTTATATATAATTACTTTTACTTTTAGTCTTACAGACTCCAGAGTTACTTAGAGTAGCACTTGTTACCTCCACCACCTAAAGTGAGATTGTTTCATTTGTATGAGAGGTAGTTTGTTTTATCAGATTCTGCATTCAATCCTGGGATCCCCCGACTTCCTAAATGATTTATTTTTAGTTTGTATCCTTTAAGGTGCAGTCTTTTATGCTATAAAGTTCTATGGGTTGACAAATGTATAGTATCATGTATCCCCCATTGCAGTATCATAGGGAGGAGTTCTGCTGCCTAAAAATATTCCCTGTACTTCACCTATTCAACACCCCTGTCCCCTCTTACCCTGGCAACTATTGATTTGTTTACCATCTTTATAGTTTTGCCTTCTCCAGAATGTCATACAATTGAAATCATACATATTATATAGGATTCCCAAACTGGCTTTGTTCACTTAATAATATGTATTTAAGATTTCATGTCTTTGTGTATCTTGATAGCTCATACCTTTTTTTTGTTTAATAGCTTATTATTACCACTACCTATTGAAGGACATTTTGGTTGCTTCTAGTTTTAATGATTATAAATAAAGCTACCATGCTCATCTGTGTGCAGGTTTTTGTGTGTATATAAGTTTCAAACAGTTGTGTAAATACCTAGAGGCATGACTGCTAGGTCATATGACTATATAAGACTATGTTTAGCTTTTCAAGAAATTGCCAAATTGTATTTCACAGCATCTGTACCATTTTTCATTTTTACCAGCAATGATTGAGAGTTCTTGTTGCTCTGCATTCTTAGCAGCTATTGGTATTATCAGTGTTTTGGATTTTAGCTATTCAAATAAGTGTGTTATGGTATCTTACTGTTCTTTTTAATTTTATTTATTTATTTATTTATTTATGGCTGTGTTGGGTCTTCATTTCTGTGCAAGGGCTTTCTCTAGTTGCGGCAAGTGGGGACCACTCTTCGTCGCGGTGCGCGGGCCTCTCACTATCGCGGCCTTTCTTGTTGCGGAGCACAGGCTCCAGATGCGCAGGCTCAGCAATTGTCGCTCACAGGCCTAGTCGCTCCGTGGCATGTGGGATCTTCCCAGACCAGGGCTCGAACCCGCATCCCCTGCATTGGCAGGCAGACTTTCAACCACTGCGCCACCAGGGAAGCCCACTGTTCTTTTTTTAAATTAAAAAAAATTTTTTTTAATTGAGGTATAGTTAATTTACAATGTTTTAGTTTCTGGTCTACAGCAAAGTGATTCAATTATACATTTTTTTTTCATATTCTTTTTTATTCCAGTTTATTACAAAACATTGAATATACTTCCTTGTGCTATACAGTGGGACCTTCTTGTTCATCTATTTTGTATATAGTAGTTTGTATCTGCTATCTTATTGTTGTTTTAATTTGAATTTCCCCAATGACACATGATCATCTTTTCATATGCATATTTGCTATCTGTATATTTTTTTGATGAGTATCTCTTCAGATCTTTTGCCCATTTTTTAATAGGTTGTTTATTTTCTTACTGTTGAATTTTAATTATTCTTTGTATATATTGAAGACAAGTCCTATATCAGATATGTGTTTTACAAATATTTTCTTGCAGAAAATATGGCTTGTCTTTTTTCTTAGAGCTATCTTTTGCAAAGCACAAGTTTTTAATTTTAATGAAGTCCTACTTAATCAGTTTTTTCTTTCATGGATTATGTATTTTTGATGCCATATTTAAAAACCAAACATGAAACGCCAGGTCACATAGAATTTTTCCTATGTTCTCTTCTACAAGTTTTATAGTTTTGCATTTTGCATTTAAGTCTGTGTTCTATTTTTAGTTAATTTTTGTGAAAGGTGTTAGATCTGTGTCTGGGTACATTGTTTTACATATAGACATCTGATTTGTTGGAAGACTATCCTTTCTCCGTTGCATTGCCTTTTTGCTTTTGTCAAAAATCAGTTAACTATATATGTGTGGGTCTCCTTTTGGCTCTCTGTTCTGTTCCATTGATCTATTTGTCTCTTCTTTTGCCAATACCATGCTGTCCTGATTTCTGCAGCTTTATAGTTAGTCTTAAGATCTGGCAGTGTGATCCTTCATCTTTGTTCTTTTTTAGTATTATGTTGGTTATTCTTAGTCTTTTTCCATTTTATAAAGCCTTAGAAACAGTTTGTTGGTATCCACAATATAACTTGCTAGGAATTTGATTGAGGTTGTGTTGATATATATAGATCAAGTTTGTAGAACTGACACTTTTTCAGTAATGAGTGTTCTAATACATGGAATAGCTCGTCATTTATTTAGATCTTCTTTGATTTCTTTCATCAACGTTTTGTAGGTTTTGCATATAGTTTCTGGTCATATTTTGTTAGATTTATACCTAAGTATTTCTTTTCTTTTTTGGAAGAGGGTGAGATGCTATTATAAATGGTATTTTAAAATTTTCTAATTACAATTGTTCTTTGTTGGTGTATAGGGAAGCAATCGACGTTTGTTTAACTTTGCATCCTGTGACCTTGCTATAATTGCTTACTGGTTCCAGGAGATTTTTTTGTGGATTCTTTGTTTTTTTGTCCACAGATATCCATGTCATCTGCAAATAAAGACAGTTTTATTTCTTCCTTTCCATTCTGGATGGCTTTTATTTCTTTTCTTGTCTTAGTGCAGTAGTTACGACTTTTAGTAGGATGTTGCATAAGAGTGGTGAGAGTGCACATCCTTGCCTTATTTCCCATCTTAGGGAAAAAGTGTCCAGTCTCTCACCATTAAGTATGATGTTAGCTATGTAAGTTTTTTTGTAGATATTCTTTATGAAGTTGAGGAAATTTGCTGAAGGTTTTTTTAAAATTCACAAGTGTTGGATTTTTTCCTTTTTTTATTGAAGTATAGTTGATTTAAAATGTTATATGGATTTTCCAAGTCTTTTTTTTTTTTTGTCTTCAGATGATTTTATGATTTTTCTTCTTTATCCTGTTCATATAGTGGATTACATTGATTATTGATCTACTCTTTCATGCTTGGAATCCTACTTGGTTGTAGTGTATAATTCTTTTTGTACATTATTGGATTTGATTTCTAATATTTTGTTGAGGACTTGTATGTCAATGTTTATGAGAGAGATTGTTCGGTCGTTTTTTTTTCCCTTGTAAAGTCTCTATGTGATTTTGGTATTAGGATAATTCTGCTTCATAGAATGAGTTAGAAAGTGGTTTCTCTGCTTCTGTTTTCTGGAAGAGATTATGGAGAATTAGCATTGCTTGTTCCTTATGTGTTCAGTAGAATCCACCACTGAAACTATCTAGACCTGGTTCTTTGTTTTTAGAAGATTATTATGTTACCCAGTCCAAGCTTGTACTGCTCTCCACACCACAGGCCAGTAAATCAAGAGACGCAGTATTGGGGCAAGGAATAATGATTTCATTAGCAAAGCCCGCAGACCGAGAAGATAGTGGACTAGTGTCCCAAAGAAACATCTTATCCAGGTTTGGATGCTGGTTTCTTTTATAGAGCAGAGAGGGGGAAGTAAAGTAAAAAAGGTGATAAGCTGTTGCAAGTATTTCCTGGTTCTGCCAGACTCTGCAGGACATGTGTTAATTTCTTCTTTCCTGCAACCATGCACAGGTGGGCCAAGTCAGGATGTTTCCTGTTACCTTAAACAAAGGTATTTTAGCTTAAAGTTTAGGCATGGGAAACAGGGTTCCCTGGAGATATGGGCCATTATGTATACTTTAAACTATAGGCAACATCCCTTCAGTGATTAATTTGTAGCAAAAGCAGTAGAATACAAACATTAAAGTAAAAGAAACAGATCCAATATGGAGTCAGATTTGTTCTTCCCTGTTTTAATTATTGATTCATTGTCTTTAATATACATAAGGTTATTAACGTTTTTTATTTTTGTGTGAGTTTTGGTAAGTTAAGTCTTTCAGGAACTATTTCATTTAAGTTTTCAAATTTATGAGCAGAGTTGTTTGTAATATTCATTTATTATCCTGTAATGTCTGTGTGATCAGTAGTTATGACTTCTCTTTTTTTGCCCTGATAATTGATAATTCGTGTTTTCTGTCTTTTTGTCTACCTGTGGTAGAGATTTAGAAATTTTATTGATCCTTTCAAAGAACTAGCTTCTGGTTTTGTTGATTTTTCTCTATTGTTTTCCCATTTTCAGTTCTGTTTATTTGTTTCTTTTTTTTTTTTTCCCCTGCTTGTTTTACCCTTAAGCAAGCTCTAAATGAATTCACTCAGCTCTATTTCCCCCCAAATGTCCTTTCTTTCCCCCCTTCATTTTTGAAGGTTTTTTTCCCCCCTAAATATAGAATTCAGTATGACAGGGTGTTTTTTGTTTGTTTGTTTTTTTGGTGTTTTTTTTTTTTTTTTTCCTGCTCATAGAAATGTTGTTCTATCATCTTGAAGCCTGAATTTTTTCTGATGAGTAATCAAGTTATTCTCATGTTTATTCCTCTTCATGGTATATCCCCCAACCCGCTGGCTCACTTTATTATTTTTCTTTTTATAACTAGTTTTCAGCAATTTAATTACAGTTGACCCTTGAACAACACAGGTTTGAACTGCAGGGGTCCACTTATATGTGGATTGTTTTCAGTAAATACGTACTAAGATCTGTGGTTGGTTGAATTGGTGATGTGGAACCAGGGATAAGGAAGGCCAACTGTAAAGTTATTTGTGGCAGGGTTGACACCCCAACCCCCTGTGTTTTTCAAGGGTCAACTGTATTATGTGTCTTGGTGTGGTTTCCCTGGCTTTATCCTGCTTGGGATTTGTTGTTGGTTTTATGGATTTTTAGTTCAAATTTTTACAGATTTCAGACTTCTTCAACTTTATTTCTGTCGCCTCCCCTTTTATCCTCTCCTTCAGGAATTGCTTGATATGGTCCCACAGACTACTGGTCATTATTGTCAGCCTCCTCTCCCACATCTGTTTTCCAATTATATATTTTGAATTGCTCTCTCTTCATGTTTAACAATATTTTCTTTTGTGGAATGTAATCTGTTCTGCTCTTCTACGCATCAAGTAAAATTTTCATTTCAGATATTGTATTTTTCAGTTTCATAAATTCCATTTGGTCCCTTAAAAAATTTCTTCCATTTGTTTGCCTCTTATCATGTCTTCCTTCAAGTCCTTAAACATATTTGAATAATTCTTTTATAGTCTCTATCTGTTAAGTCCATCATCTCTTTCATTTCTGGTATTGTAACTACTGACTAATTTTCCTACTGGTTATGTTTCACATTTTCCTACTTCTCAACATGGGTAGTAACTTTTGATTGGATTTTGGACAGTGTGAATTTTACATTGTTGATTTTTTTGCTTTCTGTTGTCTTCCTCTAATTATGGTTGAATTTACATTTATTGAGAATCAGCTTGTTAGTTTTGAGGCTTGACCTAAAGCTGTGTTAGGATGGGTCTAAAGTAGCCTTTTTTTCTTGGGCTAATTTAGTCCTGCTACCAATGCATAACCTTTGGGAATATCTACACATGCTTTGGGTATTAAACAAGATTTCTTCTTTGACTTGAGGGATCTCAAATATCTTCCAGACCTGAGTTGTGAGGATTTTCCAGTTTATAGCTCCCTAGTAGTTTTCTTGGCCAGTAGTCATGAAGTTTAATCCTCCACACATGCAGCTTAATTATGCAACCAGTCACTCAAAGGGATCCCCATGCAGATTTCTGGATCTTTTTCTCTGTGTAATTTCCTTTTCTCTAATACTTTACCTGCAAATTCCATCAGCCTCAATCTCCCTGAACTCCCATTTTTGTCTCCTCAAATTCAGTGAGACGATTGTGTTCTGCCTTGTGCCAATATTCAGAAAATGCCTCCAGTTTAAAACCCAGGATTGTCATAAGGCTTATCTGACATGTTTTCCGTTTCCTAGGGATCACAGTCCTGTGTTTCCTGTTTTCTAATATCTGAAAAATCTTGTTTCATATATTTTGTCTGGTTTTCTAGTTGTTTACAGCAGGAGGGCAAGTTCAATATCAGTTACTTGGTCATGGCAGGAAATGGATGACTGTAGTTTCGCTTTTAGCACAATATTAATTATGTCACCAAAAAGTCTACCACTAAAGTAATTTTACTTAACAGATAATTTAAAATATTTCCTGTCACAAAGCATGTTTAAATAAAACCTAGAAATAGTAAAATCCTTAAACTTACTTTCTGATTCTATGTTTAATTCTAATTCAACAAACATTTATGGAGTATTACTATTTAGAAGGTAAATTATATTCAGTATTTACAAATATCTGTATATTAGCCTAAATGTGAACTAAATTGCATTGTTCTAGGGTGAAGAACTCTAGGAGTCACTAAAAGTACTTAATTTCTCAAATATATAACCCCCTAATCCTCAGACATTTCTTCTGTTTTGACTCAGTGATTCATAGATGGAACCACTAAGTTTGCTTAATATGGAGCCACATTCACTAGCACCAATTATAAAAGAAAGACCCATATGGTTGTTAGAAGCATCCAAAATATAGGCACATAACCATAGCAATTATTGCCATCTACTTCTAATGTTTATTTATGTTACCTTTGTAAAATCTGGAGCGATTACACAGATATCAAAGCATCATTATCAATCATGAGACATCATAAGTAAACGATTCATGATAGTCTCCAAAACCATGTGGCGAAATCATTATGGCAAAAGTAAGAGACTTTTAGCAATAGCTATAATTATAGTTCTTATATTCCCTGGTACATATACCCCAC
Source organism: Balaenoptera physalus (assembly GCF_965194825.1). Taxonomy (NCBI): domain Eukaryota; kingdom Metazoa; phylum Chordata; class Mammalia; order Artiodactyla; family Balaenopteridae; genus Balaenoptera; species Balaenoptera physalus. The sequence continues at coordinate 52,869,401 of NC_138882.1, read as the reverse complement.
ATAATTTTAATAAAGATTGATTATCATGTAAGGATATAATAACTAATTCCTGGTCCAGTATTGGAGTCGGTTGAAAATAAGGGTTGTGGAACTTTGTGGTAACTGGTAGGAATACTGCATCTATCATTTTTTGAACTAGTAATATGTACAAGTATCAGATATAGGAGAAGGAAAGATCATAGTCAACCAGAGAATTCATCCTGAGTCACTGGTCTCAAGATCGTACCTCTTAATAATATCAAGAATTTAATTAATACAGTGTCTTGAAAGCTTTAGAATTATTTCATTTTCAACAAAGGTCGTAATAACCTCTTACACCATATATTAGAGTTATATTAACTCTGATTGTCTCGAAGTCTCAGTATAGATTAGTAACTGAGCCAGCAAAAGAACCAAATCTCCAATCTGTGAATATAATCTATACCAGTTGTCTCAAAAGTGTGGTGTGTACATCCCTGGGAGTACACAAAATAATCCTCTGGGTTCAGGTCTTAAAAGTATTAGCACTGCTATTGATATTTTAAAATCTCATTCTGTTTAAATTTATGCTTTACAATGTACGTAACATTAGTGAAATAGTCTATATATGTAATTTATAAATAAATAAAACTAGATAGAGATGCATGCTCAAATTTATTTTGTAATGACAGTGTGTGTTGGTGAAAAAAGTTTGGAGCTATTATTCTCTACTGTCAATCAGCGGTTCTTAACTGGGGGCAGTGTCTGGAAACATTTTTGATTGTCATGACTAGTGAGTAAGGGTAGCTTCAGGGAGCTTCTAGTATCTAGTGGGCAGAAGCCAGTGGTGCTGCTAAATGCCCTTCAGTTCACAGAACAGTTTTCTCTGCTAGCACATGCCACCAAACACACACACAAAGAATTATCATTTGGTCTAAAATGAATTTGAGAAACCTTGCTACAGGCTGTATTTCTTCTTCCTTGATAGATGGATAGCAAAGAAGTGAGTCTAGCCCATTTTTCTTTTTCATCTCACCTTAGACTAATACTGGGCTTTCCTGTGTGTATGTCTATATTTTTAGTATCTCAAAAATAGGCACCAAAAGAACTGAAGGTACTTGTAAGTATCCAGACCTTTGTAAAACCAAAAGGGTAATCTAATTAATTAGAGGAAAACAAGTAAGAAAATGTGTGAAGGCCCACATAGTAGTATCTTAAATATTTGTGTGTGATTTTGCACTTCATCAAATTCTACTTTGTATGCTACCAAACCTTTTGATGTTTTATAAATTAAATTGGTGTCCTGATGCATTGAAATCTAAAAAGAAAGTAGCTACTGATAAGATTGACAAGAGAGAATCCATCATCAATTAGAATGAACTGTTTTGCAAAGTAAAGAACAAAGACTATATGGTCTAATGATTTTGGTGAAAGATTCTGACTTGAAATTTTATTTCTGAGTTTATGTGCTTTCAGTACATTATTCTTTGCATATTAAACTTTATTTTGGTTTTTACAGCCTGGGGATAGAAAAAACCCTTTTTATAGTAGGAATAAACATTCACTGTGTGTCTTCCATTTCAGAGCACAAGTTTTTAGATAGTGAAGACCTGTCTTTATTTGCATTTATATCTGAATCAAACGTGTCTTATTTCTATGTGTACTTGTGTGCTTTGAATAAAGACGATTCCAAAGAGGTGCAAGGCTGGCCTTACAAAAGAGTTGTGTAAAGATTAATGGCTTCAAGTATTAGAAAAATGAAATAGAACAGTATTCTATCACCATCTAGTTGCTTCTACTTTTGATAACATACGCCAAAGAATATGAACCAACTGTTCCTCACTCCACTAAGATGCTTAAGGAGTTTGGTCAGCATAGCTGAATTGTTAGCATGATTCTTAATTAAAATGGATCATCATCTAATTGATATATGAGGTGCTCCCTGAAGTTAGGGGATAAGCCTCTCGAGTTCCCTCTAAATCCAGAAAGAAGCTTAAAAGAGGGAACAACTGGAGAGTTATAGTCAGAATTAGATGCATTTAATAATAGCACTACTCAAACTATCTCCGTCTAAAAAATTTTTTCAATCTGTTGTGTACCAGTACTTTAGCAAAACACAATAAAAATGGATAACTAGAGAAATGAAATAAAAAACAAGCTGTAATTTTTTTTATTAGATTCAATAGATATAAAATTACTCTGTCAAATTTCTGTAAAGCTTTAAACACTTATTCTCGATTTTTGTATTCATCTTGACATAGCCTCATAGCAAACAGTTTGTGGACCACCAGAGGTCTGAGAACTAAGCTTTGAATAGGACTGATTTCAATAGAAATTATTTGAAATAAAATTTCCTTTTTTACTGTTTACAACTTAGCCTTCACTAAGTACAAATTCCTGCCTAATCTCAGTTGAAGTATGACCTTCTCTGCAAAGCTTTCCTTGACTTACCCAAGCTAACTTGGGTAATCCATCATCTGTACTCTCACTTTACTTCAAAGGGGCCTTCATTCTATCAACTATTTTATTAATTCATTTATTTTATTTAAGGAAAATGTAAAAGCAATCCTTAAGAACTGGGGATCTAGGAAGGTTTGTGGCACATAGCAGGCAATAAGTAAAAAATCTGCTCGATGAATGAAATAAGAATTGAATATATAAATGCAGCAAAATCCTAAGGCTCTAAATGTCAGTACATACTGGATGGAGGAAAACTTCATTTTCTGGAAAGAAAAGAAGACAGTTTATTAGTCTCAAAAGTTAGACTAGTAATTTTATGTCTATGTGAATCAAATTTTTATAAAAATAATTCTTGATAGAAAAGCAGACGAATACATACATCATTTTGTAACTGTATAACACAGACTGGGAGAAAAAAAGAACTTAAACCACTTTAACCTGCTAGCAACACTGTTTTAAACAGTTTTTGGCAGAGGAGGAGGATGTTAGGATGGGGAAGGGGCTTGAAAACTAGTGCCCTAAGAGTTTGAAGGTTACTTTGTGCTATACTGATACCTTCTTCTTGCTCCTCCAACTTGGTATCCCATCATACTCTTTCAATTTATTTTAATATATATTTGATGATACCTTACTCTGCTAGGCACCTTGGAAATTACAAAGGAACTTGAGCGTGAGGAGATTAAAATCTGGTGAATAAGTCAAAATATATAAAACTAACTAAAATACAGAGTAAAATGCATTAGATACTGCAATAGAAGAGTGAATGAAGAAATTTAAAATATGTCTAGATTATTTTAAAATTAAAAGTGTTTATAGATGACACATCTGTATTGAAGTGGATTTAATATTTTCTTTAAATAATAAAATCGATAATTTAGAGAAAGGTGGTTGGATAGATAGACCATATTGATCTAGCTTAAGCAGCCCATCAACAAATGGACAAATTTAAATTTAGCCTCTAATCTACAGGAGATGAAAATGGTGAGGAATTTAGAGGTGTGCAGCCTTTTGCCTTGAAAGTGTGACTGAGTAGGCAAATGAGTGTATAATTTTCAGGACTTCCTCCTGTGAGGCTGCACAACTATTTCCTTTGCATTCCATCTCTGAGAGACTGGTTTAGGAGAGGGAAGAAGTACAGAAGTCTGAAGTCCTAGGATGTGGGCACTGCCCCCAGGGAAAGTTCAGATCTTGCATCACTTCTTGGGTATGCACACATTTCCAGTTCCCACAGAGAAGCTGATCCTTGGCAGGAGGCAGATAGACACAGCCAGACTGAGTCACAACTTGAGAATCAGGAAAATTACTTTTTAAAGGAATAAAGTCCCTTAGTAGGATCAGATTTCTTCAGCTAAACAAGAAGCAATGAAAAAATATATTTAAATCTGGATCACATTTGAGGGAACCCATCCCAACAATTTCAAATTATTCTGCCATGACATAAATCAGTGTGGATTCATGTGGCAATTACCTTTATTGATGCTCCTTCACAAACATTGACTGATAATCTTCTGTTGTATTTTAACCCCACCTGCCAACTGTGTAATGTTCTCTAAATATGGTTCATAGGATAAGAACAGGTCATGTTATCAAGTGAATGTTGAAGTCCACAATAAATGCCATAGACCCTCTTTTCTATCCTTCCTGATGAGTTTGTTGGAAAAATCTTAAAATGGTAAAAATAAATTGCTTTTGCTTATAATTTTATGAGTCCTCTATATAGAAAAGAACAAAAATTAAATAAGCTAGCACTGTCCTAAAAAACCGAGGACATGGTTTTATGATGTCATGCTTCATAAAAGTTAATTCTGTTTGGAAATTCTTTAACCTTATTTCATTTCTTTAAATTTTTACTTCTATCTCTTTTCTCTCTCCCCCAACCACCCCCCCCCCCAACTCCTGCTCAGCAGCTAACACAGGTACTTAATATATCACTTCTTTACCTAGATTTAAATGTCCTCTTTGAGAGGGACCTAATCTTTGTTTCCTTGTAGCTAACAACTTATATTGCCTCATACATATATGAAACTGAAACAAATCTAACTATAAGGGCTTGACACAAAGAATGATTTTAAATTTAAATGTAGATATTTTTGGTTCAGTATGCCCAACAATTGTTTGCCAACCATTTTTTCTGTTGCTCTACGTGCCATAGTCAATTGATGAAAAACAAAAATAAAAATAGTTGTGTAGGACATTGTAAGAGATAGTACTTCTGATACTGTAGTTTGAGTAATTTAAAAACTTTCAAGGGTAATTTTTGACTCCACCCAATTTTAACTTTTACTTTGAGACCTAACTCCACTCCTGCTTCCATTTCACTCAGCACAGATACACATACACAATTCAATTCCACTATAGTCCCTTTTTTATTTGAGTAAAGTAAGGCCAAGAGATATTAACTGATTTGCTCAGGGTCAGCCAGCTAGACTGTCGTGGGTGGGACCAGCTAGACCTCATCTTTTTTCTGATTGTAAAGCTTATATTCTATCCTACAATCCAGACCTCTTCTAATTTGCCAGCAGTCAAGACACTACTTTCCCTATAGTAAAAGTTCATTAAATATTTGCTATTTAATTAATTTCACTTGAACAGCTGATTATTATCTTTTCAATAATATGCAACTTTGGTTGTTATGAGGGTTACGAGTTACTAGGCTTGTGTTGAATTATTGTTCTGCCTCTTGCTAAATATTGCTCTGCTGCTTAATAACTGTGGCTCTGGTACCTAATTGTGTGACTTTGGGAATTAGCCTCATTTTCTTCATCTATAAAATGGGAATAATACCTACCTCATAGGGTGCTGTGAGAATTAAAAAAGATAATATAAGATATTAAGTATTCAATAAATGGTATGTATTATTATCCTTTAGCATACTTGCTATTTTCCCTCTCAAAAAACTGCTACAGAAAGTGGATCATTTTTTTATGATGTCAAGACTAAACAGAATTATTCATCAAACTACACATTATTTTCTGGATAGAACTCTTGAAAGCATAACACATATACCCAGGACAAAAAAATAAGCTAGTTATGGTGGGCTCTGAATTAAATATATTGGATTCATTATTCCAAGGCTGTTATTGTGATCATAAAAAAAATAGGTTACTGACAGTTTCCCCTCAACTCATACCATTCACATATGTATATTCATATTTTTCCATGCGATTAATATATATTGTCCACACTGTTCAGGTGACTTATGTAAATCTTAGGATTCTGTAACATATTAAAGATACAAGTCCACTACCCCGAGATCAAAGACTTAAGAGGATTCTAGATCTCAGAAATACTTGAGGATATCAGTATAACCATAGTAAATAAAAAAAAGGAAAGAAGGATGTAAAATATTATAGGCTTTTAATTTAAGAAATAAAGTATACTCTTTAATTCTCAAAAGCCTTTTCTCTCTTTGTGGTACTTGTTTTCATTGATTAAAAAAAAAGTAAATAGTTGCCGGTGGTATCATATATGCCTAAAAATATTGCTTTGCAAATTTGGGGGGCCATTCACACTCATTAAAACCATGTTAAAAAATAACTATAACACTATAAAGAGAAGGAGAAGTCAAAGAAAAGTCAAAAGTGAGAGAAGATATTTGCAATGTATCAATATAAAACAAAGAATTAACATCTAAAATAAAGAACTCCTGTAAGTTAATAAGGGAAAGGCAAACCACCCAATAGAAAATGAGTAGACTTCAAGTGACATCTCACAAAAGAAGAAACAGAAATTGCTAGTAATTAATCAGGAAAATGCAACTTAAAATATAAGGAAGCGCCATCACACACCATCAGATCAGTAAACATTTAGAATTAATATTGAAGGAGATATACAGCAATAGGAATTCTTATTTAATACATCTCATGGGACTGTAAATTGGTACAGCACTTTAAAAAACTCTTCGGCTTTACTTGCTAAAGTTAAACATGCTCATAGCCTATTATAGATACTCTTGTAATTTTTTGGAGGCAAAAATTCTAGCCTCAACTACCTGGAGGCTGACAAGAGGGAGCCAGACCCTGCACTAAGCAAATGTAGCCTTCTACTAACACTTTCCCTCTTCTCTGCACCTCTGATAATTTCATTCTGTTCCTCAAGCATATGTAGAACACAGTATCCTCCTAAGGGGGAAATACAAACTGGAAGATTTTTGCATTGTTTAAAATGATCTCCAGAAGAAAGCTGCTTGCTGATCTTGATGGAGGCAAAAAAATGAAAGGGATGGTTCTTAAGCCAAATATTGAAAATTTCCACAAATTAAAAAGTACAACACTGTATTTTGAGAAACCTTGACTTTAAGATTTGATTAAATCATCCTATAGTCTATACAGAAAGAATAAAAGCCCTTTATGAAATTGTTTCATGGGTTTTTCCAATTAGTTTATAAAATGCTTATACAGTTAAAGACAAATCATTTGCCATTTTAATTTCAGTTACAATTTATCATGTACTTTCTTCCAGAAAATGGAATATAATTGTATTTCATAACTGGGGGAATATATAAAGGCTTCCAGATTCATTCCTGACCATAATTAGGGCCTAACATATCCATGATAAAAAGGGAAAAGAAATATTAGAATTACTAGTTAAAAATATATAGTCAAGCAATTAGTAAAGCCAGTTATTTAGAATCCTTTTTGTCATTCAGATACTGTCAAAAATTGGTTCATGTTTATGGAAAAATAGATGCTTATGTGAATTAACAGGCCATATCAGATCTTATAGAATTTTTAGTTAAGTGGTTTTTATCCCTGAATGATTTAGTTAAAGGCCAGAAACAGAGTTACTTCTTAGCTTATTGGAACCTGACATCTATACTTAACGTTTTACTGAAATCACGAAGGTCCTAGTTTCTAAATCTAATGGCAACTTCTAAATCCTGAACATTATTGACTTCTGTTTGACGCTTGACCATACTGTCCTTGAAATTCTTTCTTCTCTGGTTTCTTTAACGTTACTGTCCTAATTTTGTTTTTCTGACTGTTCCTTCCCAGCCTGTTCCTCAGTTTTAGTCCTTTGCCCTTCCCTTAAGTATAAAATTCTCATCAGTGTATTTCTCTTGCTCTGTGTACTCTGTTCTCTTTATACTCTTGTATACCCAAACAAGCCAGCTTAGATGAAGGTTTCAGGAAAGATAGGAATAAAGAAAGCCAGAGAGGAAAGAGGAGTAGCATTCTGTTCTATTCTTAAAGATCTCATTTTAGAGACCAAATGGCTAAACTATACTTTACCTCTACCCTTCCCTTTCCCTTCCTATTCCCTACTAGACCTTGCTACACCAATGCTTTTCTCTCTTGAATATTCAACCTTTCCCTTTCTACTTGGTCAAACTCTCAGCCAAGAGTTATTGACAATACTTGTGTGTGACACTGTCCACAAAAACTCTGAGAGAAGTATTATTTTCATTTTAGAAATGAGGAAACCAGTTAAGTGACAAGCCCAATCAAAGTTACACAGCTAATAAGGAATGGATCTAATACTGGATGTGGAAGGCTGTCTGGCTATAAAGCCCATCCATGTTCTTTGCAATTCACCATTATCTTCTTTTTCAATTTAAGATCCCATCCTAGTCACTACTCTTTGGTAAAAGTCCTTGAACCGTGAATTCTGTTTCTAAAAATCTACTCCAGAAAAGTAAATATTGGAACAAAGATCTGTACTAAGTTGTTTGTCACAATGTTACTTTTAAAAGCAAAGACAAACCGATGAAAAATCTGGAACAACTAAACGTCCATCATTAAAGAAATGGCTGAATAAATTATGGTGATCTATTCAATGTAATATAATATAGAAAATAAAAGTAATGAGCTTAAAGCATTTTAATGATGACTGGAAATGTGTTATATGAAAACATTATGATTTCGATTATAAGGAAATATACATATCCCTAACACATGTACACATTAAAAAAATACCAGAAGAGAATAAACTAAAATGTTCATTGAGTGGTGAGATATTAGATTATTCTTTTATTGCTAAACAGACTAATGTATGTCTATGGTTAATAAGTTATAAGGCTTGTAATGAAAAACAACAGTCTCCTCCTCCCTCTGCCTTCTCACTTCCAGAGCAACTACTTTTAAATTCTTTAAATAGTTTACTCTGGGTTTTCTCAAATATTTAATGTGACAATATTTTCTGTTTCTTGATCTTAGATATTATATATTTAATTCTTCCTCTTTTGAGACATTAGGACTCTTATACCACCCACTTTCACTACAGCATCTCCAAAATAGCTGTATATCGTTTAGTCAAATCGGAAAAAAGTGTTTTTTTTAACATGAGACCATACTTTGATTATATTCTTTTCTGCTTTGTGACCTAGTTTTGGGACTTCCTCTGACTGCTTTCCAGGATTAGATACCCTATATCCTAGATCCCATGTATTCCTCTTTCTTGAATTACTTCTCATTTTGCTGAGGCATATCATCAAGTAGCTTCCTAAGAAATGATGCACTGAGATCAAAATTTCTGAGCCCTTGCATGTCATTCTGGTCTAATAACACTTTAATATCTTGAAGGTATTCACTGTGGCTCCTGAAAAGTCCAGTGCTTTTTCATTTTCTTCATTCCTTTGTAGGTGACATTTTTATCCCCCTTCCTTTAAAGTTTTAAGCTCATCTCTTTATTCCCAATATTCTGCAATATTGTGATGATGTGCACTGGTTGGGTCTTTTTTCATTCAATAATTGGTAGGTTCTTTTAATCTAAAAACTTGCATTTCAGTTCTGGGAAATTCTCTTTCTTTCTGTTTCTTTTATATAACAATATCCTCCCATCCATTTTCCCATTCTTTTTTTCTTGGATTCTTATTAATCAAATGTTAGACCTCATAGATTGATCTGCGTATCTTTTTTCCCCTCATTTTTCTGCCCCTGTTTTTTGGTCCTTATTTGTAGGATGTTTTCCCAACTTTTCAAGTGGTATTTGAGAATTTGTTTTTATCTTTTTGTTTTGTTTTGGCTAATTTGAATTCCCAGCAGTTCTTTCTTGTAATATAACTGCTTTTTTTCTACACTGAGATAACTCTGGTCATTCTAACATAGAATAATTGCCAAGATATGTTGGAAATAGTAGAAAAGAAAACAAAGTCCTGTATAGTTTTTATATCATGTTATCACCTGAGAGAAATAAAAAGGAGGCACCTACCTAAATGCTGGGTGTGCATTGATTAGTTCTAAAAGGATATAAGAAACAAGTCATATTGTTGACTCTTGGAAAAAGCACTGTGGGACAAGGGTGGGATATAGACCTCCTTTTTACTATGTGCTCTCTGTAACATTTGATATTTGACCATACACATGATTTTAAAAAGACAGCAATTAAAGTCTTTTTTTAAAAAAAATTATTTTTATTGGAGCACAGTTGATTAATGATGTTGTATTAGTTTCAGGTGTACAGCAAAGTGATTCAATTATACATAGACATGTATCTATTTTTTTTCAAAATCTTTTCCCATTTATATAGTGTTCCCAGAATATTAAGCAGAGTTCCCTGTGCTGCACTGTAGGTCCTTGTTGGTTATTTATTTTAAACATAGTAGTGTATATTAAGTGAAGTAAGTCAGGCAGTGAAAGACAAATCATATGATATCACTAATATGCGGTATCTGAAAAAAATGATACAAATGAACTTATTTACAAAACAGAAAGAGACTCACAGACTTAGAGAATGAACTTATGGTTACCAGGGGGGAAGGGTGGGGGGAATGGATAGATTGAAAGTTTGAGAACAATTAAAGTCTTAATGAGGTTGTATAACACAGTTGCCCATTTTTCTTTGTACAAGTGTTTCACCTGTTTTGTTTGTGTATTTTTAGTAGTAAAAATTGAGGCAGGAGTAATATGACTTTTACTTTTGACCCTAAGATTCTTGGGCAATTTTATAAACCAAATAAAGGCTAATTTTTAAAAAATTGATTTTTTTCTATAGCATCCTGTTTTTCTTTAATGAAGGCAAATATCTGCATGAATCATTCTGAGAGCAGTAATAAGAGGGCTTATTATTTGTCTTAAAGCTCAAAGTTATATTTCCTGGATTTTTTAAAAAATTATTTGTTTGAAGTTTTCAAACTTCTTAAAGCTGTGGATTGATATCTTTCATCAAATATGGAAAACCCTTAGTCATTACCTTTCAAACAATACCTGTCTTCATTCATTCTTCTTTTGGGGGCTCCAATTTAACGTGTTAAACATTCTCCTTGTAACTTCTAGGTCTCTTTACTCCTATATTTTTACTCCTGAATATTTTCTATATTTTTATGTTTTTCATGTTTTTGTATTTCCATGCTTTCTTCTGGATAGTTTTCTCTGACCTAATTCTCTCTTCAGCAGTATCTAATGGTTTTTCTGAGATCTAGGACTTCTATTTAGTTCTTTTTCTGATCTACTATGACATTTTTATAATTTGCAATGTTTTGCTAAATCTCAAGGCTTGGATTTTATTGTCCTGTATATTGTAGGCATGTAATTATATAGACTTGGCTTTGCAATTCGAGTGCATATCTCTGTTAATGTCTCTGTTAGATATGTATGTTTTTATTGCCTGTTGGTTTTACTTGTTTGTGCTCATGATTTATTGCCTTCTCATGTGCATTGTTATCTTTTATTTTGTGCTGAGCATTATATAGCATTAGAGTCCTTTATCTACAGAAATCCAGAAAGCTCTGCAACTAAATCTGTTTCATAACTGATTTATTGTCCAAACCTGCTGTGAAGTGACATAAAGTTATTTAGTCTTATCCAACTTAGTGTAAATGTTTGTACTTTTTGTGTCAGATTGATAACAGGGTGATGCCCCATACCCTACTGATGATGTAACAATACATGGTGTATGTACCATATTATCTTTCCAAAATGTGAAATCTTCCAAATTCTCGAACACATTTAGCCTGAAAGTTTAGATAAACAATAGTGGACCTATTTGAAAATTTATTTCTAGAAATAATTTGAGGCTTGGGATAATGTTGTATTTCTCTCAGTAAGATTTTTATTATTTCCTGCCAAACACTAAAGGTTCTAACAAACTGGAATAATCATATCCAATTTCAATTCTTGAGATTTTTGATGAGCTAACCTAAAAGAGTAAAAGCCAAGCTCTTTACAAATCTGGTTTACTTGTAATTCACTTTAGTCCTAGGGTGACTCTTTGGAGTCCCAGTCCAAAGTGGGCTAAAGAGAAGGGGATTAGTAACCTGGGTTTCCAACCCTGTCTTTCCCTGGTCTCTGACTTTTTACCTCTTTAGACCCTTTGCCTATTAACAACATAGCTCAGTTTCTCAGGACCTCTTTTTGGTAGCAAAGGCTTTCAAGTAGGAACTGCTTCCAGTGCCAGGCTTACTCCTCTGGATTGTTGTCTCATTCAGGTACTTCCTCACCATGGTTAGTTGTTTGATAACATGAAATCTTTGGTAGGTCTTGGAACCAGGAATGGGATCATTAACCCAGTTGTTTCAGTTCAGGTTCTCATTATTTTACTTCCAATTATATCCTAGCTGGTCTCCCTCCATTGAGCCGTGTCCCTTGCCATCTAACTTCCTGACCATTACCAGAAGTAGCTTTGTAAAAAAACCCAAACACAATCACATTACTAGCTCACTTAAACTTTTTTAGTTGCTCTCATTATTTATAAGATGAAGACCAAATTCCTTTTTTTTTTTTTTTAAAGTATTTGTTTATTTTATTTATTTATGGCTGTGTTGGGTCTTCGTTTCTGGGCGAGGGCTTTCTCTAGTTGTGGCAAGCGGGGGCCACTCTTCATCGCAGTGCACGGGCCTCTCACTATCGCGGCCTCTCTTGTTGCGGAGCACAGGCTCCAGACGCGCAGGCTCAGTAATTGTGGCTCACGGGCCCAGTTGCTCCGTGGCATGTGGAATCTTCCCAGGCCAGGGCTCGAACCCATGTCCCCTGCATTGGCAGGCAGATTCTCAACCACTGCGCCACCAGGGAAGCCCAAGACCAAATTCTTTACCAAAAAAGAGTCTCACTAGTCCTCCCTTGGCCTACCTCTACAGTAGTATTGTCTCCCATTGCCTTTCTCTTTGTACTCTGTATGCTAATCTTTGCCTGAAATATTTTATGTCTTTGTATCTTTGCCAGTACTTTTCTCTTTGCCAGGAGTGCCTTTCTTCTACCCTCAAACACTATCCCCTTGACCTGAAGAACTTCTCATCCTTTAAAACCTGGAAAAATTGTTGTTTTTTTCTGTAGAACTTTCTTCATGTATTCTCCTATCACCTCATTTTCCACAGAGTAGACTATGGTTTCCATTTTGTCCCTATTATATTCCATATGTAGTTAATACTTTTGGAGTAACCAACCTATCTTAGCAGTTATTAGTGTCCATGTCTGTTTCTCCTTAGTAGACTCCAAGGTCATTGAGGGGATATAGAATGCATTGTAACTTATGCCCATTCCTTAGCCGAACTCTGAGAATACAATATGTGCCTTAAAAATGTCTGTTGAAGTAATTGAATGAATGTTTTGACCTGAGCAGTATTGTAAAATCTTTCTCACTTGGTATTCATAATGAACTATAAAGTGAAGAAGTACATTATATAGTTTCTAAAGTTTTAACTTGTAGAATTCTAGGATCCTATTACATGTTGAGATGATCTACAGTTTGGAAAAGTATGTCTAAAAGTCCCTGTAAAATTTTGGAGGTCACCAAAAACTGGCAGAGTACATGTTCAACTAGTTCAGTTCATCATAAGGTAGTAGGCATTCAGAAAGTGTTTGTCGAATGAGTGAATTACAAAAGAACTCACCCAACAAATAATATGGTGAACCATATAATAAGTTGAAATAACTAAACAAATATAAACATAGCATTTTCAGATTGCTGTCTGTATGGTTCTTTTATGTGAATTCTTTGACCTACTAAATGGCTCATGCCAATTAGCACATATAGGAACTGGTACTAGGATATGGCAGCAGTATAATAAATAATCCCAAGTAGGGCATTTGAAGAACTGCATATCTGTGTGTGTGTGTGTGTGTGTGTGTGTGTGTGTGTGTGTGTGTGGTAATTTTTATGTTTATTATTATTTTTTTAACTTTTTATTTTATATCGGAGTATAGCCGATTAACGATATTGTGATAGTTTCAGGTGCACAGCAAAGCACCTCAGCCAATGTATACATTCTCCCCAAAACTCCCCAAGAACTGCATATCCTTGTTGGTTGCTAATAGTCTGAGGGAAAGGATGACTAGGAGAAATAAAGATATTTAACATTATTACTCACATGCTTGAGGTCTGTATGGCTGCCATTAAGAGGTGATGGCCCATCACACTTATAGGTAAGATACAGTTTGAGTGATGTAGCTTGAGTTTTTGGTTTTTTGTTTTGTTTTGTTTTTTAAGTATGAAACATACCATGAAAGAATAGGAATAAAAAAAATGGAAAAGGGTTGATTTTTAGCTGACAGAAAAAAATGTTGACAATAACTATATAATTGTAATTTAAAAAGCTTAGGAAATTGAGATTTTATTTAAGTGTAGGAATTATGTTGATATTTATATTGACAAACAGTTGTAGAACATTGCTACTAGTTGTGAACTATACCACTTAAGAGTGATGTGGTAAATTTCTGGATGTAAATCCTAGGATAATTATAGTAATAATACAGACCTATGTAAAAGAGAAGCCTGAGGAATAATCTCATGTAGGGCATCAAATAGGTGTTGGCTTTTATGAAATGCATGAGATTTTATAAAATTCCCGTATGAACTAAATGAGAAAATGAGATCAGACTTGGAAAGTGACCATCTAGCCAGGCTTCTCATTTTTGATGGAATTTTCATTATTTTGATCCAGAGTATCAGCTCCTTTGTTCTCGTTCCAGAAGGTGGTTGGTTCACTGATGATAAAGGCAGAGTCTGATGAAGAGGAGCTTGGGCTTCTTTCCATTACCCAGACTATATCTCAATAGAATTTATTGAGTATATGGTTGTCATCACTAATTCCTTATTTGCCTAATGATGTCGCTGTACTTTCAAACACAGATGCAAAGTATGGGAGGAATCTTTTACGTTTAGTTGATTAATGTCAATACTGCTTGTTAAAGGCCCTTTGAGATTTAGGAATTTCAGCTCAATGAATACAGGGATAATCTGACAATCCTGTATTTCCAGGGACCAAATACTTCAGGTTTTCCAACTCCTGTCAGAACAGTACAACTTGGTGGAGGCTCTCCCTAGTGCTAGGATTGGCGTAGCTCAAGGTTACCTTTCTTCCTGGAACTAGACCTCTTTGAAAGGTAGTCTCTCCTACCTCATCTACTGTCTTTATCATTTTATTTTTTTGAGTCATGCTGAGGGTGATATGTCTGATTTAGACTCTTACATAAACCTTTAAATAGAATAATTTTGAAATATTTGAGTTTCACTGTTGCAATAAGAATTATATTTAGACATAACCAATTTGGATTTAATTTCCTCTTCTTTTTCTGTTATCCTAGGTGGAAGCTTAGGTTATTGATTTTAGATCTTTCTTCTTTACTAATATATGCATTCAGTTTCCCTCTAGGTACTTCTTTGTTACATCCCACAAACTTTGATGTCTTATTTTCATTTCCATTTAGTTCAAAATTTTAAAAAAATTTCTCTTGAGATTTCTTCTTTGAGTATTGTTTAATCTCCACGTATTTTCAAAATTTCCAACTATCTTTCTGTTAACTGATTTCCAGTTTATTCTTCATGGGTCTGAGAGCATACATTGTATGATTTCTAGTTTTTCAAATTTGTTAAGGTATGTTTTATGGCTCAGACTGTGGTCCATCTTTTTGAATGCTGAATGTGAGTTTGAAAAGAATGTGTATTCCATTGTTGGATGAAGTAATCTATAGGTATTAATTATACCCAGTTGATTGATGGTGCTGTTGAGTTCAGCTGTGTCTTACTGATTTTCTGCCTACTGGATCTGTCCATTTCTCATAGAAGGGTGGTTGAAATCTCCAGCTATAATGGAGATTCATCTATTTCTCCTTGCAGATTTTACCTCATGCAGTTTGACACTCTGCTGTTAGATGCATATATATTAAGGATTCTTATATTTTCTTAGGGAACTGACTCTTTTATCATTATGTAAGCCTTTATCTATCCCTGATTCTTCTCCTTGCTCTGGATTCTGCTCTGTTTGAAATTACTGTAGCTACTTTAGCTTTCTTTTGATTAGCATGTTATATGTTATATGTGTTAGCATAGTACATCTTTTTCAATCCCTTTATTTTTAATATATTTGTGTCTTTGTATTTAAAGCAGGTTTCTTATAGACAACATATAGTTGGGCCTTGTGTTTTGATCCCCGCTGACAATCTCTATCTTTTAATTGGTGTACTATTTAGACCATTTATGTTTAAAGGGATTTTTGATATAGTTGGATCAATATCTATTATATTTGTTACTGTTTTCTAATTGTTGCTCTTGTTCTTTGTTTCTATATTTGTCTTCCACTTTTTTTGCCTTTTGTGATTTTAATTGGTTATTTTATATCATTCTATTTTTTTCTTTCTTACTTTTTTAAAAAAGTTTTTAAGTGTTTGCCCTAGAATTTGCAATATATATTTACAATTAATCCAAGTCCACTTTCAAATGATACTATATTGTTTCCCAGGTAGTGCAAGTATCTTATAATAATAAAATATTCCCAATTCCTTCCTTTGGCATCCCCAATTTTGGTGCTTAGCTAAGTCTACCTTAGTACAAGCTGCTTGGTTATTTATGAGATGTACAATGCTGATATTTATTTCAGGTTATCAGAATGTTGTTCATTTTCCAAGTATATGTTCATTAAAGAATGTATAAAACTTGTTGAGTGCTTGTAGTTATCTTTTTATGCTTTTTAAAGATTTTCTGCAAACAGTGATGCCAAAATTTTTCTTAAAAATAATTTTTAAGAAAACCTAGAAAAGCCAGATAATAGTTTCTGCATCAACTAAATTGACATTTCTGGAAAAAAATTTCTTAACAATTAAAGCAATATTTCCTGCCTCCCTTTTGCCCTCTTCTCATTTCACAGAATTCTTTTATTTTCCTCTGTTAATGCTCCTCTCTGTCCATAACCTTGAAGAAACAAATGCCACTTGGTTCAAGGAAAACAACTCCCTGGAGTATATCTATCTTCTCTCCCCTGTCCCCCTCCCCCATCTTGTGTATTTTAATGTGATCTTCCTGGTGTCAGAGATAATGTTAAACTCAAATAGTGATCACTGACCCTTCTTACTACTAGTCTGAAGTTAGGTGCTTTTAGTTTAGATCTTTCTCAGATTTTATTAATGAATTCAACAAATATTTATTGAGTGCCTATCATATGTCAAGCACTGAGAACTCTGTAGACAATAAAACAGGCATGGAAATGATAGTTTTGTGGGTAAAACAGTCAGTGATTAATTATCTCACAAGGAAATATCCAAATATAGCTATTACTGTAATAGGGAGATACATGGGACTGTAAAGGCCTATAAAAGGAGATTTGACCTAGTCAGGGAGGTCAGGAAAGGCCTCCCTTAGGAAGTGGTAACACTTGAACTGAAATGTGAATTATGAGTAGGCAATTGATGAGGAGAGAAAGATCCTTCCGTGTAGAGGGAGCAGTATGGGCAAGAGCCCTATGGTGGGGAAGGAGAGTGGCTAGTATGAAGGACCAAAAGGTTTCAAGGGAGGCTGAAGGGGTGGGATAGGTAGGGACCAGCCTATATTGAGGAATTTTGGTTTGTTTTGTGTTGTTTTCATAAGAGTATTGGGAAGCAATTGAAAGGTTTTAAACAGTATGCAGTAAATTTGTATTCTGAAAAGATTATTCTGACTATAGTGGGAATGATGGTTTACAAGGGGATGTAGTAGATGTAGGTAGACTAATTTAGGAGGCTGTTATAATCTAGGTGAGAAATGATAGTAGGTTGATTTAGAGGAAATGGTGAGAAGTAGATTAAATAATACTTAGGAGGGAAAATCAGCGAGTCTTATGGATTTGATATTAAATGGTAAGAGAGGGAGAGGACTAAGGCTTGGGGCTTGTACAGTGGAGTGGATGCGGTGCTTTTTATTAGAATAAGCAACACTGGAATGAGACCAGATTTTAAAGGAAAGATCATGGGTTAAGTTTTATACATTTTCAGTTTGAGAGGCCACAAATTGTCAAATTGAATATATGAGTATGTTGCTCAAAGGAGACAAGATCTGAACTGGAGGTATAAGTTGCTGTGGTAACTGTGAATGATGATGTGCATGGTGAGAATATGGAGAGGGGGTGCCTAGGACCCAATTTGAAGAACTCCTAACATTTAGAGACTAGATAGAGAAGAATGCACCTCAAAGGAGACAGAAAAGGTGTGATTAGAGAGGTCAGAGGAAAAGCAGAAGTTTTTATTTTTTAAAAGAGACTTTAATAATGGCATTAGGAGTCATCTGTGTTTTGGTTTTCATTTTAAAATGTTTTCTTATTAAAAAATGATTATCAATTCCAGCAGTTGTCTGTTAAAAATAATCTTTATTTAGTGCTTTTAGACATATCTTTGTCTCTTAAATGAAAAGCAGTTGTGTACGTGTCAGGTGTGTCTTTGAGTTCTACTACTTAGAAGGGAGGTAGTTTTTGCCACAGGAAGTGTTTCATCGGGAAGCAGATGTGCTCCAGTGATAGGAGATGGGAAGGGGATGTTTTGTTATTAATTACTTAGCTTTGTATAAACAAAGACTTTGTATTTTTAAAAGATGTCTTCTTCTGGTTTATAGAAATTAATCCTGTTTTTAAAGTTTTTCATGAGTCGATCTAAGAGGTATGTACTCTATTTTCTGATAACAGAACTCCAGAACTCTTTGTTAATTGTAGCATGTGTTATGTCTTCTATTATAAAAGAGCATGTGGGATTTATAGTATAGAATTTCAGTATAGAAAAGGTGTGTCTTAAGAAAGGAAGTGGTGGCAGACTAGTATTTGTAAACTGAGAAAGCTCAAGTTTTGCCTTTTCATCTCCGCTTGCTTCCCTTAGTTGAAATAAATTTTAAAAAGCCATTTTAATGAGAAACTGATATCCTATTTTAACCTTTAAAAAAGAAAGAATTTTAGCATTTAAACAAAATAACACTATAATGTCTGGCCTTAATGTCACAATTATGCTCTGTAAGCCTAAATTTCTCAGCTACGTTCTGTGGATCATAATTTGGAAAATGCTAATTTAAAGAGGTTTTGGAATCCTGAACTGGGAATTAAGATACACCTGTGTTCTTCCTTTTGTTTGTTTGTTTTGTTTTTTGCTGTTAACTAAGTAGTCATGGACAAGTTCTTTTCTCTGATCTTGTTTGGTTATATGAAAGAGTTGGTTAAGTTAATCTGTGATGACTTGTTTA